>NC_037330.1:68578389-68889847 GCF_002263795.3 Bos taurus
CAACAGGTTTTGAGGTGCCAAATGTCATTCCCACCAAACTTCATTGGCTAGAATTCAATCCCATGGCTCTACCCAACAACAGGAAAGAGTGAGAAATGCAATTTTAGCCATGTGCCCAGGAGGAACAAGCTTGATGAACATATAGCATTGTCTTTCCTTATCACTAATTTGGATTATTTAAGAAACAGTCCATCCTGAATTAATGAAGTCATTCATTTATCCATCAAGTTATTCATTTTAAGCATATGAAACAGATGTAGCTATTTACTAAATGTTTCCAGCACAGAACAGATCAGCCTTTACCATATAAACCTCAGATGTTCTCTTTTTCTCTTCCTGTGTCTTAGACCCATCAGCGGTACCCACAGATACTATCTAGCTCAGAAACTGATAACTGATCATATACTGCAAATGAAACTATAACTGATCATATAGTGCAAATGAAAATTCAGTACCAAGAAAGTGTTCCTAATTTCACCAGACTGATGAGCTTCCTTGTAACAACCCTGAAACATTTCATGATTAATCCCCAAAGAATTTGCACTTTTTAATCATGCACCTGCATTTCAAAATGGTCTCAAAAAAAAGAAAAAGAAAAAAACCTTTTCTCATGGAAATCACTCTTGTGCTCAGAAAAAAAATAGAAAAAAATAAAATTATGGAATTCTTCAATATTGCATGAGAGACATGAAATAAATTGTAATGTTCCATAAATTTTTAAAGATACTTGGTGGATGATCAAATCCTCCCCATTACTATCATTAGCAAAATTGACCATTAATACTATATATATTAGGGGCTTCCCAGGTAGCACAGTGGTAAAGAATCCACCTGCCAATACCGGAGAAACAACAGATGTGGGTTTGATCCTTGGGTAGGGAAGATTCCCTGGAGAAGGAGAATGGCAACCTGCTCCAGTATTCTTGCCTGGAAAACTTCATGGACAGAGGACGCTGATGGGCTACAGTCCATGGGGTCACAAAGAATCAGACATGACTGAGCACGCATGCATGCACTATACCCTGCTGCTGCTGCTGCTGCTGCTGCTAAGTCGATTCAGTCGTGTACGACTCTGTGCGACCCCATAGACAGCAGCCCACCAGGCTCCCCCGTCCCTGGGATTCTCCAGGCATGAACACTGGAGTGGGTTGCCATTTCCTTCTCCAATGCACTATACACTAGGCAGGTGTTTTTTCCCAGGAAAAATTTCCCTCTGTGATCCAGCACCTCTTTAAGTTCAATGAATTTAAACTGCAAACCATCAAGAAGCATTTTTCAAATGATCAAAAAAGAGAACCTGCCAAAATAAGGCTCTTGATTAAAAATCAATATGATTACTACAAGCACAGGCTGGAGGCCCCAGCCCGCTGAGCCCTTTGAAAATGCTGCTTATGGGACAAATATGGTCCAGAGAACACCAATTTAATTTTAACAAAATGAGATTGTCTGGAAGCATTTCACTATATTTAACGTAGGGGAGCAGTTTCCAAAAATGAGGCTTAGATTTTTATAAACAACAATTAGGACGCCATCTAAGGGGCAAGGTCTGAAGTGTAATTATTGTGATATGGAGTGTTTTTCTGACGGTGGAAATGAAGTCTTTAATATGGCTACATGAGGCCAAATGGACCCAAAAAAGGTATCAATGAAATGTTGTTAATGTCTACTTGATATGTTTAAATGAGAAAGGCTTGCAAGTGTGGGCTGTTATGGAGTGAATTGTGTCCACTCGCAATTCATGTTGAAATCCTAACCCCAGTGTGACCGTATTTGGAGAGGAGACATTTAATTAAAGTTAAAAGAGGTCATAGAGGTGAGACCCTAATCCAACTGGACTGATGTCCTTATAAGAAAAGAAAAAGACACCACAAATACACACACAAGGAAAACGTGACCATTTGCAAGCCAAAGGGAGTTCTCACCAGAAACCAACCCTTCTGGGTTCTTGATCTTAGATTTCCAGCCTCCAGAACTGCAAGAAATAAACTTCTGTTGTTCATTCCACACAGGCTGTGGCATTTTGTTCTGGAGCCCTAGTGGACTAAATACGAGGATGACTACAGAAAGCCTCAGGCCATGTTAGAACAGGTGTCCAGAAAAGATAACAAATTCAGTTCACTATAGATAAGGTCTGAGTCACAGATCTCAGAACAAAGGGCAACATCAAGAAATATTTGCTAAGGAAGTATACTATCCCTTCAGCATACAAGTCGGAGAACGGGTAGTTATGGTTCATATGAGGGGGAAAAAATGAAATACCTAAGGTATATGCAGCTCTCAGATGCAGTTACAGTGTGGCAAAGGCTGCCAAGTCACTGAGCTGTTGACTTCTAGAAAACCCAGTCCTGAATCCAAGTGCGGCTGCTCCAGGAATTAACCAAAGTAGATGGGAAATGGAAGACCCTGGGGACAAGTTTATCTTAAAAGAGCTAGGCTGCTTGAATACAATTTGGGGGCAGCAATTCTCTAGGGAGAGTAGGACACAGCAGGCAAGGGTGACCAATGGGCTGCTGCTGCTGCTGCTAAGTCACTTCAGTCGTATCCGACTCTGTGCAACCCCATAGACGGCAGCCCACCAGGCTCCCCATCCCTGGGATTCTCCAAGCAAGAACACTGGAGTGGGTTGCCATTTCCTTCTCCAATGGACCAATGGGCTACAGAGGATGAAATCAGATGGTGGCTCTCATTGCAAGACCCCCACTGAGTATCAAATAACTGATGGAACATAAAAATCATCCTGTGCATGAAAAGCACAAACACATGCTACGTGGTTCTTTACCAACTTTTTTATAGCTTGCTTTGGCCTTTAACAACTTCCCTTATTTGGGAGTACTTCAAGATTCCGGGTGAGTAAGCAGATCTTTGTTCCCCACAAGAAATACCACTACCTCTTCTTGCAGCTTCTCCCCTGAAGGTAAGTTTAAGCAGACAGGATACCAGCCCACATGACACCTTCTCCAGTATTAGAAAAAGGGTCCCCCTTGAGGATGCAGCCCTGAACCAGGTGCAAAGCTTGGTAAGGGAAACAAAGGCTGGCAGTCAGCACCTCCTTGTGCCCTTGGACCAGCAAGCTTGAGCAGGAAGCAATTTGCATGACTATGAGATGCTCTGATGATAGAGTTTTTAAAGCCTCCTCAGCCACTGTACTCACAAAAGTAAGAAGTCCATGGTTTATCCCAGCAAAAGCTCAATGGCTACAAGAAGCACTCCAAGTGCAATGGACACAGGGTAGAGCAGCCATCATGACGGGCACAACATCACACACCTACTGTCAAGAAAGTGCAATTTAGAATTCACCAAGTCAATTGTATCAGCCCAGTAAATTCTAAGACACCTTTGAAAAGAGGAGAATCAAGTAATAAAAGACCTGAGAAAGCACCAACATATATGCAGAATAAGCCACTAAACACAAAAGCTTTTAGAAGTACAAAAGATAGATTCATCTCTAAAGATGAAGCATGGAAGATTTCTGGAGACCAAAGAAATTTGAAACTGGGCCAAGAAGAATGAAAGAAAACACCAAAGAGAGAGATAAAAAGAGGTGAATAAAATCCTTACCAACACTAATCATCCAGAGAAATGTGGGAAAAAAAAAAAAAGCCTACAGAATACAGACACCCAGTGCAAGAGAACATTTGATGTGAAAAAGATTTATGATGTATACTACTCTAGGTACAAGTGACTGGAAAATGGTAGAGGCAGATATTAAAAAAAAAAAAAAATGCGGGTGGTGGGGAATCAACAATTATTCAGAAACACCATCATCAAAACGGAAAGAGAATCCTGCTGCGTATAGAAGGGCACTCAGATCCTAGTCGAAGATGAGTCAGCAACAGGTACGGCAACCAACCCTACCTTTTCCAAGCCCATCCAAGCCTTTGAGGTTTGACTCAATGGGTTGGCACTAAAAAGTTTCCTGGCTGCTTCCCTCAGAAAGTTTTAGACTCAGAGTCCCTGGATTTCATCCACAGAAGCAATTCCAAGGTTCTGGAAGACAGAGGCACATGGTTTGAGTCTCTCTTCTCCTTCCAGTAGATTCTGTTGCTAATCCTTTCACAGACTAATTCTCCAGTCAAATGTTGGGTTGTAATCCTGAGCTTTTTCTGCTCAAGCAGGTATAAGATTATGATGGCTAAACTTGTATAACACCTGCTATGATCTGAGAGTGTGTGTCCCCACCAAAATTCATATATTGAAATTCTACCCCCCAAAAGGTGATGGTATTAGCAAATGGGACTTTGGGAGGTGCTTACATCATGAGGGTAGAGCCTTCACAAGGGGGATTAGTGCCCTTATAAAAGAGGGTCCAGAAAGATACTTTCCCCTCCCATCATGTAAAAAGACAGTGAGAAGTCTGCCACCCAAAAGAGAGCCCTCATCTAACCATACCACCACCCTGATTTTCTTCCCAAACTATGAGAAATATAATTTTGTTTTTTGATAAGCCACCAAGTCTGTATGATATTTTGTTATAGAGGACCAAACAGATTAAGATAATACCTTATCATTTGTAGAACACTTTGATACAGAAAACTTGGCATCTTAGTGATTGTCAGGACATCCTGTAAGATGCAGCACCATCCCAAGAGCTGCCCCAGAGAGAAGGACCCAGCAGGACTTGAGATGGGGTGGAGAGTTCTGGGGTCCTGGGTCCCTGTGTTGCAGAAGGGGTGCTATAGTTTCCAGGCAATTCATCACTTTGCCTGTGAGGACTCCTCATTCCATGGGTGGGAGCAGCCAGAACAGAACACTAAAGTGTGTTCATCTGAAGCACAGGGACAGTGCAAAGGGTCCAGTTCCTCTTGCCCAGGTCTAAGGACAGTACAGCTTTATTATGAAGGAGGTTCCAAGGTCAACTTATATGATAGGCACATTGGAGCATCCAAGGTGAAAACTGAACAGCTAGTAAAGAATATGGACTGTGGAGAATCAACACCAGAGAGGAGATTAATTTAACATCCATCCTTTAGCATCAGTTTGAAATGGGGCAGGAGGGCAGATAACTACCCTTACTGTGTAGTTTCCCAAATGGTGCTAAACCCCATAAGCGCAAAGAGCAGAGGCAGCAGCCAGCCAGGCACCATGGGGAGAAGCACGGGCTCTAGAGCAAAACTACCAGAATTCAATCCCACCATATCACTCTCTGGCCAGCTGTGGATTTGGTTTCATAATTTATAAAACAGGGCTAACAACTACCTCACAGAACTGTTAGGAGAATTAGATGAGATTAATCATGTAAAACATTCAACACAGTGACACAAATATAAAGAGGAAAAAACTTAATGTTACTAGTTACCACTAAAAAGACAGAAAGATAAAAGAACCAGAAGTCAAAAATATTAGATTTACAACCCTCTCTTAATATGGGGTAGAAACTAACTGAGGCTTCCTTCTTTGGGAATTCTTAAGAAGTGTCAATAAAATAAAAAATGGAAAAAGAAACATATTGCTTCCTCAAGGAAAGCAAGCACCACTCCATGATATATTGTCTAATGCTGCTAATTTAGGGGAATGAAAAGTACTAAATCTGTCATATAAAGAAAGACAGGTTAACCTGAGCAAGGTGAATGGAATTGTTTTGCAGGAAGGAATCACTTATGTGTGAGTTTAGTGGCCCAGTAGAAATACTTTTACTGCTATAATTGTTGTTAATAACCATCACCACATACTGAATGCCTTCTAAGTGCCAGTATTTTGCTAACTGTGAGCATTAGTGCTGCTCTTTCACATCTCTGAAAGTTACAGACATATTTAGTTTTGCTCAGAAATATTAAGTAACCTGTCTGTGTGCGAGCATGCTAAGTCACTTCAGTTATGTCCAACTCTTTGCAACCTATGGACTGTAGTCCACCAGGCTCTCCATTCATGGGATTTTCTAGGCAATAATACTAGAGTGGGTTGTCATGCCCTCCTCGAAGGGATCTTCCTGACCCAGGGATTGAACCCACATTTCTTGGGTTTCCTGCATTAGCAGCCAGTTTATTTACCACTAGTGCCACCTGGGAAGCCCAGGCAACCTGTCAAAAGCCCTACAATGGAAGACTGGCAGGGCCAGGATTTAAATCCAAAAATAAGTCAAATGACCATACTCCTAATTCTACCATCCCACCATCTTCCACAGCCTAGAGGAAAATTAAAAGCCACCAGCCCTCAGCTATCTCAGGCTGACATCAGATGAGGAAAGATTATATTCATGCCGGAAGGTGGTATTATTTTCTGTGCTGTTCTCTCTTCACTTGAAAAGATTCCTTCAACATGGCTGCATAAAACTTCATCATGTAGGATTTCATGGGATTATCTTATGGTCTTATTTTTCTTTATGACCTCCTTTTCCTATCTCCTGACTTATAAGCTTCTAGAATCTAAAGACCAGTCCTCACGTTTTGTTATATCTTCTCAGTAGCTAGAACCAAGCCATTACACGAAAGGAGTTCAAGAAACTACTATTTGAATAAATGAATGATGTTCTAAAGAGAAACCAAATTGGGAGGATGTAATGGCACTGGCTATAGTGAGAAACATAAAGGCAACTTCGTTCAATTCCAAGATGGAAAGTAATACTGACATCTGTTGTTTGGGGAATCCATGATCTAATCTCCTTTAACATCCTTAGTGCTTAATCTGTCAGTCACCACACACAGATTTAGTACTTGCTGCCAGGTATTCATTCTCAATTCTTTGAAGCATAAAATCGGCAGCATCGGATAATACAGCTGTGGAAATGCTTTTGGGAGGAAAAAATATATATATTCACTTTCATTATTTCTCAATCCTATTGTAGATTTCCCTCCTCCTTGACAACATAAAAGTAGTAGCAGCAAGGGTCCCATTCACAAACGCACTTATTTCCCTCAGAGAATGCCAGTTGGGACCAAACAAGATGTTCTTTTGATACGGGGCTCAGATGTCCAGTAGGCATATCACCAGTATCTGTCCCTCTCCACATCTTCCTCTGCCACTCATCTGGCCCTGAAGTCAGTCTTCCATAAGGCATGATGACTTGAGCACCGCCATGATCAGGGGAACGCAGGGAGGTGTGGTGGAGACTCCACATTAAGAAGGCAAAGGGAGACCATAAACCAGTGAGTATACAACAAGAAACTGCCCTTTCTTCTAAAGTAGTCATTCCCCACAGTGCTAACATGACACAGCATGAACTCTTCACGCAGGTAGAACTGAAATGCTGATATACTACACTTAGAAAAATTGCACAAGTCTTTTTGGCCAATCAGATCTAAGCTGGCCCATCTTTCACTCACCACACATTCAGTGAGTCATGATTCTGAGCCAAGCATTGTGCTATGGGACTGGGAATATAAAGACAAGGGAGAGATCTAGCCTGCCCTCAAGGTCCCCACAGCCCAGGAAACAAATGATGGGAGTAACTCTAGTAGTGAGGAAATTATAGAATTGCTAACATTTACTGCAGATAGATGGGGAAACAGAGGAAACAAAGACAGATTTTATTTTGGGGGGCTCCAAAATCACTGCAGATGGTGATTGCACCCATAAAATTAAAAGACGTTTTCTCCTTTGAAGAAAATGTATGACCAACCTATACAGCATATTAAAAAGCAGAGACATTACTTTCCCAAAAAAGGTATGTCTAGTCAAAGTAATGGTTTTTCCAGTAGTCATGTATGGATGTGAGAGTTGGGCAATAAAAAAAGCTGAGTGCCAAAGAATTGATGCCTTTGAACTGTGGTGTTGGAAAAGACTCTTGAGAGTCCCTTGGACTGCAAGGAGATCCAACCAGTCCATCCTAAAGGAAATCAGTCCTGAATATTCATTGGAAGAACTGATGCTGAAGCTGAAACTCCAATACTTTGGCCACCTGATGCAAAGAACTGGGCTCATTTGAAAAGACCCTGATGCTGGGAAAGATTGAAGGCAGGAGGAGAAGGGGACAATAGAGGATGAAATGGTTAGATGGCATCACCGACTCAATGGACATGAGTTTGAGTAAACTCTGGGAGTTGGTGATGGACAGGTAGGCCTAGCGTGCTGTAGTCCATGGGGTCACAAAGAGTCAGACATGACAGTGACTGAACTGAACATTTACTGAGTGCTTGGCAGGAGCCCAGCATTGTCATAAGTGCATTTACATATACCAATTCATTTAAGTCTCTATATGACCCCTATAAAGTAAGGTGCAATATTATACAAGATTCCAAGGCTACTGGCATTCTGATGGAGTGCTATGGAAATCCAAAGAAATCTCCTGTGTCATCCCTCAGTTCAGTTCAGTCACTCAGTCGAGTTTTCTTAAGAAACTATAAGAAGCAGTTATCAAAGGGCTAAAAAATTATGGCAGTAAAATATATTTATTTATTTGTTTTAGGAGTATAATTGCTTTACAGTGTTGTATTAGTTTCTGCTGTACAGCAAAACCAATCAGCCACACATATACATATATCCCCTCTTCCTTGGAATTCCTTTTCATTTAGGTCACCACACAGCATTGAATTCTCTGTGCTATACCGTAGATTCACATTAGTTATCTGTTTTTACACCACTATGTATAAAATCTGTTGTTATTCAGTCACTAAGGCAAGTTCAACTCTTTGCAACCCAATGGACTGCAGTATGCCAGGCTCCTCTTTCCTCCATTGTCTTCCAGAGCTTATTCAAATTCATGTCCTTTGAGTCAGTAAAGCTATGCAATGAACTCATCCTCTGCCACCCGCTAGGGCAATAAAATTTAACTTGAGAAAATTCTATCAAATCTCCCTACACCTCATAGAAAAACACTGCTATTACCTGATCTTAGTATTAAAACACACATCCTGCGATATGGAGTATTCTGAGCAGTGCACATTTGTTCACTGGATAGCTAGGAGAAACATGCTCCTAGGTATCCAGGCCAACAACTACTCACCCCCACACCCCGTCTCCGACCTCCACAGTGGGATAAAAAGAACTCCTTCTACATTCATGGCTCTCCCAGGGCACCCAGCACCACCCTACTCGTCTCCACAGACACTAGGCTTTGTTTACAGACCAGATCAAGTCCAGCTCTTTCACTCTAGAATTTAGAGTAATTCTGGCAGGTGAGAGGATTAAGATTTTATCCATAATGTAGAATAAATGGTGAAAATCTATGATGGAAGAAAGGATTTCCAAGAATTCCTACACTTTGAAAACAAAATTTCCATCCAAACAACATGCTAAGTATAAATCATTTAATTATCAAATATTTACTGCCTATGTTTTCTTGTTACTCCTTGGCTTTTATTCAAGTTTTCCAGTATTTGAACATAGACTTTCTCGTACTTTTGTACAGGAAACTGTTAAGGAACAGGTTCACATGTAAATTTCCTTTTTCTCTCACTTAACTGTATTCTCTGGAGGGCAAGGGTCCATTCCATTGATTCTAAATCCTCAATGTGTATCAGAATCACCTGGGGAGCCTGTAAACCTTACCAATGACTACCCTAATCCCCAGAGGTTTTATTTAATTAATACTGGGTCGTTTTAACTCTCCAGAGCTTTGACTGAGGTCTCACACATGGCTGCACAGTGAAATCACCTGAGGAGTTCTATTAAACTAGAGATATCTAGGTACATATCCACAGACTCTGATTTAATTGATGTGAGTTCTACCTTCATTGACCTGAGTGCAGCTTCCATTGATCTAAGTGCCCCCTTTATTGATCTGAGCACTACCTTCACTGATCTGTGTCCTTCATTGACCTGTTTCATTCATTTATCTGAGTGTGTCCTTCATTGACCTGAGTGTTTCATTCATTTATCTGAGTGCTGCTTCCATTGACCAGAGTGAAGCTTTCCTTAATCTGAGATCCACATGGGTCTCCAAATTTTCTTAATAGACTTCAAGCTCCAGGTGACTCTACTTTGAAGCCGAGACCGAGAACAAACAATTTCTTTAACACATATCCTAACACCACGCACAGTACTTGCATTTGGCTGACAGCCATTAAGTTTTCTTCCACATATAATGAAATTTCATTTAAAATTTTCTAAACCCTGATTCAACAACTTCCCACAAATTAATGAGAAACAATAAAGTCTAATTATACATTAAAAGTGACCATACTAGGATCCTATAAAATTACAGACCTGATTATCTGAGGAAGTATTTCCTTCCTTGACAGAAAATTTCATCACAATTAAGATGAACTGATGAACTTTCAGATCTCCCTTTTTAACACCAACAGCCCAGAGGCCACATTGATATACACCTAATACAACAGCACTTTGAAAATGCAATGCACTAAGGCCACATATAGACGACAGGCTTAAATTTTTAAAGACTCTAGGCAGATTTTCCACTGGAAAAAAAATGAATCTCAACATCTAAGACTAACTGGTCTCATCAGCATAAAATAGGCAGTCTCTGATAGCATACTCTTCACTCCTCTCATTTGATGTTGTCTAAGTTTCACCTCTACTTTCCTTTCCAACAACTCACTGTGCACATTCATCAGGTCCCATGCAGAGTTTCAACAGAGCCAGGACTGGAAGAGGATGAGGCAGGAGACTTGGGGTAGAGGTGGGGGCACTCTTCACCTTCCTCTAATGCTCAGCTTTCTGAAAGCAGAGTTTAGGGTTCCATCATCCATGTATGTATTACCTCCACAATCTTTCAGAGGCCTTACACAAAGGTTCATAATAAATACTTCTATTGAGTTTCTTTAAAGCCTTGGAGCTAATTGTATACACACACACACACACACACACAATCTACCCATACACCCTTAAAGGACCCCTTTCACATCAGTTCAGTCACTCAGTTGTGTTCGACTCTCTGTGATCCCATAGACTGCAGCACACCAGGCCTCCCTGTCCATCACCAACTCCCAGAGTTTATTCAAACTCATGTCCATTGAGTCGATGGTGCCATCTAACCATCTCATGCTCGGTCATCCCCTTCTCCTGCCGTCAATCTTTCCCAGCATCAGGGTCTTTTCCAGTGAGTTAGCTCTTCCCATCAGGTGGCCAAAGTATTGGAGTTTCAGCTTCAGCATCAGTCCTTTCAATGAATATTCAGGACTGATTTCCTTTAGGATGGACTAGATCCAACTAGTCCAAGGGACTCTCCAGAGTCTTCTCCAACACCACAGTTCAAAAGCATCAATTCTTCTGTGCTCAGCTTTCTTTATAGTCCAACTCTCACATCCATACATGACTACTGGAAAAATCATAGCTTTGATTAGAATGGACCTTTGCTGGCAAAGTAATGTCTCTGCTTTTTAATATGCTGCCTAGGTTGTTCATAACTTTTCTTCCAAGGAGCAAACGTCTTTTAATTTCATGGCTGCAGTCATCATCTACAGTGATTTTGGAGTCCAAAAACTAACATCTGTCACTGTTTCCACTGTTTCCCCATCTATTTGCCATGAAGTTATGGGACCAGATGCCATGACATCAATTAACAGTTTCTCCTGCTTTCTGGATAAGGAACAGTGCTTCTGAATTAAAGTCAAAGGTGTGTGCAATGGCTCTGTCTCTCTATGTGTCATCCTTGTATTGTAGTCAGAAAATTCCCTTGATTTGCCCTCTGTGTCCTTCAGTCATCCCTGACTTCTTGCCACTTGACTCAGAAGGAGTGCTGAGTCAGTTAATTACTTTTGCTTTAATGGATTCCGTTATTTTACCAAGTCAATGCTCCCAGAGCTTTGGATAGTTAAATTTTACTAATGCATTTGCCAATATATTTTGCACATGCCAAACACTATGTACATTGGGTTATGAGTAATTATAAACTAGAAATTGACACTCTGCAACCAAGAGCAGATTCATGCCCTGTTGCAAGTCTTCCTGTTACAATGCCAAATGATTCTATCCAAGGCCCTTCTTTATCTTCTTCATGCTGAGACCTCTGATTCCCCCCTGCTTTTTTGCTAAAATACATATATATACATATGTACACATATATACATATATGTATATACATATATATGTATAAAGAAGCTTTTCTACTATGCTTGATAAAGGTTTGAGAAAGAACAACAACAAAACAAAATGAGATGGTGAAATTGGAATAAATGAAATGAGAGCACTGAATATGAAATAGAAAAAGTGAAGCAAACTAGATAAAAGTAAAAAATCATCATATAGTCCAGTTGTTTTTAAACATGGCTGCTAATTAGAAACATACCTGGAGCTTTGGAGAAAAAAGCAATACCTGGGCATTTGTACTTTTCAAAAAATTCCAAGATAATTCTGTTATGCATCTGAATTTTAAAAAGTGATTACACGTTTTTTCTATTAAATGGTAGTCTTTGTGATACAGAATTCTATTATTTTCTATTGACCAATCATGATACAAAGGTATTAAACTAATAATAGTTACATAATCACAATAGTAATAGATGTTTATCAGTTTTCACAATCAGTAGCCAGACAAAAAATAAAAGATAATTACAATTGCAAGCCATAACAGAAACATGATTAACCTAACAATATAAAATAACTACATACAATTTGAGGGGTTAAGTAGAGTGATGTGGTAAGTGGAAGTATATACATGAATATGTTCTCATCCACCTAGCCAGTCTGTGTCTTTTGGCTGGAGCATTTAATCCATTTACAGTTAAGGTAATTATCAATATGTATAATCCTATTACCATTTTCTTAATTGTTTGGGGTTTATTTTGTGTAAGTCTTTTCCTTCTCTTGTGTTTCCTGCCTAGAATAGTTTCCTTAGTATTTGTAGTAAAACTGGTTTGGTGGTGATGAATTCTCTTAAATTTTGCTTCTCTGGAAAGCTTTTGATTTCTCTATCAAACCTGAATGAGAGTCTTGCTGGGTAGAATATTGCTGTTTGTAGTTTCTTTCCTTTCATCACTTTAAATGTATCGTGCCATTCCCAACTGGCGTTTCTGTGGAGAAATCAGCTGATAACCTTATGGGAGTTACCCTTGCATGTTATTTTGTCATTTTTGCTTTTAATCTCCCCAGCTTTTTATCTTTTTTTCCCCTTTTATTTTTTTTAATTTGGCAGCTCCACTGAAATATACTTTATTCATTGTAGTCTTCCTTTTTTGAACAGATATTTTCTCCCTACCACCAACTTCCTGCGAAGCCAGTATTTCTTCCTATACACAAGAGAACTACAAACAATTAACATCAGTGCCAGCTGGCCATACAGCCACTTATCAGTTCTGTTTCCTCCCAATGATAAATTCTCTTTCCCTTTCAGATTCTCAGTCTCAACATAAGGATTCAATAATCCAGCTCATTTTTCCTTTTTTTTCTTTTTTGCTCAGTATCATATTTTCAAAGGTAATTCTTCCTGGGGTAGAGTAGGAGAAGCTTGAAAGTTCAAATATGGATGACATTTTAATGGCAATTTCCATGGCCCTGAGAGCATTTGGGCCTCAAGATATCTATTTTTATTAATTATAATAGCAAATAGTATTGTCTAAGTACTTACTCTATGCCAGCACTGAGCATTTTATGTGTATCATTACTTCTTCATCTTAACAACCTTAGTATTATTAACCCTATTTTAAAAAGTTTTCACCAGGAGGTTGACATTATCTCCTTTCTTACTTCCCACATTCATGTTCTCAACTCTGCAGTCAATGGTAAAGAGACTTGTCTTGAAACATTTAATAGATCACATCATTGCTTCCCATTCCATTCTATCACCTTCTCTCTGTCTCTCTCCTTAGGAAAATTAGTGCTTTCCCACTACCCTTTGAGTAAAGGACAAAATCGTTAGCATCATTCTGTACTAGCCCTACCTGTCCATCCAGTTTCATTTCATAACCCCCAACTCCCTGGTTCTCAGCATAACCACTAAACCATTCCCAGCATGTTCCAGGGTCCCTTCTCAGAACCTCTACTCAGCCTCACTGCTCATTCACTCACCCATTCATTCTCTTCCTTCAGCTCAAGAGTTGCATAGTCAGGAAAACCTTGCCTGAACTCCCAAAGTTCATATGCCCATTTGTAGCACCAGGTCCTTCTTCTTCATACTACTTAGAAGTTATATGGAAAGTTGGAATTTGACAAGTTTGATTAATGCCGGCAAGCTCTAGTGTGGTGGCCCTCAGAGTGGGGTTCTGGAACCAGTAGCATCAGTTTCGCCTGGGAACTGGTTAAAAATGGAAATTCTTGACTCACACCTCAGAGGGACCAAATCAGAAATCTGGAAGCATAATGCAATATCTGTGTTGAACTCCACAGGTGATTCTGATGCTTGCTAAAATTTTAGGAGCAATGTAGATGGTAAGTTCCAAGAGGAATTTTTGAATTATCAAGGAATTATATCATATTTAATGAATAAATAAATGAAGATGAAAAGCTTAAAGGTTAAATAACTGAAAGGTTAAATAACTTGTCCAAAATCAAAGATCCAGCAAGTAATAGAATCAAGAAGTATGATTCTTTATCATCATGTTTGCGACAATTTTTTTTTCATTCCAAGAAAAACCAAGAAATATTGCTCGTTCATATTTATACTGAATAATACTTGGACAAGTTTCTCAAATTCCCCTTTCCCTTAAACATTTTTCCATACACCCTCACTTACATAAACATTGATGACAGGATGTTAACTTATACTCAGTAAAAGTACCTAGAAGTTTCTAAGAAACTTGCTTTGGGATTCTGAAATCCACAACCAGGATGAGATGAAGTGAAATTATAAAAGTGACTATGAAAAAGTTTCTTTAAATGAACATAACTGGCATTTCTAAAACATGCTACATAAAGACCAATTGATATCAATAAATAATTTGGAAATTAAACAATAATGAAGGTGGATATTCACAACTTTCACTTTTCTAAAAAATTTTTATGTAAAATCAGAAATTTCCAATCTATTATAGTTAGAAGTCAATTATCAGTTTTCCTTATAACTTTACACACACATACACATGCACACACACACACCCCACACACAGATCTAACAACCTAATTAGTACGTAATCATATTTAGGTAAGCACAACTGTTGGCTTTTCATCTCTCATTAAAATGATTGCAAATCACAAAGTAACTTTAAAATTGTGTTTTTATAGTAATAAAAATGCATATAAAATCAAACAGTCTTAATGTCACTATTTTAAAAAATTTAAGGTAAAATAAGTGAAAGTTTCTTTTTCTGCTCTGTCAACCTCACTTTCCCAGAAGTAATCATTTGTAACTCTTTGGGGGCTATCTATCACAATATCTTTCTAAACATACTGAGACACATCTAGCTTTACATTCAAGTACATATGTCTGCATACAAATATCTGTTTATATTCATATATACAGTATATAAACCCACATTTAGTCATAGTTTTCGGATAATAAAAAAGGAACACAGACATAGAGAACAAATGAATGGATATGGAAGGGGAAGGGGGGGTAGGAGGAACTGGGAGGTTGGGATTGACACTATACAGTATTGATACTATGCATAAAATAGGCAACTAATGAGAACATACTGTAGAGCACAGGGCACTCTACTCAGCGCTCTGAGGTCACCTAAATGGGAAGCAAATCCAAAAGGGAGGAAATATATTCATATGTATGGTAGACTGATTTTCCTGTGCAGTAGAAACACAACACTGTAAAGCAACTATACTCCAATAAAAATTAATTAAAAAAAAAAAAGGAACACACTAGATACGCTGGGATGCAATTCATTTTTGCATTACTATCCTATGGACAGAGGAACTCTGTGAGGCTATTTATTACTATTAACCTTCAAAAGTCAAAGATGCAACAGTGGTTTTCTTCCCAATCATTAAAAACACTGAGCAATCAGAGGGCCCCAGTTAGGCTGGGATTTCAAAGCATGTATTTCAGGCAGTTCATTTCAGTTCAATCGGTCTGTCATGTCTGATCTTTGTGACCCCATGAACCACAGCACGCCAGGCCTCCCTGTCCATCACCAACTCCTGGAGTTTACCCAAACCCATGTCCATCGAGTCAGTGATGCCATCCAATCATCTCATCCTCTGTTGTCCCCTTCTCATCCTGCCCTCAATCTTTCCCAGCATCAGGGTCTTTTCAAATGAGTCAGCTCTTCGCATGAGGTGGCGAAAGTATTGGAGTTTCAGCTTCAACATCAGTCCTCCCAATGAACACCCAGGACTGATCTCCTTTAGGATGGACTGGTTGGATCAGAGGAATAAGACCAAAAAATGAGTAACAAAGTCTTCTGGGAAGAACTCTTCACCCCAAGGTCACCTCTGGCCACCACAGTACCACTCCTAACCTCAACTGAGACACTGCATTCTGTTCCTTGTCTGAACATCAAACTTCAAAAGGCTTTGACTTCTAGACCTGGAACCAACCATTGCTTATACACACATCTTCCTTTGTTTTAAGAATCTTGTTTCAAATATGTGTGTGTTATTACATTTCCTATACTCACTCTTACATTTTTAAGAAAATAACATTTAAACCAAAGACTAGCTCAGCTTAAAGCCATAAAATGATGTTCAGTTCATGAGAAAGCCAGTTTTAGGATACAAACAAAGCATAATAACAAGCATCCAGTTGGAACATAGAAATCTAGGCAATGTAGCCCATTTCACTGCTCCTGTGCACAGGAAACCATGAGCTGGTTTAGGATTATTTATTCAAAGGATTCAGGGATCTATGAGAGACCCCCAAAGGCATGAATGAGCTGGATCTTGAGAATTTACTGGAACTTGGGACTGAGATGCTCCAGAGAAGTCTAGGAATTCTTTCTCTCTGTTGCTTGTCTTTGCTCCTCATCCTTCATCCTTCTGTGTCTGTAGATCTGATTTCTCAATTTCACTATTCACACAGCAGAAAATGGCCACATCCAAAGATAGGCTGGAAATCTGGTAGAACCAACTGCAAAGTCCCAGAGGCAGGGGCTGGTTAGCATAGCTTAGTATTGAAATTCAATTTTGGCCCAATCAGTCACTACTAAAAAGTGGTATATACAAAAATGATTTCTCCTATAAAGCAATGGCAACCCACTCCAGTACTCTTGCCTGGAAAATCCCATGGACAGTGGAGACTGGTAGGCTGCAGTTCATGGGGTCGCTAAGAGTTGGACACGGCTGAGCAACTTCACTTTCACTTTTCACTTTCATGCACTGGAGAAGGAAATGGCAACCCACTCCAGTGTTCTGGCCTGGAGAATCCCAGGAACGGGGGAGCCTGGTGGGCTGCCGTCTCTGGGGTCGCATAGAGTCAGACACAACTGACACAACTTAGCATAGTCACCACACAGAGTTGGGTAGGTGGAACTACCAGGAGATGGGACCCTCCACTAAGTTTTGGAGATAATTCACTAGAAATTTACTGCAAATTTTATTTTGCCCAACCACAGTTTTCCATTTGAATACACAAACAAGATCTCATTTAATCAAGAGTCTTAATTCTCCCAGTTGGGATGGTTGTAAATTTCAACTTCCCAACTCCTTCTGGACAAATGGGACACATAAATTAGAAAAACAAAGACCGCCAGACCAGAAAATGCAAAGCGTCTAAGGGTTTTAATTCAAATATGAGCTACCCAGTGCATTCCGTATTATGTAGGGAAAAGTTTTGAAGCATCTTATTTTAATTAATAGAGTCTTGAAACTATTGATGAAAATTTTAAGCATGAAATCCAAGTACACAGCACAGAATTTCCTTCAAGTCAAATTATCATATGACCACAGGATCCAACTCTGAAACAGTCATGATAAACCATAGCCATTTAGAATGCACCAGCTCTTAGTTTCATGTAAATAATACATTGTACCTTCAAAGGTCAGGTATCTGGAGGACCTACCACTCAGGAATAAAAATCACATAATATCATACACCAATGATCCTGGAGACTTGGTTATATGTCATCATAACCCTTCAGTGATAGCTACACAATCTCTAAATTAAAGTTATTACTTTTTCATCAAAAGTGGCTTTTATGAGACAGAAACACAGTTCTGATACTCATCAACCCCAAAGAGATTTCTCTTTTGGAAGTGGCAAGCAACCTCAGGATGAGGAGATTTGTCTACATTACAAAAGCCCACTATATAATTCAGCAGTCGAGGCCAGCATCAGCCCTGGAGAGACGCAGCATGTGTCTTCAATTCTGGATTTACTGATTCACAGTATCTGTCTGGGGCACACCAGGAGTAAATGTGGCAGTCTCCACAACCAGTCATACCCTTCTGTATCTAGGAGTTCCCAGTCACTGTAGAATGACCCTAATGAGCATCTGGAACCACACAAAACTTAAATCCACTGAAGGAAAGACACACATGGACACACAGTCAGCTCCCTTTCACAGAACCAAGCTCCTCTAAACCTCACTGGCACTGCCACATCCTGCTTTTCCTTCTCCATATCAGCCCCTCCTACTCTTGCCAGGATCTGCCCCGAGTATCCTGCTCTTCACACTCAATGCATTCTCCCTCAGTCTCACCTAGAGTTTCAACTTCCACATAATTATTGGCTCTGATCTTTCTCCTAAGTTCTAAAACCAAAACTTCACTTACAGATGAAAATTTCCTCTTGGCTCTCATAAATTATCTCCATTTTGACATATCCAAAATCCCCAACATCTTCTCCTGATCCTCCCCAATAAATCTGTTCTTCCTAGTGTTGTTAGTTTTTGAGGCATCAGACCCAAATGAAGAATGATACAGGAAGGTTGCAGCAGCCATTCAGAATGCAATTCAGGGCTACTGTGTCACCTATGATGAGAAAAAGAGAGTTAATACCCAGACATCTAGGGACTTGCCTGGTAGCTCAGTTGGTGCAGAATCCACCTGCAATGCAGGAGACCTGGGTTCGATCACTGGGTTGGGAAGACCCCCTGGAGGAGGGCATGGCAACCCACTCCAATATTTTTGCCCGGAGAATCCCCATGGACAGAGACTGGCAGGCTACAGTCCATGGGGTCACAAAAAGTCGGACATGACTGAGTAACTAAGTACAGCATACACCTAGACATCTTCCCGAGTGACACAGTGGTAAAGAATCCACCTGCCAAGCAGGAGACACAGGCTTGATCCCTGGGTCAGGAAGAGCCATTGGAGGATAAAAAAAAAAAAAATGGTGACCCATTCCAGTATTCTTGCTTGGGAAATCCCATGGACAGAGAAGCCTGGTAGGTTACTGTCAATCAAGTTGCAAAAGAGTCAGACACAACTTAGTGACTAAATAACAACCCAGAAATCACTGGATTGTTTTCTCAAGAGGATAAATAGAATTTAATCCAGCATCAGAACCAGAACCTGTGCCATCAACGTCAGGCGTGAGTGAAATTGCAGCTTGCCCTCTGATTCCATTGCTGATCCTTCAGCTCTACCATCTCCCACCCCCTCTCCCTCCTTCAGTCAGCAACTCTTGTTGCCTTTTCACTCAATTCCAGCCCCTGTGTGTCAGCTGTTGTACTGTACTACTGTCCTTTTCAAGGTATTGTACTGTAACATTAAAAACGTTTTGTTTAAAAATGAAATCTGTTCCTCCTCCTGTGCTCCCTTCATCAGGGAAGAGCACCACCATCTTTTTCAGGACTCAAGAAGAATCCTTAAGAACACCCTTGATTCCTCCCTTTCCTTCACTATTCATGTATAATTAGTCACCTGTCAATGCTATCACCTAAATATGTCTCACGTCTACATACTTCTCTCCATCCCTACAGCCCCTACCTTGGATTGAATGGTTGGTATTTCCCACCCAAACTCCTAGAGCAATGTATCTCCATGTCTCCAGTCTTGCCAACTCCCAACCATTCTCCCCAATGCTGTCAGTGTCTGGCCAAAGGTGTAAATTGATTGGCATCACTCACCGGAATAAAACGTGACAACTGCCCTCCAATACTCTTAAAGGCAAAACTTGGTAACAGCAGTTCTCAATCAGTGGCAATTTTACTGCCCACTCTCAGGGGACACTGGGAATGTCTGGAGGGGAGGGTGTTGGCAGAGACCTGAAATATGGATAAATATCCTATAATGCATAGGACAGCCCCCAGCCCCACCCCAACAAAGAAATACCTGGCCCAAAATTCAAGAGAGCTGAGATTGGGAAACCCAAAAGGCATAGAGGGCTCTGTGTAGCCTTCCTATCTTCTTGTGATTTTCTACCTTCTACACCATCCCCCTGACCTAATCTCAATGAACCAGCCAAATTACACTTATTCCCAAAGATACTGTAATCTCGCGCTCCTTGAGGTCTTCCTGCACACTATTTATACAGCCTGGAATACTGTCCGTGTGGTTTGCCTGCTTTCTTTACCTAATTCATAGTCTCCCTAAAGGTTTCAGCTCTGATATCCCTTATACTGGGAACACATCTAGCCCCATGAATTAGGTACCCCTTCAGCCCAATCAGTTCCAGTCTTTCCCTGTTTCATAACTGTTGGTTGGCTTATCAGTGACCCAGACTTGTCCATGCCTATCTTGACTTTTGTTTAGTTCTTGGCATCTAGCACAAAGCCTTTCACACAACTGGCACTTGCCTACTGTTAAATGAATATACAATTTGAAATAAATGAATATACAGTTTGAAATTAACATCACTGGTAATCATAAACTACCAATGCTCCTCACGTAGGACATCTTCATCAGCAGTCTTAAATCAGAAGCCTTGTCTTTACTTCTAAGTCCTAAAAAAAAGTAAGCTTTGGTAAGCTCAGAAAAGTCACAAAGATACCATGACATTATGCAAGGTATTTAGAAGCTGTTGAAAACCATGGAGGTTAGTAAAACTGTTATCATCAGGCGAATTTTTGGAGCCTAACCATCTGATCTGCCTTTAATAAAAATGAGGCATGGCTTTATAGCTGGTGTTAGTGGTAAAGAACCAACCTGCCAATGCAGGAGACATGAGACATGGGTTCAATCCCTGGGCTGGGAAGATCCCCTAGAGGAGGGCACAGCAGCCTTTCCAGCTCTCTTTCCTGGAGAATCCAATGGACAGAGAAGCCAGCCAGGCTACAGTCCATAGCGTCACAAAGAGTTGGACATGACTAAAGTGACTTTACACGTGGCAAAACAGCACATATTTTTAAAAAGTAAATGCTAAATCAGTACTGTCCCCAAGGAAAAACCACACACACATACACACACACACACACACAGAAATTTCAGTTCCTGGGCAAAATTAAATGAAAAAAGAAACCAACAAATGAAACAGGAAGAATAAGAAGATACTACCTTTCATCCAAGGATATCAACTAAAAGGCAATGGCTTGCTGAGTAACCAGGAAAGAAAAGGACACTGAGTGGGCTCCTCTGACTCAGGGTTTCAGGGAATGTGTTGCACGGAAGAGCAGACCTCCCCCTCAGAGACCCCTAATCAGTAACTCCAGAGGTGGGGACTAGCGATGGGTGTTTTAACAAGTTCTCCAGGGCATTCTGCTGCCAACTGAAGTTCGAGAACAGCTCCCTGATTCATCCTATAGTTCCAAGCTCCATTTTCACCATAACTACATTATACAGGCCTTTCTATGTACCAGACTCTGTTCTTAACTATTTCTACATTAATTCATACAATACTACTACTACATTCCCATTTTGCAGATGAAGAAAGAAATGCAAAGTGGCATTCTGTTCCTATGAATTATAGAAACTTCTGATATTCTTTGAAGAGCAAATACCACAGAATCTGAGCTTCTGAGCTTTAGGACTCTGCTAAAATCTTTCTCCCTCTCATCAACTTCATTTAAGGGTTGCCCTGTCACCCATACCACACTCCTTGCAGAGTTGCTAATCCTTGATCCTTATGAGGTAATTTAATGGATAGGGCAGAATCCCATCTAGCAACTACAAGGATACACCCACTAATCCTTGAACTTTATACTCAAACCAAGTGCATGCCTGTTCCTGCCTTCCCTTGGGGAACCCATTCTCACAAGACCAGTCCTCTAGCCCAGCTGTTCTCAAAGTGCTGTCCACAGATCCTGAGGGTGGGAGGGTCCCTGAAACCCCATTAAAGGACTACATGCTTTTATAACAATACAGTTAAAGGTGTACTTGCCCTCGTTGCTTTGTCAGCATTGGCACCACAGATAAAAAAGCAACGGTAGTAGGTTAAAGTGTTAGTGCCTTAGTGTGGATTAAGGAAGTGGCAGCAAACTGCACTGGCAGTCATTGTGCTCCTCAAGGCCATGCACTTGCAATAAAATAAACAGTGGTTTCAATCAAGAGGGTTCTTAACGGACCAGTAAGAGTTATCAGTCTTACTAAACCTTGAGTACACTTCCTTTTAATATTCTATATGATGAAATGGGGGAAATACCAAAAGTACTTCCATATAGGTAAATATAATTGTTACAAGGAAAAGCATGTGTCCGGCTATTTGGGTCAAGAGCTCAGCTGGTTCCTTTTTTCCTTAAACACAAGTTTTATTTGAAAGGAAAACTAACAAAGTATGATTATTTAGACTTGGTCATTTGGCAAACCCTTTTCTGAAAAATGAAGGAAGTGATCCTACCACTTCAAGAAAAGCAACTAACAGTACTTGATGCCTGTGATAAAAGTTTAGTTTTTCAAATGAAAATTAAGACTTTATAAAACTTATATCTGCCAACATGAGCTTGACAGCTTTCCAGTACTTAAAAAATTTTTCTGATGAGATATTTGAAGTGATATTAAAGAATGTAATATTTGGCTACTGTGTAATAAAATGTGTCATTATTTGAAAGATCTTCATTAACTCAGTGAACCAATATTTTCATATGACCAATGCAAGATGTGACAAAATCATGAATGGGTAAAAGTTTCACTCAGAGTACAAGCTAGACAGTGAATTTTAATGTAACAGAATATGAAAAGTCTGTTGATTCCCTTTCAGATTTCACACTGCAACTAATTTTTAAGAAATTTGGGGTTTTGGTATGGTACCAAAGCAAAATGTCCTTAATTATCAGAAAAGGGTATTCAAATATTCTTCCCTTTTCCAATATCCACGTAAAATTGCATTTTCTTCATATACTTCAACCAGCACAACATGTTGCAACAAGCTGAATGCAGAAGATATGAGAATCCAGCTGTCTTCTATTAAGGCAGATTAGAGAGATTTGCAAAAAGAAAAGTTTTAATGCTAACATTCTCACTAATTTTTTTGGAAAATATAATCACTTCTTATCTGTGTGCATGCTCAGTCACTCAGTCATGCCCAGCTCTTTGTGACCCTATGGACTGTAGCCTGCCAGGCTCCTCTATCCATGGGATTTTCCCACCAAGAATACTGGAATAGTTTGCCATCTACTTCTCATAAATATATATTATTTGTGTTAACATGTCATGAGTTTATCATTATTAATTTAAATAGATTAATAAATATTTTTAATCTTCCCAGTTTTTATTTCTAATACTGTAAGTATTAGGGCTTCCCTGGTGGCTCTGTGGTAAAGAATCCTCCTGCCAATGCAAGAGACTTGGGTTCGATTCCTGGGTCAGGAAGATCCTCTGGAGAAGGAAATGGCAGCACACTCCAGTATTCTTGAAAGGGAAATCCCATGGACAGTGGAGCCTGGCGGACTACAGGGGTTCATCATTGGGTCACAAAAGAGCCAAACATAACCTAATGACTAAATAACAATAATAGAAACTATAAATATAAATTGATGAAACATACAAACAAGAGGTTTTTAAGATTCTCAATGCTTTTTAAGAGTATAGGAAGCCCTAAGACACAAAATTTGAGAACACGGCTTTAGTCTATAAACCCTCTTCCTTGTATATAGTTCCTTAAAATCCTACTTAGTATCTCAGATTATTTCTCTTCCAAAATTCTTCCCTGGTTTATACCTAACCAACTATAATCACACCTCTAAGTGAAAGTGAAAGGAAGTGAAGTAACTCAGTCGTGTCCAACTCTTTGCGACCCCGTGGACTGTAGCCCACCAGGCTCTTCCGTCCATGGGATTTTCCAGGCAAGAATACTGGAGTGGGTTGCCATTTCCTTCTCCAGGGGATCTTCCCAACCACGGGTTGAACCCAGGTCTCCCGCATTGCGGGCAGATGCTTTAACCTCTGTGCCACGGAGTGGGCTAATCACACCTCTACTTAAATCTAAATTGTATACGTAACATAGTTCAGATCTTTATACCTATATGAGCCAAGTCTGAGTACACCATACCTTTGACTTAAACCTAGCTATTTGACTTACTAGTGTAACCTTGAAAAAGCTCCTTGCTCTAAGCCTCAGTATCTTCATTTATAAAGCAGAAGTAATCATAGTGCCTGCTTCATTAAAGATTGTATTTTGAGTAAGGAAGTCATTAAAGTTAAATGAAATCATAAATATGAGTCCCTGATCTGATGGGATTAGGGTTCATAGAGGAAGAGACAGCAGAGAGCTAGTTCTTTCTCTACTGTGTGAGAGTACAGCAAGAAGGTGGCTCTCTGCAAGCCAGGAAGAGGGTTCCAACTAGAAACCAAATCACCAGACCTTATCTTGAACATTTAATCTCCAAAATGATGAGAAAGTAAATTTCTGTTGTTTAAGCCACCTAACCTATGATATATTGTTATGGTAGCTAAGACGGTCAAATTGTAGCTCAGTTGGTAAAGGTAATGCCTGCAATGCAGGGGACCCGACTTTGATCCCTGGGTCGGGAAGATCCCCTGGAGAAAGAAATGGCAATCTATTCCAGTATTCTTGCCTGGAGAATCCCATGGACAGAGGAGCCCAGCAGGCTACAGTCCTTGGGGTTGCAAGAGTCAGACATGACTGTGCAACAAAACCACCACCCTGGCAGCTGAGCAAACAAAGGATTAATAAGATAAGAAAAGTAAAGCATTTAGCACAGTTCCTGGTGAACAGTAAGCTCAACAAATATTCTTTGTTATTTCTATTATTATTCAATGAATATTTATTTAGTACCTACTACAGTTTCCCAGTTTCCTGCCATCATGGAACTTGCAGTCTGGGGGAGCAGGTGAAATGTGAGGGGAGACCACATTTAAACAAACAATTATTTGGAAAAGGAGTACGTCAAGCCTGTATATTGTCACCCTGCTTAGTTAACTTATATGCAGAGTACATTATGAGAAACACTGGGCTGGAGGAAGCACAAGCTGGAATCAAGATTGACAAGAAAAATATCAATAACCTCAGATATGCAGATGACACCACCCTTATAGCAGAAAGTGAAGAAGAACTAAAGAGCCTCTTGATGAATGTGAAAGAGAGTGAAAAAGTTGGCTTAAAGCTCAACATTCAGAAAACTAAGATCATGGCATCCAGTCCTATCACTTCATGGCAAATAGATGGGGAAACAGTGGAAACAGTGGCAGACTATTTTGGGGGGCTCCAAAATCACTGCAGATGGTGATTGTAGCCATGAAATTAAAATACACTTACTCCTTGGAAGGAAAGTTATGACCAACCTAGACAGCATATTAAAAAGCAGAGACATTACTTTGCCAACAATTTTCCAGTAGTCATGTATGGATGTGAGAGTTGAACTATATAGAAGGCTGAGTGCTGAAGAATTGACACTTTTGAACTATGGTCTTGGAGAAGACTCTTGAGAGTCCCTTGGACTGCAGGGAGATCCAATCAGTCCATCCTAAAGGAAATCAGTCCTGAGTGTTCATTGGAAGGACTGATGTTGAAGCTGAAACTCCAATACTTTGGCCACCTGATGCGATGAGCTGACTCATTTGAAAAGACCCTGATGCTGGGAAAGGTTGAAGGTGGGAGGAGAAGTGGACGACAGAGCATGAGATGGTTGGATGGCATCACCGACTCAATGGACATGAATTTGGGTAAACTCCAGGAGTTGGTGATAGACAGGGAGGCCTGCTGTACTGCAGTCCATGGGGTCTCAAAGAATCAGACATGACTAGCAACTGAACTGAACTGAACTGAACTGATAGTTGTGTTAAAAACTATGGAGTAAGTAAAGGATGTTAAGAGAAGATATAAAAGGGACAACTGATGTAAACTGGAAGGAAAGTATACATTTAGGAAGGCATCTTTTCAGTTCAGTTCAGGTCAGTCAGTCAGTTGTATCTGACTCTTTGACAGAAAATAGTCTGTCACAGTTTCCATTGTTCCCCATCTATTTGCCATGAAATGATGGGACCAGATGCCATCATCTTCAACTTTTTAATGCTGAGATTTAAGCCAGCTTTTTCACTCTCCTCTTTCATCAAGACGTTCTTCAGTTTCTCTTCACTGTCTGCCATTAGGGTGATATCATCTGCATATCTGAGGTTATTGATATTTCTCCTGGAAATCTTGATTCCAGGTACTTCATGCAGCCCAGCGTTTCTCATGATGTACTCTGTATATAAGTTAAATAAGCAGGGTGACAATTACAGCCTTGACATACTGCTTTCCCAACTTTGTTCTCAGTCTGCTGTTCCATGTTCAGTTCTAACTGTTGCTTCTTGACCTGCATACAGATTTCTGGGGGCAGGTAAGTTAGCCTGGTCTTCCCATCTCTTTAAGAATTTCCCACAGTTTGTTGTAATCCACACAGTCAAAGGCTTTAGCATAGTCAATAAAGCAGAAGTTTTTCTGGAATTCTCTTCCTTTTTCTATGATCCAACGGATGTTGACAATTTGATCTTTGGTTCCTCTGCCTTTTCTAAGCCCAGATTGAACATCTAGATGTTCTTTCATGTACTGTTGAAGCCTCACTTGGAGAATTTTCGGCATTACTTTGCTAGTGTGTGAGATGAATGCAATTGTGCTGTAGTTTGAACATTCTTTGGCATTGCCTTTCTTCAGGTTTGGAGTGAAAACTGACCTTTTCCAGTCCTGTGGCCACTGCCGAGTTTTCCAAATTTGCTGACATATTGAGTGTAGCACTTTCACAGCATCATCTTTTGGGATTTGAAACAGCTCAGCTGTAATTCCATCACATCCACTAGCTCTGTTTGTAGCAATGCTTTCTAAGACACACTTGACTCCACACTCCAGATGTCTGACTCTAGGTGAGTGATCACACCTTGCGGTTATCTGGGTCATGAAGATCTTTTTTGTATAGTTCTTCTGTGTATTCTTGCCACCTCTTCTTAGTATCTTCTGCTTCTGTTAGGTACATACCATTTCTGTCCTTTATTGAGCCCACCTTTGCATGAAATGTTTCCTTGGTATCTCTAATTTTCTTGAAAAGATCTCTAGTCTTTCCCATTCTATTGTTTTCCTCTATTTGCACTGACCACTTAAGAAGGCTTTCATATCTCTCCTTGCCATTCTTTGGAACTCTGCATTCAGATGGGCTTCCCTTGTGATTTAAAATCCTCCTGCAATACAGGAGACCTGGATTCTACCCTTGGGTTGGGAAGATCCCCTGGAGAAAGGAAAGGCTATCCACTCCAGTATTTTGGCCTGGAGAATTCCATGGACTGTATAGTCCATGGGGTTGCAAAAGTCAGACATAACTGAGTGACTTTCACATCTGCATTCAAATGGGTATATCTTTTCTTTTCTCTTCTGCCTTTTGCTTCTCTTCTTTTCTCAGCTCTTTGTAAGGCCTCCTCAGACAACCATTTTGCCTTTTTGCATTTCTTTTTCTTGAGGATGGTTTTGATTATGGTCTCCTGTACAATGTCATGAGTCTCCATCCATAGTTCTTCAGGCACTCTGTCTATCAGATCTAATCCCTTGAATCTATTTGTCACTTCCACTGTATAATCATAAGAGATTTGATTTAGGTCCTACCTGAATGGTATAGTGGTTTTCCCTGCTTTCTTCAATTTAAGTCTGAATTTGGCAATAAAGAGTTCATGATCTGAGTCACAGTTAGCTCCTGGTCTTGTTTTTGCTGACTGTATAGAGCTTCTCCACCTCTGGCTGCAAAGAATATAATCAGTCTGAATTCTGCATTAACCATGTGGTGATTTCCATGTGTAGAGTCATCTTGTGCTGTTGGAAAAGGGTGTTTGCTATGACCAGTGCTTTCTCTTGGCAAAACTCTGTTAGCCTTTGCCATGTTTCATTTTGTACTCTAAAACCAAACTTGCCTGTTACTCCAGGTATCTCTTGACATCCTGCTTTTGCGTTCCAGTCCCTTATGATGAAAAGGACATCTTGTCTTGGTGCTAGTTATAGAAGGTCTTCTTCACAGAACCATTCAGCTTCTTCAGCATTAGTGGTTGGGGCATAGACTTGGATTACTGTGCTATTGAATGGTTTGCCTTGGAAATGAACAGAGATCATTCTGTCATTTTTGAGATTGCACTCAAGTACTGCATTTCAGACTCTTTTGTTGATTGTGATGGCTACTCCACTTCTTCTAAGGGATTCTTGCCCACAACAGGAGATATAATGGTCATCTGAATTAAATTTCCCCTTTCCGGTCCATTTTAGTTCACTGATTCCTAAAATGTCGATGTTCACTCTTGCCATCTCCTGTTTGATCACTTCCAATTTGCCTTGATTCATGGACCTAACATTCCCCCTCCTATGCAATATTGTTCTTTACAGCATGAAACTTTACTTTCATCATGAGTCACATCCACAATTGGGTGTTATTTTTGCTTTGGCTCAGCCTCTTCATTCTTTCTGGAGCTATTTCTCCACTCTTCTCCAGTAGCATATTGGGCACCTACTCACCTGGGGAGTTCATCCTTCAGTCTCATATCTTTTTTTGCCTTCTCATACTGTTCATGGGGTTCTCAAGGCAAGAATACTGAAGTGGTTTGCCATTCCCTTTTCCAATGGACCACATTTTGTCAGAACTCCCCATCATGATCCATCCATTGGGTGGCCCTATAATGGCATGGCTCATAGTCTCATTGAGTTTGACAAGGCTGTGATCCATGTGATCAGTTTGGTTAGTTTTCTGTAATCTTTTAGAAAATTACATTTATGGTTTCACTGAAGGATAAAGAGAAGTCTTCAAGTATAGATTCCTAAAGAGAAGGGGTCTCTGTGGACCTTGCACAGAATGGTCCACATGCTGGTAAATCAAGAATTTACCTTGATTATTAGAGTTTTTTCTATCTAATTTAAGCTACATTCAGAAGCACAAATGCTTGTTTCTAGGATTTTTTTATGACACTTTTAAACTTAATGTTTATTCTGGCTTTTATTTTAATATCCTAAGCTTACTGTTCATTGAGAATTACTAGTAGAAGTAGAATTACATTCTGGGGAAATTGAAAAATGACCTTTACAGGCAAAAAAAAGAGGAGATGAAAGGATCAATAAACAAAAGTCCCCAGTTACTCAATTCACCTGACTAATGTTACAATCAGAAATAATTTAATTCATAAGGTCAAAGTCTTCAGAGAAGCAAAGACCAGCAGGTGAAAACAAGGACACATGGGAGTCTATGAAAGGAGATTCCAGTCTCACTGTTAAGTGATTTTTCCTGATCAAAAAGCAAAAGCAGTGAAAAGATTTGAAAAATGACCCATCGTGCTAAGTACATAGCCATGAACATTCCTGTTAAGCCAGTCTATTTTAACTACCTGGCCTTAGAAACAAAACATCTTCTGACCAAAATACAGGCCCCAGCAATGAGCAGACAACAGAAGAATGAAAAACAGCTATGACTTCGTTTTGGCAGAAGAGACCTCTGAGGCTGTGTCAAGATAATAAAATATTAATATTAAAGTGTGTCTCAATTTAACTTTTCCTTCAGTATTCCCACAGATATTCTGTGAGAGCAGAACTCTTCAAAAACTCTTTTTCCAGCTCAAATAGAGTGCAGGCTTTTGATAAATCATAAACTGTAAATAGCCTCATGGAAGGAGCTTCAAGCTAGGAGCCAGCAGATCCTGGTACCAATCCCACTTTGTGACTATGGAAAAAACTTGTCCCCTATCTTTGCCCAAGAATCTCCATCTTTCATATGAGGATAATGGCCTTTGAGGAAAATCAGATCATGTGTAAAGATGCTCTGACTTTATAGAAGTAAGTATTAATACAGTCAACAGGACTACATTTTAGACCAGCACTATATTAAGTATACATACAGTTCCTGACTTAGGTTGGTTAGATTTAATGATTTCTCTACTTTACAATAGTTTGAAAGGGATACACTTTCAATATAAACTCTACTTCAAGTTGTGGATTTTGACTTTTTTCCCAGCTAGTGATAGGCAGTACAATGTTCTTTTATGATGCTAGGCAGAAGCAGCAGCTTTCACTGAGCCATGCAATCATGAGGGTAAGCAACAGATATCCAACACTTTGCTGTAAAATAGACTTTGTGAGATATCATTTTGCTCAACTCTAGGCTAACATGAGTGTTCTGAGCATGTATAAGGTAGGCTGGACTAATATTCAGTAGATTATGTATATTAAATGCATTTTGAACATGCATTTTCTCTTATGGTGGATTTATGGGGACTGTGACCATCCTAGGGCTTCCCAGGTGGCACTAGTGGTAAAAAAACCCACCTGTCAATATATGAGACAGATGCAGGTTTGATCCCTGGGTTGAAAGATCCCCTGGAGTAGGAAATGGCAGCCCTATAGAAGATCCCCTGTAGGAGGACATGGCAACCCACTCCAGTATTCTTGCCTGGAAAGTCCCATGGATACAGGAGCCTGGCATGGGGTCCTCCCTACAGTCCATGGGATCACAAAGAGTCAGACATGACTGAAGTGACTGTGCACTTAACCATCCTAAGTCGAGGAAGATCTGTATGATGTTTGTTATTGTTTAGTTGCTAAGTAGTCTCCAACTCTTTTGTGACCGCATGGATTGAAGCCTGCTAGGCTCCTCTCATGGGATTCCCCAGGGAAGAATATTGGAGTGGGTTGCCATGTCCTCCTACAGGAGATCTTCCCAACCCAGGGATCAAACCCAGGTCTCCTGCATTGCAGGCTGACTCTTTACCTGAATCTTCGCCCAGAATCCCCATGGAGAGAGGAGCCTGGCAGGTTGCAGTACATGGGGTCATAAAAGAGTCAGACACGACTGACTAACACTAACACTAATACACAAACACACACATACACAATACATATATATGCATAAGGACAATGGCAAATAGCATCTCAATGCCAGGGTTTAGAGTGGATTACCAGCAACCTTTATCTCAAGAAGAGGTGGACTCTGTGTGTTACAAATATTCTGAATAGCAAATAAAGTTTTTCAGCAAGTGATGGAACCAGTATTTTACATATCTGATCAGCCAGACTGGGTTAAATTCCAGAAGCCCTTGTGAACCAGAAGCAAGAACCACTTCTGTACATCAAGCTGATCTTTTTTTTAATTACCTCACCAAATAACCTAATTTGTATTTACCAGTGGGAGTGGAAGGGATGCTGTTTTGTTTCCTTGGCTTGCTTTATTTTTTAATATAAGGTAAGCTAAATCCTTCCAACAGTTGTTCATATGTCCCAAAGCTTACAAAGAAGGAAATAGCAACCATTTCTGAGCAGCAAGAAGTGACCAGGCTGAAAGTTTTTACTGTGTTTTCTTTAAGGCAACAACATTCTTCCTCAAACTGGCCTCAGTAGGGATTGGCTTTCCCAGGAGATTAAATTCAAGGGATTAGATCTAATAGACAGAGAGCCTGAAGAACTATAGATGGAAGTTCATAACACTGTACAGGAGGCTGTGATCAAAATCATCCCCAAGAAAAAGAAATGGAAAAAGGTAAAATGGTTGTCTGAGGAGGCCTTACAAATAGCGGAGGAAAGAAGAGAAGTGAAAGGCAAAGGAGAAAAGGAAAAATATATCCACCTGAATGCAGAGTCCCAGTGAATAGCAAAGAGAGATAAGATAGCCTTTCTAAGTGATCAATGCAAATAAATAAAGGAAAACAATAGGATGGGTAAGACTAGAGATCTCTTCAAGAAAATGTGAGATACCAAGGGAACATTCCATGCAAAATGGGCTCAAAAAAGGACAGAAATGGTATAGATCTAACAGAAGCAGAAGATATTAAGAAGAGGTGGCAAGAATACACAGAAGAACTATACAAAAAAGATCTTAATGGCCCAGATAACCACAAGGTATGATCATTCACCTAGAGTCAGACATCCTGGAGTGCAAAGTCAAGCGGGCCTTAGGAAGCATCACTACGAACAAAGCTAGTGGAGGTGACAGAATTCCAGTGGAGCTATTTCATATCTTAAAAGATGATGCTGTGAAAGTGCTACACTCAATATGTCAGCAGTGGCCACAGGACTGGAAAAGGTCAGTTTTCATTCCAATCCCAAAGAAAAGCAATGCCAAAGAATGCTCAAACTACCACACAATTGCACTCATCTCACATGCTAGCAAAGTAATGCTCAACATTCTCCAAGTGAGGCCTCAACAGTACGTAAACAAAGAACTTCTAGATGTTCAATACAGATTTAGAAAAGGCAGAGGAACCAGGGATCAGATTGCCAACATCCACTGGATCATAGAAAAGGCAAGAGAATTCCAGAAAAACATCTACTTCTGCTTCATTGACTATGCTAATGCTTTGACTATATGGACTACAACAAACTATGGAAAATTCTTAAAGAGATGGGACTACCAGACCACCTTACCTACCTCCTGAGAAATATGTATGCAGATCGAGAGGCAACAGTAAGAACCAGACATGTAACAACGGACTGGTTCAAAACGGGGAAGGAGTATGTCAAGGCTGTATATTGTCACCATGCTTATTTAACTTATATGCAGAGTATATCATGAGAAATGCCAGGCTAGATGAAGCACAAGCTGGAATCAAGATTGCCAGGAGAATTATCAATAACATCAGATCTGCACATGACACCACCCTTATGACAGAAAACAAAGAGGAACTAATGAACTTCTTGATGAAAGTGAAAGGGGAGAGTAAAAAACTGGCTTAAAACTCAACGTTCAGAAAATGAAGATCATGGCATCTGGTCCCATCACTTCATGGCAACTAGATGGGGAAACAATGGAAACAGTGACAGACTTTACTTTCTTGGGCTCCAAAATCACTGCAGATGGTGACTGCAACCATGAAATTAATATGCTTGCTCCTTGGAAGAAACACTATGATCAACCTAGGCAGCATATTAAAAAGCAGAGACATTACTTTGCCAACAAAGGTCGGTATAGTCAAAGCTATGGTTTTTCCGGTAGTTATGTATGGATGTGAGAGTTGGACCATAAAGAAAGCTGAGTGCCAAAGAATTAATGCTTTTGAACTGTGGTGTTGGAGAAGACTCTTGAGAGTCCCTTGGACTGCAAGGAGATCTAACCAGTCAGTCCTAAAGGAAATGAGTCCTGAATTGAATATTCAGGACTGATGCTGAAGCTGAAGCTCTAATACTTAGCCAGTTGATGTGAAGAACTGACTTCTTGGAAAAGACCCTGATGCTGGGAAAGATTGAAGGCAGGAGGAGAAGGGGATGACAGAGGATGAGATGGTTGGATGGCATCACCGACTCGATGTACATGAATTTGACCAAGCTCCAGGAGTTGGTGATAGACAGGGAAGACTGCTGTGCTACAGTCCATGGGGTCTCAAAGAGTCAGACACAACTGAGCAACTGAACTAAGTGAACTTCCCTGTAGAAAGGTGCTACTGTGTACTTTTCTAACAATTTTACTCTGCTACCCCAAAATTTTTCCTTCCTGTCTTTTATCCTGATATATATAATATATATAATATATATATATATATATAATATATATATATAATATATATAACTATAATCTATTAGCACAGACACAGACAATATAATCCTTGGGTCTCATCACTACCACAGAACACTCCTGGACAAACAAGCAGAAAAGACTTTACTGGAGAATACCATGAGCAACCACAATACTTTTGTTGCATTAATTACCAATTAGATACAAGTTGTCTTAAAGCAAGGACTATTAAGCTTTATCCCAAAGTCAGAAAGTTCTCATAAGGAAAAGGGCATCTATCAGATAAAATTTCCTTTCTATGCTACAACAGAAATCTCAGAATTCACATTCTGTAATCCAATGACTTAGATACTCATGCCTCCAGCCAGGCATGGCAGGTTCTTGCAATGTCAGCCCCCACCTGACAGCCCTCAAGGATCCCTTCAAGCCTCCAAGGTGATGGTCCAACTCCTTAGCCTGAACCAGAAGACCCTTTACCAGCTGTAGCTGGCCCTGTCCTCTACCTGTTTCTGTCCTTTAACTCTCCATTTGTGCTGGAGAGTTCTTACTTCCCTCAAGAGCCTTTCTCTCTCCACTTCCACATGGGGTGAGAGGACAAATCTAATTGCAAATTAGGCCAGCATTTCCATTTAAAATTAGGGCATTTCCAATGCTAGACTATTTTTTGTTGGTAGTGGTTTTACTCTTTGCAGACTTCTGATTTCTGATTAGTTGTTCTAGTCACTGTTCATCATAAATTGTATTCATCTCAGATTTGAAAATTCTAAACTCACTAATCACAATGACCAAAGTGAATTGAGTCTGTCCATGTTTCACTCCATTGTATACTGACCTGTAGGCTTCAGCTCAGAAGAAAAAGGGGACACCAAGAAGTCCAGGGTAATTGCATACAGAAATGGACACAAAAGAGCCAGAGAGGTCTTATGCACCCATGGTTGATCTCTGGGTTTCTGGACATTATAGACTCAACACAGGGGTTGTTGTAACAGACAGAGGCAAAAAAAAAAAAAAAAAAAAAAACAAGCTGCTTTACTGTAAGAAAATAATTTAAGAACTTACCTGTATAAAGGTGGGCACACAAAGTGCATTCTTCCAATAGAAGAACAAATTCTTCTATCAGATCATACAGCCTGGCAAAGCCTGAATCCCTTAAAGAAATTTCCTTTCCCATTATCCTTTGAGGCTTACATCCTCTTGGCCCCACCCAACTCTTCTGGAGAGACTGGTCTGGACCTACTGCCTACCAGAAGCTAGTATCTTCCAAGTGCTTAAAAGACTAGATAAATGCAAGATCGATTTTCCATGTACAACAATCCCTTAGATGACTTCACAATCTAACCCTATATAAACTAATTCCTTTCAAATCCCCAAAGCACTGTAATAGTCACATTTGCCCTTACCTACAAAATACATACAATTACTGATTCCACTATTATCCACTCATAGGCTGTTAATTACCACTCATTTATTTGAAGACAGATCAGTCCCAAGTTCCAAATTCTCCAAGAGCTAAGTCTCAGAGTGATTTTAAGAAAAAAAAAAACAAATGAAAACACCAAAGGTGTAGGTCTTTATATGAAAGACTCAGAGAATTCAGGAAACCATGAAGGCTCAATGCAATCCCCAGGATGGACCCAGGGAATGGACATTAGCTGCTATACACACGTACACACAGCCACAAGTGGGTCTCTGTAAACACAGCGCTGTTCTCTGCTGTTTTCTACAAGGAGATAAGTGTGTGTGTGTGTGTGTGTGTGCAGCATAGGATAGGGTAGGGAAATTGAAGAGACAGGAGAGAAACATTTCAATCAACATAGCTCAAATGCCTAAGCAGTGGATCTGAATGCCTGCATCCTATGGTACTGTGTGGCTACCCTCTGCCTTCCCATAGTATTACAAAGTAAGTACATACTTCTTTGCCTTTCATAGTAACATATCCAGTGGTTTATGGAATGTCCAAGTATATTTTTTATTCACTACTAGCATAATCGATGAAAAAGTGATGCTTAGATGCAGTAATTAATTCATCTGGACGTTGCAAATTTATTGAATATATACAGTCAGTTAACCAGAATATATTATAGATACGCACTGAGAGTAAAATATATATCATAGCCTAACCTTTCTTTTATTTCCAAGCCTCACAATGGAATATCAAGTAAGCAATTATAGAACTACAGTATGTTAAACAACCAGGGTATTTTGGCTAAAGAAGCTGTGACTCTGAAGTGTGATGCATTCCTCTATTGTACGTCATAATGAAGGTAGTAATTTGTTTCACTGCCATTTAGAATGCATGGCTATTCTGCAGAGATGCACCCAAAACATTAAGAAGATCAGAAATAAAACTGTAATTTCTTAGGAACTGGTGCCAGAACCAAAACTTTAACAATAGCAGGAGGCTACAACAGCACATTTTGAGTTTAAAATTAAAAAAAAGTCAGGCTTGAGAAAGTGGGAGGGAAGGGATGGAGAGAAGGAATGGATATGCAGTTTCCTTGGAAACTAAATGTGATATTATTGCAGCAATAAGCCTTAGGAATCATTGTTGAGAGGGTGAAAATACTGCTCATCTTCTTAAAACTGGACAAGGGTAATTTAGAACCTAAATAATTGTGATCTCTACATGAATCTTCGGGGAACTCTTAAAGACTGCCGTAGAGTGGAAGTACCATATACAAGCTCATTAATCTATAGAGGAACATGAGAAATGCCCCCCATGAGGCTACAGAAAACAGACGATGGCAGCAATGAGTTACAGGTACAATTTTCAGGGCACTGATATAAATAGGCACCACAGGGCCACTCACTCTCCAGCCCTCCTGGATCCTTTCTCATGGCCTTGGGAATACACCATGGTCCCAGACAAGCAGGTTGGCAGGGAGATTGAGCTTCGTTCCTCATCCCCACTTGATCACTCCTTTGCTCCTCTGAGTCTGGACACCCTACTAACCTCACTGGGCCTTATCTGGAAAAACAGAGAAAATATCACTTTATTCTCAGGGTGACTTTGTAAATTAAATGAAGGAGGAAATGCCCAGAATATTGCCTGGCACATAGTAGGGGACTCATACCTGTTAACAATCTTCTCAGTGGTCAATGAGTTTATTTTGATCTACTTCTTTCCTCTGTGGATAATGAGATATGAATAAAGTAGACTTCATGTGAGAATCTGTGGCAGGAGGTCTTTACAGAGAAAGTTATTGGGTACAGCATCTGATCAAGTCAGACTTGTGGTGTGTAGGTCTTCTCTGCCATGAGAATCAATTCTGCTAATGACACAGTGATGGGGGTGTGGGGGTTGGGGGTGGGGAGCAGAGGATCATGTGTGAGGGAGGAGCTGAGTTGAATTCGGATTGTCTGAGTATGAGTATTCCTCCATAAGGACAGAACCTGTGCCTGGTCTGTCCATCTTTATGTCCCTAATACCAAAGCCATACCTGGAACACTGCGTGTGTTCCATAAAGCATTTGTGCAATGGAAGGGCAGTAGAGTGTGCCAGAAGCTGGTGGGCAAGGCTATCCAGGGATCAGGGGTCAGGAGTAGGGTTCAGAGTGAGAGCACAGATGAAAACCACAGACAAGGCAAAAAGCGTCTCCCTCCATGGTATGTGCATACATGCATTTGAGTCCCTACTATGTTCCAAGTGCTATTTTAAGTGCTTTGGAATGAAACAGACAAAGAAAAGCCCTCTTCTCCTGGCGCTTACATCCTAGTGCTACACAGTTATGTTACAGTAAAATGATTTACATGTCTACCTCCTCTATTTGTCTGTAAGTTTCTCCATGCAAAGCCCATGTCTTGGCCATCTCTGATTCTGCAGTGCTGGCAACAGTCCCTGTAGACCCACAGGAAGGGCACAGTGAGTAGCTTTTGAACTGAACTCAAAGTCAGGCATCAAGAGAAGCAGAAGCACTGAATGACATTGGCTTGGGTTTGGAAGAACTGAAGCCCTAGATTCGAGTCTCGGCTCCACCTCTCACTAGCCTGGTGACCACCTGCAAGTGACTTTACCTCTCTGATCCTATTTCCCCACTTGTAAAGTGGAGATATGGTTATCCATAGCTCATGGGGCTGTGGGTTGTGACAAGGGTTAAGAGACAGGCTGCTTAAAGTGGTTAGTGCAGGGGAGAGCACCTAGTGGTCAGGAAGTGGTCCCTGTTGCTCTCAGATCACACTCAGGATCATTATCATTATCATTCCTCATCAGGGACAAGAGCATGGCTGTGCTCAGCTGGAAAGTGTGGGAAGAAAACTGGAGCAAATCCTTACCGGCAAAGCTTTTAACTCAAAATAAGACAGTTGGATACATAAGAACTCTCCCTCATGGATAAATAGGTCTAAAGGAGACCCCACCCCAGCCAACACAACGCATTTTGTGTGACAGAGCATCCTCTGATCAGTCACATTGACCTCCCTAGAGTGAGCATGATTTCCAGCCCAAGCCCAAATAGCAACACCTCCCACTGATGGGTCTCATTAGTTGGTTTGCTCCACGTGACCTTGCTCAAAGTGTCAATGGTCAATTTTGTATTCCGAGTTTTAGTCCTGGGAAAACCTGGGAAAAGCTAGAACTCTCTGAACTTTGTGACCTGGATAAGCTAGCTTATCTATAATGAAGCAGAAACAGTTTTCTCAGAGAAATGCTCCCATGGAGATGCATTTTGCTCACATAAGGATGATCATATAACACAGTTAACGATTGGAAACGAGCTAAAGGAAGAAAATGATGAAGGATTATAAAAATAGTTATTAAAATGGGTTACTTGGATAGACTCAGAGTAAAGAGGGAGAAAAGAAGTGGCACAGAGAAACAAGAGAAACTAAACACTAAATGACATCCACAGTTATAATTTTATATGGATGCATACATTGGACTGTGTCTCAATGTACATGTAGTATATGACAATGAGCTGAAGTTTCAGTAACATATATAGTACAATCAATAACATGTATATGCACATATAAACACTGCTTGTCTCCACCCTTCCAAAACATATATGTGATACATATTCAATAACATATATGAGATATATATGTACATATAGTTATTACTTGTCTCTACCCACTCCCCTAAAAAGGCCATTATTGAAATTTATTATAGACAACAGCAACGGCAAAAAGGACACTAAAACTTGAAGTCTTGTGCTGACCTTTTTTATAGGTAAATAATAATGTAATAATATATCAATGAATAAATGAACTGAAGAAATAACCTTATAGGAAATCATACAAAATGTCCTCCAGACAAGTCTAAAATAGTAGAGCTAAACTGGTGTATAGAAAAGCCTCCTAAATTCTCACTATATTACCAAAAGATTGACAGTAACTACTACTTCATTGTCATTCTTTTCTATTCTTCTCCATAATCCTATATTGAACAGAGCCCCAAATAGACAGCATTAGAACACACGCCAGCATCTGCAAACTCTGTAATATTCCTCACGTATAGCCTTAGACACCAAAGCCATAAATATAGGCTCTATTTCTCAAATGACAATTTCGCTCACAGGAAAATAAGTGGCAAGTCAAAATTCAAATGACTGAAGTTGTTTTAGGTAATTCATAGGTTGTAAAAACTAATGAGAAGTAAAAAAAAATTATGAGGGTATTACAACTCTCCCATTAAAATGAAAATCTCTGTTATAACTTTATGCTCTTCAACTACCATACCAGACAGAAGCATCGAGCAATATATAAAGTGTTCTGTTTCTAAAAATTACTTTGTTTATGTGGAGAAATAACCTTACTTATTGATTTTAAGAAATACTTGTCCAGCTATCTTTTTAAAGCAGAATCATCTTCAATGTTTAAAAATAAACATGACCATCAAAGTTTATTTTAATCAGCAATTCATTAGAATAATTAAAATGCGAATCATTGCTAAAAAGGCTAGAGGACATTACACACACACACACACACACACTCCCAGTGCAACAGAGTAAGCTAAAAGTAGATAGATAATCACGCCTCAAAAAAGAAAAGAATCTCCTATGAAGTCATCATTTTGAGGTTTTATGAATATCAGTAAAGGATTTAACACATTTATGAGAAATGATCTGCAACAAGACCCAATCAGCCATGCTACAGAAAAGACAATGTCCAGACTCACTGGCAAAAAATGGCATTGTTGTTACTCTTTTCTTCTGTCTTAAGTGTGGCTGTGCAGTACACAGAGAGCACTATGAATCAGGGTGCTGAGTGGACAAATGATTGCCAATAATCAAATGGCATGATTTATCTCTTGAAAAACCCTGGAGTGATTCTAAGGAACACCAGTGTGAGTGCTAAGCACTGCTTACTTTGGTGAAAAGGCTTATTCCATTTCAATCTTCAAACCCAGCCTACAGAGAAAACATACAAACAGAGTGAGCTTGACACTGGACTGTCAAATTTTTATCAGTAGGATCTGCTAATAACACAGGGCGGTACTTGGCCACATCATAAGAGACATTCAACAACCCTTGCAGGTATAAGAAATAGCATTCTGATTCAAATTTCTGAGTGTTCGTGTCCTGTCATAACATTAAAATAATCATGCAAATCTCCCTCCAGCTGGTCTCTGATTTGCATTCATTTTTTTTTCATTTGAAATGATTTATACATACTTGTACTAAATTCCAATCTTAACATTCGGTCTTGAAAGAACAGACATCTACAGTATTTGAACTAAATTTACAATATTAATAGCTAGCAATTATTAACAGTGTAAGTGTGTGAATGACACTAAACCTGGTTAATGAGCAAACTATCTGCATGCATGCTTTTCACAGAATTGAGCACTAACCATATTTTCTTGGCTAACGTGAAAAAGAGTTGGTTACCATGGATATTATCTCCTTAACATATGAATGATACAGGCACTTAAAATATTGCATATTGATTAAGTATAAAAAGATACAGAATGAACTCTATACAATTGAAAAACCTTCATAAACCCAATGTAATTGAAAAAAATTGAATAGTCTCCCTTCTATTGCTTGCTTGCTAAGTCGCTTCAGTCATGTCCAACTCTGTGCGACCCCACAGACTGCAGCCCACCAGGTTCCCCCGTCCCTGGGATTCTCCAGGCAAGAACACTGGAGTGGGTTGCCATTTCCTTCTCCACTCCATTCTATAGTTGTATTTAATTTTAAAGATTTGCTTAAGAACAGCAGGAAAATTTACACCATGGAAGTTCTCACTTATGCAAAGATCCTTCAAGCAAAAACCCTAGAACCATTAGCAGGTAGCCCACACTGTTTTAGGAGAAGTGGAATAGAAGCAACCAAAACTGTCCTATGGGATTGCAGTCACTTCCTGGATCCCACTTTCATTGAAGTCCAATCCATGCCTGAATAAATTCAGTTTTTTAAATCAAACCCCAATAAATACTAACAACAACAACAGCAACAATAATGAGAGCTATTATATTTTTAGTGCAAACTTGATCTAACACTTTTGTTGGAAACTTACACATTAGTTCTATTCTGCAAAAGTACCCCATGAAACAAAAGTTACAGTTGATCTTTGAACAACATAGGTTTGAACTGCAAGGATCCACTTATAAGTGGATTTTTTCAATAGTAAATGTTACAGGACTACTCCAGCCACATCTGGTTGAGTCCACAGCTGTGGGGCTCAGGATACCGAGATACAACTGATATGGAAAGAAAGAAATAAAGTCTCTCAGTCATGTCCGACTCTTTGCAACCCCCTGGACTATACAATCCATGGCATTCTCCAGGCTAGCATACTGGAGTGGGTAGCCTTTCTCTTCTCCAGGGGATCTTCCCAACCCAGGGATTGAACCCAGGTCTCGCACATTGCAGGTGGATTCTTTACCAGCTGAGCCACAAGGGGAGCCCAATTGATATGGAGGCCAACTATAAATTATATGCAGATTTTAACCACCTGAAAGATTGGTGCCCCTAACCTCCATGCTGTTCAACAGTCATTCTTTTAATGAGAAAACTCTGAAGAATAACGCACTGAATGTCACACAGATAACAAGTGATAAAGCTAATAATAAGTGATCAAACTGAAAATCCAGATCTACTAATAATACATTTTTTCAACAAATTCTTTCTCAACACCTACTATGTGTTGGGTACTTTTCTAGACCTGGGGATCCACAGTAAAACAATACAAAGGCCCTACCCTCACAGAGCTTGTATGAAAAATACAACAAAATAAACAATGTCAGGTGATGAAATGTGCTATGAAGAAAAACAAAGCAGAAATGTGAAATGAATTGCATGAGTGCTCAGTTGCTCAGTTGTGTCTGACTCTTTGTGACCCCATGGATTGCAGCACGCCAGGCTTCTCTGTCCATGATATTTCCCAGCGGAGAACACTGGAAAGGGTTCCTTCCCCAGGGGATCTTTCAAACCTAGTGATCAAACCCATGTCTCCTGTGTCTCCTGCATTGAAGGGTTCCATTTTTATATAAGCTGTCCAAATTGACATAAAGCAAAAAATCGGTAGACTTGAAGGAAAATGAGAGAATCATATAAATATTTCATTTAAAAGAGCTTCAGGCAGAGGAAACAAGGGCAGTGACCCAGAGAGAGGAATTTGCTTGGCCAAATGAGAAATAGCGAGTAGGAAACTATGGCTAGAGCAGTGAGATCAAGGGAGAAGGAAGTCAGAGATGAGGCGAGAGAAACTGAGATGGGGAAACCACATCATGGAGTGTCTTGTAGGACACTGTAAAGTCTCTGTTCCGATGCTGAGAGGGAAGACTTCTGAGCAAAGAAGGGAGAGCCTAAGTGATATTTGAAAGGATCACTATGATTGCTGTGCTGAGAAAAGACTGGAGGAACAAGGGCAGAAGCAGTGAGACCAGTTAGATGGCTGTGGCAATAATCCAGACAGTGATGGTTTGGACCAGATGTTAAGAATAGATATAGTGAGTTTACAATAGCCAAGACATGGAAGCAACCTAAATGTCCATTGACAGAGGGATGGATAAAGATGATGTAGTACTTATATACAACGGAATATTACTCAGCTATAGAAAGAATGAAATAATACCATTTGCAGCAACATGAATGGACATAGAGATTATCATACTAAGCAAGGGTAAGTCAGACAAAGACAAATATCATAGATGTTGCTTATATGTGCAATCTTTAAAAATTATACAAATAAACTTACCTATAAAACAGAATAGACTCACAGACTTAGAAAACAAACTTATGACTTCCGAAGGGAAAGATGTGGGGGAGGGATAAATTAGGAGGTTGAGATTGACATATACACACTTCTATATATATAAAATAGATAATCAACAAGGATGTACCATAGAGAACAGGGAACTCTACTCAATACTCTGTAATAACCTAAATGGTGGAAGAATTTGAAAAAGAATAGACATATGTATATGTATAACTGAATCACTTTGCTATATACCTGAAACTAACACAACACTGTAAATCAACTATTTGCCAACATAAAATAAAATTAAAAAGACAATAAAGACGGTGAGGATAAATGGACTCCGGATATATCACTATTTAAGTGAGGGGTATAGAAGACAGAAGGTCATTAGGATAACTCAAAGGATTTTGTCCTTAGCAAATAGAAAGACACTGGGCCATTTACTGGGAAGAAGCCTACAGAAAATCTACCAGCCTTTAAAGTCCACGCTCTCTTGAAATCACCGTGCTGTTTCACACAGTGCACTTTCTGTCAGAATTAGTCTGAAATTTAATTCAGACCCATCTTGAGTGTCCAGTCATGTCCACCAGGCTGGGATCCCCCACCCAAAGTGCAAAGTGGAGGTTCTAGTACTATGGGGAAGCAGACCTGTGTCATGCTGAATTCCAGCCTCACTTGTGAGCTCACTGAGCCAAAGCAGAAAACAGACAGGAAGCAGGAGAGATGGCTCCAAGTGCAGATCAAATGCATGAAGTGTTGATACATAGGGAAGAGGCAGCGGAGAGAGGGTGAAGGTGGAGCAGCAGACAGGGAAGAAGGAAATGCCATTACACCCGCCAGTGCATGAGGAGTGAAACTGCCCTGCTCAGACCTTGGAAACTAAGACAGTTCTCCTGCCTCCAGTTCAGCCAGCAGAGCTCTGCTGTGGATGGATTTACATATTCCTCTTCCTCAGATATTTGGACAAAGGGTTCCAAAACTCCTTCTCCCTCTTTGTCGATTTCCCTCTGTACTACTACCCTCTCTCTCATTTTCATGAAAACTATTCACCTTGACCAGTAATTTTCAAACCATGCTGCACACAAGGAATCTTTGGGAAACACAGACTCCTAGCTCTACATCCAAAATACTGGACTGGAATCTCCAGGAAGGAAAGGCATCCAGTCAGGCTTGGGAACCCCATCTCCCATCCCCTCTGTGGTTTCTCAATAAACATCAAGTACAGTTACAACTTGAACAGGGTCTTGTTTCCTTTCTCTCCATACCATTAGGGCCCCTGAGATGATCCAAAATCTGCTGAGCTTTTCCAATTTTTTTTCAAGGAATCAGAGGCAGAATACTCTCCCGAGAAATTACTCACGCCTTTGGGTTTAGTGAAGTCCTATTACATTCATCTCTAAAGTACAATATGAGACCTTCCTTTTAAAAATGACTCTCCCTAGTGGGGAGGCCAGTTATTTTTCTGCTTCTTACACTTTTTGTTCTATGTAGTTGCTTTGGATACTTTAATTAATGTTTAATCTTCCTAAGCTTCTGCCTTCAGGCAGAGTCCATGAAGAGCACAGAGTTCAAAATCTTGGCCCCATAACATGCTATTAAATAATCATGACAATTTAAACCAAAGACCAAAACCTCACTCAAACTGCCAGGAACACAGGGTCAGTATGCAGGCCTTCTCTGCCAAATCTGTGATTTTGTTTCTATTCTCCTCCCTTTATACTGGTAGATGACTATCTCTCCTTTCCAGGGAGGGGCTGTCTTCTGTGAGAAAATTGCTCTGTCAAGACTGAAGACATCAATGGAGCAAGACTGGGATAGAAATGATTACTGAAGGCCTGTTATGAGACACCAACAGAGACTCTATATTAACCATCATTCCCCCTGTACATAGTGATCAGAAAGAAGGTTTTCAGCTGCTATGGTATCTTAGGGAATCATCTGACAGCTTATTTACTAAATGTATTTTAATATTAATTCTCCTCTGCACCACAGCTGACTTTCAAAAAATCCACTGGGTCTCAAGAACACATAGCACAATGGCTGAGGGAAAGCATGAATGTGAAGAAAGCTGCACCTAAACGTTTTCTTCCTGTGCAGTTACATACAAAATCATTACGATTCAATACTTAGGTGGCTTATCTTTTAATATACAGCCTAAAACAAAGATCAATTAGAGCCCAATTAATTGGGATCCAAATTATTTTTCTCTCTGCACATTTAGGAGAAGAATGCAAATTACAGGAATGCACAGCAATATAAGAAAAATTTTAAACTCCTCAAAGATGTCCTGGATCCAAACACATTCTGCCTCTCCCGTCCTATAAAATGAGGACTGCATGCAGAATGATGACTCTCGAACAGCCAGGAGATACACAAAGCTATATTTAACCTCCCATATTTACTAAGTCAAAACATGGATCAAAAAGCTCTCCAAAAGGAATCTCATATTATTCTTTTTCAATTGTGGTGAAAAACAAATAACATAAAATTTACCCCATTAACCATTGTTCAGTGATATTAAACATATTCACATTGTTGTGCAAACACCACCATCTATCCCTTTTCACCTTGCAAAACTGAACCTCTGTATTCATTAAGCAATAACTCTCCACTTCCCTCTATTTAACTCAATCAAAAATTTTATTGAACAGAATTCTCCCTTCTTTAAATATTTTGAATGACATGTCATATAGGATAAAATTCGGAGAAGGCAATGGCACCCCACTCCAGTACTCTTGCCTGGAAAATCCCATGGACGGAGGAGCCTGGTAGGCTGCAGTCCATGGGGTTGCTGAGGGTCGGACACGACTGAGCGACTTCACTTTCACTTTTCACTTTCCTGCATTGGAGAAGGAAATGGCAACCCACTCCAGTGTTCTTGCATGGAGAATCCCAGGGATGGGGGGAACCTGGTGGGCTGCCGTCTATGGGGTCGCACAGAGTCAGACACGACTAAAGTGACTTGGCAATAGCAATAGGATAAAATTAGGAGCAACTTTTTTATGATTTAACTCATCTTTTAAACCCAGTTTATACATTACGCTCAGGAAAGAACTGTTATTTTGTTCTAGAAAGTCATAGTTAATCTTCAATTATCTACATACCAGGGCTTTACCGATGGCTCAAGCAGTAATGAGTCCGTGTGCAATGCAGGAGACTAGGGTTCAGTCTCTGGGTCAGGAAAGTCCCCTGGAGGAGGAAATGGCAACTTACTCCAGCATGCTTGCCTGGAAAATCTCATGAACAGAGGAGCCCAGCAGACCATAGTCCATAGGGTCAAAAAAAGGGTCAGACACAACTGAGCACGTGAGCATGATTCTTCTTATCTACATACCAATGCTGGTGAGCATTGTGAATGCTTATGTTCTTCAAAAATACATGTGTTGAAACCTAACCTAATCCCTAATATAACAGCTCATCAATTGGATTAGTATCCTTGTAAAGAGAGGCTAAAAAAAAGCTTGTTCTCATTCTGCCATGTGAGGATGCAACGAGAAGTCAGCAGTCCGTAAACTGGAAAAGGGCTCTTACCAGAACCTAACATGAGAACCCTGACCTCAGACTTTCGGCCTCCAGAACTGTGAGAAATAGATTTCGGTTGTTTGTAAGTCATACAGTCTATGGTATTCTGCTATAGCAGCCTGAACAGACTAAGATAATGACCAATCAATACAGATAGCCTAATTTAAATCAGAAGCCACAGACATCTTTCTTTACTCTCTCTGAATCTGTTAATACCATTAATTAGGATCAGAGACACTTCACAAAAATCTGGGGGATGATTATCCCTAAAACCACATTTTAATCTTTTTAAAGCACTAGGGAAAATGACTACCTAGGACTCCAGTGAAGAAATAGTGCTTATGACTCCCCAGAAATGAGCATCATGTGAGCCAAGCCAAGCCTTCTGGGTGCACTGCACAGGAAACCATACTGAGACCAGCTTGGTGGGGGGCATTATCCACCATGGAGCAGCAAGGCTGCAAGAGGGCATGGGCACTCTCTGGAGCATTAGCAGCCCCAGCCTAATATGAATATCTGTGTCAGTCTTTCTTGGTTCTGAGTCATTAGTTTCAGGGTGGGGAGGCATTAGAAAGACTTTCAAGCCACAAACCACATATCGTAGGGAAAAGGCTAATTAGAATTCACCCTAAACTGCCATAGAATTAACAGACATTAAATAATCATTATTCATAATTGGAGAATCAAGTTACCCAAGAGAGAAAAAAAAAAAGGCAAAGCTCAGATTGCCTTGGTTAATGTTTAAATTTGAAAAGTAAAAGGATAAGTAGTTCCCCAAATGACCAATAACTTATGTTCCCAATGTTAGTAATGTGGAAAGTATTTTTTCTGGAGATGAAATATTAAAGATGTGATTGGGATCTCCAGTCTTAAAAGATCACACAAAAATCATTTCACCCACATTAGTCAAAGTATAGGCAAACAGTCTGTCTCAAGCTCTGGAACAGTGACCAAGGGGTAAGGTAACTAACAGGGAGAAAGAAATTTTCTTTTCATAGAATAGACTCAAGGAGAATCTTGTTTGTTTGTTTGTTTTTTTAAGTCTTTGATTTCCCTGTTTCATTTCTCTGTAATTCTTTTTCAGTTTTTGGTACTTCTCTTAGAGGGAAGTGATATTCTCAAACTACCTTTATTTCACTCCTTTCCCCACAGTTCCCCATCCTGGCCAGGCCTACCCCCAAAAGCCTATGCCTGGGAGCAGCTGACTCCAAGGGATTCAAAGCAAAGGAATCAAACCGAGACTTCATGATTTCAGTTTTGCTGTAAAGTAATAGCTTAGTAGTATTTAACATCAAAAAATCAAAAAAATGAAAATAAAAAATGAAAATACAGATGACACTTGAATAACATAGGTTTAAACTGCATGGGTTCAATTACATGTGAATTGTTTCTCAACAGTAAATACTGCAGTACTGCATGATCTATGGTTGGCTAAATCTCTTGACGTAGAACTGAAGATACAAAGGGCCGACTATAGATTATACATGGAGGGTCAGTGCCCCTAACCCCCATGATGTTCAATGGTCAACTGTATATTCTCGCCTGACATTAAAAATAATGAGATTCTCTGGTGTGAGAAGGTATGGAAAAATAAGCACACTCAAGAAACTCCAAGGTAGTGTAAACTTAAATTTCAGCCTTTCTGGAGGACGCTTTGGTTTTACATGTCCAAAGTCTTTCATTTTAAGAATAATGTTGATCCAGCAAAAACACCACTAAAAAATACACAAAGGAAGCAATCAACGAGGTGCACAAAAAAGAATGTGGAAAGATGTTTACGATGTCACTTATACAACAGAGAAAAATCAGAAACCTAAATGTCCATCAAAGGCAGATTGGTAAGTAAATAATCAGTTTTCATACAATGGAATACATGGATACCATTAAGGAGCACATTATAGAAATGTTTATTGATCAAAAAAAGAGTCTTCATGATTTATTACTAATTAAAAGAGAAATGTATTGTGTTAGTTGCTCAGTTGTGTCCAACTCTTTGCAATCCCATTGACTGCAGCCCCCCAGGCTTCTGTGTCCATGGGATTCTCCAGGAAAGAATACTGGAGTGGATTGTCATTCCCTTCGCCAAAAGAGAAATGGGCAGACTATAAACATACAAATGTGTTTTATAAGATATATGTAACCATATATATTAAAATATATGTAAATATGATCTAAGTTTGTATATTAACATTGTCAATTAAACTATCTTATATATATACATATATAATAAAATATATAACTATATATGATTTTACTTACATAAAATTTTTCATATACTTTATACACATAAAATGTATATATTCTCAGTTGCTGAGTCGTGTCTGACTCTTTGCCACCCCATGAACTGTAGCCCTCCAGGCTCCTCTGTCCATGGGATTTCCCAGGCAAGAATACTGGAGTGGGTTGCCATTTCCTCCTCCATGAGATATTCATGGCACAGGGATTGAACCCACATCTCCTGCACTGACAAGCAGATTCTTTACCACCGAGCCACCTGGGGATCCCAAATTTATATATATGATACTTAAAATTCCATAATTATAAAAATTTTAATGTAGTTGTGTGTATATTAGAAAGACATTCATAAAAATGAAAACAGTGGTTAGACAACATCCATAGCTCTACTAGAGAAATGCCAAGATAGCATAAGAGGTAGAATCTATTGGAAAGTTTCTTAACGAGGAGATTATAGAGTATCTCTGTATTATTATTTAGGATAACATTCTCCCCCAAACACACACACAATAGCCTCAGTGAATTAAGAACAAACAGAAGAAAGACAGTTGCACCTTCATACTTTTCTCAAAATATTTGGCTATTTCTTCCACTGTAAGAAATACTGTACATCCTAATGCTTTAGAATACTTGAGATCATGTTAATTATTCCTGGGGAGTGTTTAAAAATTAATATTATTTACTTCTGAGAGACCATGACAACATCCTTCCAGATTGCACCAGACTATTCTTATGTGAATCAAGGATTTTAGTATCTAAGATGCAATAGTGATGCTTTGGGCTAGGATCAATGAAAGGAAATGAGCTACTGTGGTTTGTCTGCCTTTCACCAGACTAACCCCTACCCACCCAACACTTACTCAGAGTCCTGAGTGTATCAAAACTCCACTTGTAAATTAAACTAGCTTGTCTGACACAAAAACAAAGCTAAACCATATGCGGTGCAAAACACACTCATGGCTTTTTCTTAACACCACGGATCTCTCTTCCATGCCAACTCCCTGGTGGGTGAAGAGATGAACAGTTAACTAATGAACCAGGCTTGACAGAATCCAATATAAACCTTTGAAATCATTTCCTTTTTAAACATTTTTATCTCCTCTCTTCAGCAATGCAATTTACTACTACTTTCTGCATTTTTTTAAAGTCTTGGATATTTTTTAAATGCCCATTTTTTTTCAATCAAATATACTTTTTCATTGTGATTCCACAACATCAGCCTTGTCATTGACTAACATCATTCTTTCTTTTCTATTTCCTAATTTTTTTATTTCTGCCTACTCAATACAGTGTGTTCAGTTCAGTTCAGTCACTCAGTCATGTCCGACTCTTTGCGACCCCATGAATTGCAGCACGCCAGGCCTCCCTGTCCATCACCAACTCCCGGAGTTCACTCAGACTCACGTCCATCAAGTCAGTGATGCCATCCAGCCATCTCATCCTCTGTTGTCCCCTTCTCCTCCTGCCCCCAATCCCTCCCAGCATCAGAGTCTTTTCCAATGAGTCAACTCTTCGCATGAGGTGGCCAAAGTACTGGAGTTTCAGCTTTAGCATCATTCCTTCCAAAGAAATCCCAGGGCTGATCTCCTTCAGAATGGACTGGTTGGATCTCCTTGCAGTCCAAGGGACTCTCAAGAGTCTTCTCCAACACCACAGTTCAAAAGCATCAATTCTTCGGCACTCAGCCTTCTTCACAGTCCAACTCTCACATCCATACATGACTACTGGAAAAACCATAGCCTTGACTAGACGGACCTTTGTTGGCAAAGCAATGTCTCTGCTTTTCAATATGCTATCTAGCTTGGTCATAACTTTCCCTCCAAGGAGTAAGCGTCTTTTAATTTCATGGCTGCAGTCACCATCTGCAGTGATTTTAGAGCCCAAAAAATAAAGTCTGACACTGTTTCCACTGTTTCACCATTTATTTCCCATGAAGTGATGGGACCAGATGCCATGATCTTCGTTTTCTGAATGTTGAGCTTTAAGCCAACTTTTTCACTCTCCTCTTTCACTTTCATCAAGAGGCTTTTTAGTTCCTCTTCACTTTCTGCCATAAGGGTGGTACCTGACTCCAAAAGTCTCCTTTCCTTTGTGGGGTCCCTATTGGAGTTCCTCTCGGGCTGGGGAGTGACTGATGTTATCTGTGAGCCTCCTGTGCTATCTGCTCCTTCTTCCTCCCTTCTCTTCTGGGAGAGAGCATAGAGCACCCAGATCCTTGGTTCCTCCACACCTTCCCCACTGGTGCACCGTGATGCATAGGTTAGTTCTGGGTGCAGTAACAGGGAGCCTAGTTACCCACAGATATAAGCTACATACTCTAACCTAGAACTAGTGACATTCTGGTTTTCCCTCTGCTGGTTCTTTCATCTTATTTCTCAGTTAGTTCAAACCTGGGCAGGAGAGAGAGCTTCTCAAAGACCCCAGCATCTGGAGCATTTTGCCATGAACCTTAATGATATTAATGATATTAAAACTGGCAAAATACATCTGGAGGCATGAAGGCTAAGGGTAGGTGGCTCTGAACTTTGGAATGCTTCACTAAGCATGGGCCATCATAGTTTTTAACTTTGACAGTTTGCAAAGCTTGTACTGAGTCTTGGGTCCGATTTTACAGTCTTCAAAATGTCGTGGAAGCATCAGGTAAATATCAGATGAATTGTGTACTTCATCTCTAATTTTCACAACAATCTTAAAAAAAGTAAAAGTTACTGTACTTCATCAAATCTTAAAATGCCACTGAATGTTAAGACACACCATTATTTTATGCACCAACAAGGAAGAAAAGAATACTGCCAATTATAATATATCATTCATGTAAGACAGATGTAAGTTCTAGATACATTAAAATGTGAAGGAAAAAAATGAGTCTTAAAAATCAATGAACTGTTTAATATTATCCTCATTGTTTTTTCAAGGAAACTGAGGCTCAAAAAGAGTGATTCGTCTAAGATCACACATATGCAAAATCGCGAAGTCAGGGTTCAAATTCACTTATTCAGATCCAAAATGCATGCACTCCCAAGTTTAGCATGTGGCACTGTACCTACATAACAGGGTATATTATAAAGTTTTTGGTGGACTATTTCCAACATCAAGCATTATATATTTGTTGATCACTGCAGACTCAGCATTATGCTCAGCCCTCGGGAGACACAGATAATACAAAATCAAGGCTCTCTCCTCAAGGGACTTTCCATCAATCTGATTCAAGAAAGATACATAAACTTTAAGAACATGTTTTAAAGAACATAAGTGTTGAAATATATAGTACAGACCATGCTATGAGTTTTTAGAACAGAAAAGCATCAGTTCTGAGGTAGTCAAAGATAACTTCATGAAAGAAAAGGGTAAAATGAGACTTAAGACAAACCCTCAACTTATGAGCTAGGATTCAGTAGCCTTAGAATTTACGATAATAGCAATGACATTTTACTTACACGTTACAACATCTTACATCTTACACTTACATATCATACTTTTTTCACACCTTCAAAACCTACCACATGCTCTCCTGCCTCTGAGTTTAAACACATGCTATACCCTCTCCTGGAACCGTCTTTCTCTGCCTCTGGACCCAGTTATCTGCCCTTTATCCTTCACACCAATCTTCAATACCACATTATCAGTGAAATATTATGTGATCCCCAGACTTGGCTGGGTCCCCCTCTAAGTGCTCCCAGCACTTTTTCTCTTTTAAAGACTTTGAACCCCTGTAATTACTTGTAATTGTTTACTTCCACATTTATAACTGTGTATAGTCACACATTCATTAGACTTGGCCATTCCATGATGGCAGGTGCTGTCCAGTTTGCCTACCACTCTATCTCCAGGACTAACACAAAACAGGAGCTCAATAAGTGGACTCATGGTTATCTTGACAAAGCATTCACAAGCCTCACCTCAGCTAACCCTGACTATGTTACAGGAAGGTGGGTGCAATTACTTCTCCCACTTTATCAACAGGGGAAACTAAGGCTTGAAGAGGTCAGTTAATTCACCATGTCTCACAACAGAGTATTGAAACGCCAGCCGGATTGCCTGACATCAAAACTCCGGCTCACAAGCAAAACCATGGAGGCAGAAATAAAATAGCATCATGTGGTCCACAGAGACATCCAGGTACAATGGATAATGCATGTGCCATAGACTCAGGTTAAACTCTGCCTGGCAACCTGCCAACTGCCTGAACGTGGACTAAGCACCTCTGACATGAGGTGTTTATTCTCACAATCATACCATGGATTTGGACTTATCTCTACTTTATAATAAAGAAACAGACTCAGAGAAGCTAAGTAACATGCCCACCAACACAGCTGGTGAGCAGCAAAGCTAAAGTGATGAGCTGTAAGTCTGGACAATGGAGAAGTCACAGTGGATTTCAGAGAATTTTGGCACACATTTTTTGAAGTTCTTTTTTTTCCCCTGGTCCTATACCCCAAACTAAGTGCTAAGCCTTTGACGAACTGACACTGATAAATATCTGTTTCCAAAAACTTTCTGACCAACTCTGATCTTCAGTTAAGGGTTTATGATGAAAGTCCAATAATATGTAACTGAAACAACAATGGGCACCACTATAATTAAATAGAATTTAGAAAAGGCAAACCAATAAAAATGCGGAGAATCAACAGTAGGCACTATGTTAAACTGCCATCTGTACAGACTGTGTTCAAATCAAGGGGTGGCCTTTCAAGGCAAATTATGTGGCTCATTGCTGGGGCAAACCAGAGTTGGAAGAGCCAAATTATAGACAAGCTCCCAGTAAAATTGATTTTGACACCTCTTTCCTCAGGAGACTGGGAATTATCTTCCCAGTGCGTACTTTAGAACATCAGTGTCAGCCCATCTGCTACCTAAATTTAGATCTCAATACAGTATGTAATGGAGAAGGAAATGGCAACCCACTCCAGTACTCTTGCCTGGAAAATCCCATGGATGCGGGAGCCTGGTAGGCTACAGTCCATGGGGTCGCAAAGAGTCGGACACAACTGAGCAACTTCACTTCACTCACTTCATACTTTCTCACTGGAGAAGGCAATGGCAACCCACTCCAGTATTCTTGCCTGGAGAATCCCATGGACAGAGGAGCCTGGCGGGCCATGGTCCATGGGGTCTCAGAGAGTCAGACACGACTGGAGTGACTAAGCACGCACACACACACAGTATGTAAACCCTGGAGGAGGGCTTGGCAACCCACTCCAGTATTCTTGCCTGGAGAATCCCATGGAGAGAGGAGCCTAGTGGACTAGGGTCGCAAAGTCCATAAGACTCAAAGAGTTGGACACAACTGAAGTGACTTAGCACACACGCAAAGTACGTAAATCATTTTGCTATGCTAATTAGCAGAAAGAAAGCCTCCAAAGCTCCCATGGTTAAATGAAGACCCTCGGCATCTGTTTCATCCTCTGAGGAGCCTGTCATTTCTTCTCTTGCTCTTGGTAAAGGACTGAGGGGAGGAGATTTGGAATCAAGCAGGGAAGCAGTGTGACAGAGGGTCGGGAGACCCAGAGGCCAGCCCCATTCTGCTGTAAGTTCTGTGATCTTAGTCAAATCAAAAAAATCTCAGGGTCACAAAGAATCTTTAAGGTCTGTTAGTTCAGACACTTTACCAATGTTTGAATCCCTTTAATAACATCACTGCTAAGTGTTGATTCAGTTTACACTTTACACTCATGTGATAGAGAGATCATTACTCCCATCCCCTCTCTAGGGCTCTATCACTTCTGAGAACCTGGAGAGGAATCATAACCCAAGTCTTAAAGGTTGGAGAGAACCTGAGGTCTAAACAGCAACTAGCTCTTAACAGTACTGGAGAGCAGGAAGAGGTCATGAGCCCATCTCTATGGAGAGAGTTATTAATTATCAATTGAGGTTAAGTGATCATGTAAGGTTCCAAAAAAAGAGGAATCCTTGACATAAGTGGCTTGCCTGTAGAATAAAAAGAAAACTCTTAGAATGTTAAAACTATGTTTTCTACATGCAAGTTTTGACCTTAGAGAAAAAGAGACTTAAAGTATAATACCTACATATAAGAAATATAATAAATTGATTATATAACAAATTACTTTAATTACAGTTGTGGTCTAGTGAAGGTCTACAAATTGTTATCAGGCTACCAGGAGATAGAAGCTTGCTCTAGAATGTAAATCAACTTTGTCATGAAGCTTACCGTGTGTGTGTGTGAATGCGTGCACACATATGTGCACCAAGACTTTCTCAACAAAGGAAGCAATGCATTGATTTACATCCTGGTGTAAGTCCCCTATCTTGGTCTGAACAGTAATAAACAGTCCCTGATGGGCTACTTCAAGGAGCACATAGGTGGCATTTCCCAGAGGGACTCAAATGAACCTGTAACGTCTCTTCTTTCACTCGGTGAAGTATAACTTCCCAAATGCAGGCACATCCACTGTCTTATTCAGGAGCTGATGCATTGTCTTATCTAGACTATTGTAAGCCTTCCAGCAAGTGCCCTGTCTTCAAACTGTTTTGACACACATCCAAGCCAGTCTCCATACTGCTGCTAAAGGAATCTTTCTGAAACATATCTAGGTAACTACTCCCCTGCTTAAATTCCTCTGAGAGTGCCCCAATGCTGGCTGCATTAGCTTTAACCCTTTGAGTTTAATCGCCAACCATTCCCTGCCACCCCTTGACCCCTGAGATTACTAAGCATTCCCTGAACACATTACATACTTCCATCCCTCTGTGCTTTAACTCCCATGTCTCTTCTACTTGAAACACTCTTTCCCTAATTCATCTATAAACTCCAATTCATCCTTTAATAGCCCATTCAAATAATGCCTCCTCTGAAGGTCTCAACAACTATCCCAGAAAGAACTATATATTCAGACCTTCTGTGGGAGCAGTTCAGTGCCATAAATAACAGAGCAGGCTCTGGAACTTGACTTCACAATTCCTATCTGTATAACCCTGGGCAAGTTATTTAACATCTCCTGCCTCAGTTTCCCCATCCATGAAACAGGAACAATGACTACTTCCTTCACAGGGTTGATGTGAAGACTAAGTTAACTAACTCATGTAAAGCATTTAGCACAATGCCTCCCATATATTAATAGTAAGTATTCCATAAATTGGTCTTCCCAGGTGGCGCTAGTGGTAAAGAACCAATCTGTCAACGTAGGAGATAGAGACATGGGTTCGATCCCTGGGTTGGGAAGAAGCCCTGTAGGAGGGCGTGGCAACCCACTCCAGTGTTCTTGCCCAGAGAATCCCATGGACAGAGGAGTCTGAGGGCTACAGTCCGTAGGGTCACAAAGAGTCGGACACAACTGAAGCAACTTAGCAGGCACGCACAGTCCATAAATTACCGTGTTGCCAGACACTTGTTTTCATCTCTCTGATTCTATAATGTATTATGCTTAACTGTTTTCATGTCTGATTTCTTTAATATATTGTAACTTTTAAAAGAGAGAAGTTTTAATGAGTATCATTTATCTTTTCATCTCTGTCCTTACTGCATGTGTCTGGCACAGGAAAGGCACTAAATAAAATAATTGTTCAATAAATACAGCAGGATACAGATGGATGAAGCTAGAAACAGGCTGACTCCAGGCACTGACCATGGCTCAGAAGGCAGTTCAGAAAAGGACTCCAGGCCTAAATTCCCCAACCCAACTCATCATAAGCACAGAAAGAGACACCATCTTCAATTAGACTGTTCTACCCTGTCTGCTAGAAAGTGTCTGGGCTTTCCCATTGAAAGTGGGAAAGGAAACTGCCTCTCCACTCCATCATCACTCATCCCTGCTTAAATCACAAAGGAGCCTGAAACAGTGGTGAGACCCCCGCACTTGCCAGCAAAGGGCCTTGGTAGGGTTCCCAGCTCAGCCACTTGCCAGCCTCAAGATCCTGAGAATGCTCTTCAATATCACCGTTTTCTCATGCATCAAATGTGGATGTCATTTCCACCCAGTTGTTAAAGAGAATAAACAAGTAACAAAAGAGTTTGCAGTCTACATTATAAAGCACTAGGTAAATATCAAGAGCTATTATTAAATAATAGAAAAATTGCTAGTTACCAGTTATTTACTGACAGGCACTTTTCTAAGTACCTTGTAAGTTATCTTATTTAATCCTTTGAAGCAATATGATAGCTACCACTATTCCTGTACTAACTACAGGACTTGTAAGCAAAAGGAGCTGATTCTGCCCGACTTAAGTTTTAAAAAACTAAAGAAAGAAGAAGAAGAGGAAGAAGGAGAAAGAGGAGAACACTTTTTAAAAAAATTGTTAAAGGTACTGGAGTTGCTAAAATAATGAATCAAACACAAAGCAATCAGCCCAGGCCAGGCAGAGACCAGGGGCAACCCTGGAAGCTGCAACAGTGAATGTTGACAGACCTGCTCTCTAGACTGCATAAAAGTGCCTGAACACCAAAAATCCCCATTACTGGGTTTCAGACTCCTAAGCTAGAGAAGTTAATTGGCCTGACTCAACCAGCTGCTGTGACCAGGGATCAGAACCACACTGCACAGACACCCCGCTGCTGCTGAGAAAGAGAACTGTTTAGTAAGCCAGCAGGATACCATTAAAAGGGTCCACTATGTTCTCATTTTATAGGAAAAGACTCCAACCTTGGAGCCTTGTTTGCTCAAGGTCCAGCTGGGGCTTATAACTGGTGGAGTCAGGTGTCAACCTAAGTTTCTGAGATTAAAGCAAGAACTCTGAAACTCCCCACTACGCTGGCTATTTTCCAACAAAATGGGTCTAGGAAACTGCCTAATATGTATTATAACTAAGTTGTTAAAAATAAACAAAGATTCCTTCTTCATTACCTTTAGAGGCCATCTGCTGGGTGGTTATGAGTCAGCCTCTGCAGCCATACCACCCAGACTTGCATCCTCCACTTTTTAGCTCTGTGATTCTTAACGGGGCTTTCAACTTTTTTGGGCCACTTAGTGAGTTACAATGAGGACTGTGAGTTAATATATGTAAAGGACTTAAAACCATGCCTAGAACCAAAGACCTATACTAGCAAACGCAATACTGAAGAATAAAAAAATTTAAAAGAATCATACTAAATTATTTCAAAACTTACAGTAAAGCTACAGTAATCAAAATAGCATAGTATTAATGAAAGAATATACACAAATATCAATGAAACAGAATACAGAGAGCCCAGAAGCAGATCCACACAAATAGTCACGTGACCATTGACAAATGAGCAAAAGCAATTCAATGGAGAAAGGATAGTCTTTCCAACTAACAGTGCTGAACAACTAGATATCCAGATGCAAAAAAAAACCAACAAGCTAAACACAGACTTTATATCTCTCATAGAAATTGACTCAAAATGATCACAGACCTAAATGTAAAAGCAAAACTGTAAAACTTTTAGAACAAAGAAGAAAATCCAGTTTACCATAAGTTTAGAGATGAGTTTTTAGAAGGATGATATAAATTGAACATTATTAAAATTAAAAATATCTGCTTTGAAAAAGACACTGTTATGATAAGCCACAGAAATTTGTAGACATTTGTAAATACATATCTAACAAAGGACTTTGTATCCAAAGAATTCATAAAACTCAACAATAAGAAAGCTTAATAAAAATTATTTAACTTCTATGCAGAGTACATCATGAGAAACTCTGGGCTGGAGGAAGCACAAGCTGGAATCAAGATTGCCGGGAGAAATATCAATAACCTCAGATATGCAGATGACACCACCCTTATGGCAGAAAGTGAAGAGGAACTCAAAAGCCTCTTGATGAAAGTGAAAGAGGAGAGTGAAAAAGTTGGCTTAAAGCTCAACATTCAGAAAACAAAGATCATGGCATGTGGTCCCATCACTTCATGGCAAATAGATGGGAAAACAGTGGAAACAGTGGCTGACTTTATTTTTCTGGGCTCCAAAATCACTGCAGATGGTGACTGCAGCCATGAAATTAAAAGATGCTTACTCCTTGGAAGGAAAGTTATGACCAACCTAGGCAGCATATTAAAAAGCAGAGACATGACTTTGTCAACAAAGGTCCGTCTAGTCAAGGCTGTGGTTTTTCCAGTAGTCATGTATGGATGTGAGAGTTGGACTGTGAAGAAAGCTGAGCGCTGAAGAATTGATGCTTTTGAACTGTGGTGTTGGAGAAGACTCTTGAGAGTCCCTTGGACTGCAACAAGATCCAACCAGTCCATCCTAAAGGAGATCAGTCCTGGGTGTTCATTGGTGGGACTGATGTTCAAGCTGAAACTCCAATACTTTGGTCACCTCATGCGAAGAGTTGACTCATTTGAAAAGACCCTGATGCTGGGAAAGATTGAGGGCAGGAGGAGAAGGGGATGACTGAGGATGAGATGTTTGGATGGCATCACCGACTCAATGGACATGGGTTTGGGTGGCCTCTGGGAGTTGGTGATGGACAGGGAGGCCTGGCATGCTGCAGTTCATGGGGTCACAAAGAGTCAGACATGACTGAGCAACTGAACTGAACTGAACTGAATAAAAATGGACAAAAGATCTGAGCAGAGATTTCACCAAAGAAGGCATATAGATGGCAAATAAGCATATGAAAAAAAGTTTTAAATCATTACTGCATGCATGCTCAGTCACTCAGTCATGTCCAGCTCTGCGACCCATGGACAGTAGCCCTCCAGGCTTCTCTGTCCATGGGGTTTTTCCAGGCAAGAATACTGAAACGGGTTGCCACTTCCTTCTCCAGGCAATCTTCCTGAGTCAGGGACCATACCCACATCTCCTGCATGTCTTCTGCATTAGCAGGTGGATTCTTTACCACTGAGCCACCTGGGAAGCCTTAAACCATTATTAGGAAATTATAAAATAAAACAATGAGATATCACAGCATACCTCATAGCCATACCTATTAGAATAGTTAAATGTTTTTTTAAAAAATTGACAATACCAATTACTAGCAAGGAAAAAGAGCAACAGGAACTTGAGTCCTTTGCTGGTAGGAATAAAATATGGCACAATCAATTTGGAAGACAGTTTGACAATTTCTTACAAAGCTAAATATAGTCCTAGCATGTAATCCAGCAATGGCCCTCCTAGGTATTTACCCAACTGACTTCAGAACTATGTCCATATAAAAGCCTGCAAACAAATGAACAGCAGCTTTATTCATAGCCACCAAAAATTGGAAGCAAGGAAGATGTCCTTAAATAAGTGAATGGATAAACAAATTGGAGTTTATCCATAGAATGAAACATTGTAAAAAGAAATGAGCTATCAAGTCACGAAAAGACATGAAATCTTAAATGCATTTTGCTAAATGAAAGAAGCTAATCTGAAAAGGCCATGTTCTGTATTATTACAACTATATGATATGACATTCTGGAAAAAACAAAACTACAGAGACAATTAAAAATCAGTGGATTAAAACAATTAAACCATTAGACAATTAAAAATCAGGGGAGGGTCAAATAGGGTGAATTGATGAAGAACAGAAAATTCGTAGGGTGATGAAGCTATTCTCTATAACACTGTAATGGTGGGTACCTGGATTTGTCAAAACCCACTGCAATATACAGCACAAAGAGTTAACTTTTAGATACGCAATTTTTTAAATCAGGTAAAGATTAGGGGAATCTCAAATGAAATGCAGAATGTGACAAAAGAATCTGTGTTATAAATATATGAAACAACCTCACTGAACCTTTCCCTCAGTGGGGGGAAAAAAAAGGTGCTCACTAAGTAACTGTGAAAATGAGGAGTCTGTAAAACTAAAGGCAAAAGAAATTGTACATAAGAAACAGACAAAGGTATTTTCCATGGGGGTCTGGTTCAAAATCCTGACCCTGCTGTACACGTATACTGGAACTGAATGATTAGGTAAATACATGGCATGTGGTGGGAGCCAAGTTTACCCCATTGTTGGAGTAGGCAATCACAGATCCCGAAGGGGAGGAGGAGAAAATGACCCGTGTGGATATCAGTTTGATTGGGAGACAACTGTATGCTTATGTGTAGCTTAATACAGATACAGATGGTTAAATACACATGAATTTACAAATTAATACATACACATATATGTCCCAGCTCTGTCCTCTGAAAGGGCCTATATGCAACAGCAACCCTGTAGCAACAAGGACACTTAGTGTCCAGATCTTGGTTCTAACACCATCTTTGGAGAAAGGACTGATTCTAGGACTAGAGCATATTAAAAAACATTAAAAAGCAGAGACATTACTTTGCCAACAAAGGTCCATCTAGTCAAAACTATGGTTTTTCCCGTAGTCAGGTATGGATGGGAGAGCTGAGCGCCAAAGAATTGATGCTTTTGAACTGTGGTGTTGGAGAAGACTCTTGAGAGTCCCTTGGACTGCAAGGAGCTCAAACCAGTCCATCCTAAAGGAAATCAGTCCTGAATATTCACTGGAAGGACTGATGCTGAAGCTGAAGCTCCAATACTTTGGCCACCTGATGCGAAGTACTGACTCATTGGAAAAGACCCTGATGCTGGGAAAGATTGAAGGCAGGAGAAGAAGGGGACGACAGAGGATGAGATGGTTGGATGGCATCACTGAATCGATGGATATGAGGTTTGAGCAAGCTCCACGAGTTGGTGATGGACAGGGGAGCCTGGAGTGCTGCAGTCCATGGGGTTGCAAAGAGTGGAACATGACTGAGCGACTGAACTGAACTGAGGACTAGGGCAGGAAATGCACAAGATTAGCCTGGAGTATCTTGTGCCAGAAAATAAGACAGTACTCAAAACCACCACCACCACCATCTCACAATGAGAGAAGCAGGTCGAAGGGACACAGAGCAATGGACAGAGCTCCCATGGCCAAAGCTGGAACAATCGGAGCAACAAAGTAAAGCGGTCTTTTATTATAACCCAAAGTACAAAATGAATCATGAATCCATATAATGTAAATAAACAATTGAATAAATAAATACAAAGGTGAGAAGAGACAAATTTCCTGGGCAGGAAGTTTCAAAGAATTTGTGTAGCTACTCTGCCCTCAAGAAAGTGAAGTATAACTCCCCTCTCCTCCAGGTAGACTCCGCACACTGACTGTCTTCTAAGAGCACAGTATGGATGGGGGTAGTAACTTCACAGGAAACCTGCCAAACACTACTTCAGCTAGGTGACAAAGGTCAACACCAGCCATGACAAATCATGTGAGTGATATGTGTCCTTGATAGGATGTGATGAGAATAGTACTCCATCTCTGTGGTCTTCCTCTCAAAAGTCCGTAACGCCACTTTCATCATAAGAAAACCTCAGACAAATTCTAATAGAGGGACATTCTACAAAATACCTGGCTAGCATTCTTAAAATGCCAAGGTCATCAAAAGCAAGTCAAGTCTGAGAAACTGTCACAGCCAAGAGAATCTTAAGGAGACATGACAATTAATATGATGTGGTCCTGGAACGGAAAAGGGACACTGGGTCAAAACCAAAGAAATCTGAATGAAGCATGGCATTTAGTTAGTAACAATGTACCAACACTGGATGAAGCACAAGCTGGAATCAAGATTGCAAGGAGAAATATCAGTAACCTCAGATCTGCAGATGACATCGCCCTTATGGCAGAAAGTGAAGAACTAAAGAGTCTCTTAATGAAAGTGAATGAGGAGAGTGAAAAAGTTGGCTTAAAACTCAACATTCAAAAAACTAAGATCATGGCATCTGGTCCCATCACTTCATGGCAAGTAAATGAGGAAACAATGGAAACAGTGACAGACTTTATCTTCTTGGGCTCCAAAATCACTGTAGATGGCGACTGCAGCCATGAAATTAAAAGATGCTTGCTCCTTGGAAGAAAAGCTATGAGAAACTTAGATAGCATATTAAAAAAGCAGACACATTACTTTGCAAACAAAGGTCTGTCTAGTCAAAGCTATGCTTTTTTCAGCAGTCATGTATGGATGTGAGAGCTGGACCATAGAGAAAGTTGAGCGCTGAAGAACTGATGCTTTTGAACTGTGGTGTTGGAGAAGACTCTTGAGAGTCCCTTGGACTGCAAGGAGATCCAACCAGTCCATCCTAAAGGAGACCAGTCCTGGGTGTTCATTGGAAGGACTGATGCTGAGGCTGAAACTCCAATACTTTGGCTACCTCGTGCAAAGAACTGACTTATTAGAAAAGATCCTGATGCTGGAAAAGATTGAGGGCAGGAGGAGAAAGGGACTATAGAGAATGAGATGGTTGGATGGCATCACCGACTCAATGCATACGAGTTTGAGCAAGCTTGGGTAGTTGGTGATGGACAGGGAAGCCTGGCATGGTGCAGTCCATAAGGTCACAAAGAGTCAGACACAACTGATTGGCTGAACTGAACTGAACACCAGTTTATTAATTGTGACAAATGTGCCATGCTAATTTAAGTTGTTAATTTAAAAAAAATGGGGGGAGCTGAGTATAGGGTGTAAGGGTACTCTCTGCACTGTCTTCACAGTTTTTCTGTAAATCTAAACCTGTTCTAAAACATAAAGTTTATTAAAATAAACAAAAATAAATCATGCCTGGGGCATAGTAATGTTATGTAATTTTTAGCTGGTAACAATGCTAATGAGGCTTCCCTGACGGCTCAGTCAGTAAAGAATCTGCCTACAGCACAGGAGACCCGAGTTTGATCCCTGGGTTGGGAAGATCCCCTGCAGGAGGAAATGACAATCCACTCCATTATTCTTGCCTGGAGAATCCCACAGACAGAGGAGACTGGTGGGCTACAGTTCATGGGGTCACAGAAGAGGCGGACATGATTTAGCGACTAAACCACCAGAATGATGCTGGTAGTAGTAGTTATGGATTGGTGGGTAGTTTGGAGGCATACTTGCTATATGAGTCCTTTAAAGCTAGTGGAGGTGATGGAATTCCAGTTGAGCTATTCCAAATCCTGAAAGATGATGCTGTGAAGCTGCACTCAATATGCCAGCAAATTTGGAAAACTCAGCAGTGGCCACAGGACTGGAAAAGGTCAGTTTTCATTCCAATCCCAAAGAAAGGCAATGCCAAAGAATGCTCAAACTACCACACAATGGCACTCATCTCGCACACTAGTAAAGTAATGCTCAAAATTCTCCAAGCCAGTCTTCAGCAATATGTGAACCGTGAACTTCCTGATGTTCAAGCTGGTTTTAGAAAAGGCAGAGGAACTAGAGATCAAATTGCCAACATCCGCTGGATCATCAAAAAAGCAAGAGAGTTCCAGAAAAACATCTATTTCTGCTTTATTGACTATGCCAAAGCCTTTGACTGTGTGGATCACAATAAACTGTGGAAAATTCTGAAAGAGATGGGAATACCAGACCACCTGATCTGCCTCTTCAGAAATTTGTATGCAGGTCAGGAAGCAACAGTTAGAACTGGACATGGAACAACAGACTGGTTCCAAATCGGAAAAGGAGTATGTCAAGGCTATATATTGTCACCCTGTTTATTTAACTTATATGCAGAGTACATCATGAGAAATGCTGGGCTGGAAGAAACACAAACTGGAATCAAGATTGCCGGGAGAAATATCAATAACCTCAGATATGCAGATGACACCACCCTTATGGCAGAAAGTGAAGAGGAACCAAAAAGCCTCTTGATGAAAGTGAAAGTGGAGAGTGAAAAAGTTGGCTTAAAGCTCAACATTCAGAAAACAAAGATCATGGCATCCGGTCCCACCACTTCATGGGAAATAGATGGGGAAACAGTGGAAAGAGTGTCAGACTTTATTTTTCTGGGCTCCAAAATCACTACAGATGGTGACTGCAGCCATGAAATTAAAAGACGCTTACTCCTTGGAAGGAAAGTTATGACCAACCTAGACAGCATATTCAAAAGTAGAGACATGACTTTGCCAACAAAGGTTCGTCTAGTCAAAGCTATGGTTTTTCCTGTGGTCATGTATGGATGTGAGAGTTGGACTGTGAAGAAGGCTGAGTGCCGAAGAATTGATGCTTTTGAACTGTGGTGTTGGAGAAGACTCTTGAGAGTCCCTTGGACTGCAAGGAGATCCAACCAGTCCATTCTGAAGGAGATCAGCCCTGGGATTTCTTTGGAAGGAATGATGCTGAAGCTGAAACTCCAGTACTTTGGCCACCTCATGCGAAGAGTTGATTCATTGGAAAAGACCCTGATGCTGGGAGGGATTGGGGGCAGGAGGAGAAGGGGACGACAGAGGATGAGATGGCTGGATGGCATCACTGACTCGATGGACATGAGTCTGAGTGAAGGAGTTGGTGATGGACAGGGAGGCCTGGCGTGCTGTGACTCATGGGGTCGCAAAGAGTCGGACACGACTGAGCGACTGATCTGATCTGATCTGATCTGATGTTCTTCCTGTGGAAATTTAGGTTAAAGGATCCAGAAAGTAAGCTGTCACTAAGCTAGTCACCAAGTAACAACCCTTCCCAAAACCTACACCCCCATCAGGAATAGCACTGCCTGCAGCTCTATGGATTAACACTGGAGGCTTTTTCTAGGGAGGAGTCACCACCACCCTCCCAACTTTTGCAAATAAAGGGCAGATCACCTCACACATCCTCCAAGGCTGACAAATTAAAGAAGAAAAAAAAAGACTGGTGGAAATGCAAAGACGTCAATAAAGAAATGCCTTGTAATCCAGAAGAACTTCAGACCAAAGATCAAGGAACCAATTCCACACAGCAGCTGCCAGATGACCTAGAAACCCCAGAAGTCAGAACGGTGGTTTTGTTAAATGGTAGCGCTCCCTGATGCATTGACTGAGTGAAATATGACTTGAATTTCCCTTGCTTGAAATTCTAAATCCTCTCTAAATGGAAAATCTCCTGTCAGGCTGACGCACACCAACATGGGCACTCTCCAGCTCTCCCAAAATAAACAGGATCGACGCAGAGGACTAAGTCCTCATCTTCCGCCGACCTCCACACAAACCTGCTGCAGTCACATTTATACCAAGTAGGTGGGCAAGGAGAAGAGCAGACTGGATGTATAGCACTTCAAATGTGGATGCTGCTTCTCCAAGTGTCAAAAAGCCCCAGGGTTGCAATCACATTTCATTAATGAAACACAAATAAGCAGGGACTGTGCTTAATTTATCACAGAAGTTTCCAGACACTAATCTTGCCACTCCTGTCTGGGCTGGAGAGTGTTATATTCATAACACACCTTGAGAATGGAAGCTGCGACACAGAGTAGCATCTTAAATGCAATGTGTTTCTGGGGACTTCTTAACTGAAAAACAACCAGAGTTTTTCCCAGGTACTATCGCTTTAAGAGCGACAAGAGTGCCCTCTAGTGGGATAGAAAGAGTCCTGCATGCAGGGTATAAGCCTGTGCCAGACTTCTCTCGATAAACTGGTCACTACAGGTTGCCGTTCATGCTGTTGGTTCCTGCTCTTTGCTTTCTCCTTTTCATTATCGTGGTGGTGTTCCAAGAGAATAGGTCATCCCCATACACAAGAAAATTCCTGAGAGAAATAAATATACCTGTTTTCAGGTAGATGGGGCCGGGTTCAGCTTCAGTTCTCTCCTGACGAAAGCCAGCAGCATCTACCTGGCTTACAGTGCATCTTCAACACTGACTATGGATGGCTGACATCTCACCAGCACTAACGATGACCGAGCCAACTCGTTAAACCAGTAGGAAAGGTCTTAAAGAAACACCCAAATGAGAAAAGTCGACCATTTCCAAGGGTCCCAACTCGGCAAACACCAGAAGGGTGAACATCAAGGGTGTTCTTGATTTTAACAGACTTTCTCTCAAAAACAGCATCCCAGAGCACTGTCCCAGATAGAGGAAAATGATAAGTGAAAGTCCTTATGGAGAATATGGTCGTTCCATCCAATCACTTCATTAGAAGGTGAAAACAAAGCGCTCAAAGAAAACCATGTTTATTGTTTTAAACAAAACATAGTTTGTGGTCAAACGTTGGCAACATGGGACAAGCCACACCAACAACAAAATACAGAAAGGTCTGACTTTAGAGACTAAAACGTGGACTTCCTTACCTGGACTCATTCCATGCATTATTGACGTGAATGAGGATTATCCTGCGATTGAAAGCCCTTCCGCCGAACAGGTTTGTCAGCCAGATGCTACCATTTGGTCTAATTTTCACACACAAGCGGGTGATGCCCTGCGCTGGGAGCAGCTCCGGTGGGTGGCCCATCTCCCCAGGGGCTCCCAGTTGCCCTCTAGCCTATAGCTTATAGGGACCCAGGGGAAGCAGCAGCCTGGCTTAGCTGAAGTTATCCTTGCAGAAAAGTTATTCTATCAGAAAAGGGTAGAGCAGGGGAGGAGAGCATTATCAGTGTCCTTCAAGAACAGGCAACTTCCTATGAAATGCAAATAGGCAATAGTCACAAGAAAAAAAGGTCACAATAATATTCAAAGGAATGCAAATTAAAGCAATGATGTTCTATCATTTATTTCTTATCAGGTTGGCAAAATTAAAAAGAATGACACATCCGTTACTGAAGAAGATCTAAGGGAAGGATGCCAAAAAAAAAAAAAAAAACACTAGAAAGGGGAGTATAAAAATGGTCTCCTCATTTCTGGAGACCAGATGCACCCAAATGCCTTAAAAAGTATGCTGACCTTAAGACCTAGCAATTTCCTTCTGGGAATTCTAAAGGAAGTCTTGGACAAGCTTTTCAAATATGAAAGATCCCTTTGCTAAAAGTTTATAAATGACCACATAATGGGCATTAAACTTTTGGCTTCAGATAAATAAGAAAACGGAGACATAACTCAACAACCAAAATGCATCCAAGAATTAGACATAAGTTTAAATGGAATCTCCAAGCCTTTTCTCCACTTTACCACCATCATTTGCTAACCCCATGAGTAGACCAAAGCTCATCTGTCATGTTTCTAGCTAGTCCCATGGGTTCAGAGTTATACCCAGGCATTTTATTTACAATTAAACACTTCCAGTCTGCTGTGGGAGTTGTTTCTGTCAGAGGTCACGGCCAGCATCCTCAGCATGTGTTCCCCTTGGTGGAGGCTGGTTATGGTGCAGGTTAGTGAAAGCCTCTGGTTTAGCCTTGGGAATTAATAGATGCTTCACTCTGTCAGCATTACCAAAGGCTTGTGGGTATTTCAGACTCAAAAAGTGAGCTGATTCTCACCTAGCAAGATGCCTTATAAACAATCCCAACCCTTTCATCCAGAGGAGAGCCACAGTGCATGATACGCACAAGTCACCTTTGTCATCGCACCTGGCGGGACATATTTAGAAGCTGCTCTTCTCTGATAAATATTTATTCTGCATCTTAAATAACCTGGATATTAATAAGCCATTGTTAAGGTGATGGCTTTCAGGCTCTTCTAGAATGGATCATCCGTGTTCTTGGAAAAGCAAAAAGCTCAAAGCCCAAGTAAACACTTTAAGACATGACAGTGACAAAAAGACATGAATAATAAATGCCTTCAAAAATATAATCTTCCTGGGAGACTTTATTTACACATTCCGCCTTTTTTTCTTTTTTGCTCTTTTTCTGGCTCTCAGGATCGAATCCCTTTGACAATTTTTCACTTAGAAAAAGACTAAAAAATCCACGACGAAAAGGGAATATTGTTCCATTAATCAGATACCAAACACCTCATAAATCATTACAAATTTAGATTTCTACCTTGAGTAGTCAAGTGGAGAGAGCACTAGAGCCAGAGTCGGGAAACCTGGATCCTTGTGACCTTGAATCTCAAGAACTGGCTCTGTGACCTTGGGGCTCAGTCGCTTTTCTGAGTTTTGGATTTATTCTCTGTGAAGATAATGACTGAGGGACTTCACAGGCAGTCCAATGGTTAAGACTCTGTGCTCCCAACGCAGGAGCCACGGGTTTGATCCCTGGCTGGGGATCAAAGATCCCACGTGCCGCACAGCAAGGCCAAAAAACAAGAAAATGACTAAGCTCCTGTTTATGATCCTTTGGAAAGTGAATGTGGGATAACAGCTGGAACAGAGCTGCCATGGCCTCTATTACTTCACCCCTTTTATCTCTCTCCCCGAAGCTCTCTGGCCAGCAGATCCTTCACAGCTCGGGTACAATAACCTGAAGTTGTCTGTGCTACACTGTATTCCCACTTTCCCTGTGGGATCCCGTGCCACTTGTCCACAGGGATGGCTTGCCTGCTAATACATCCTTTCTCCCGTCTCATTCCTCATGTCCCCAGCACTGTTTTCTGGAATAATCCCCCGATAACTAAGTTACCTGGAATTCTTGTCTCATGTCCTGCTCCTGTGGAAACTCAAACTACAGCAGGGGATTATGTGTCTTTCTATCAGTGTCTCAGTCTTTGCAAATGGCCTGTTCTTAAATGGTTACTCTTTCCTTGAAATGTAGGAGGTAGTAAATTTTCTCCAGAGCAAACAGGAATACAAAATTTGAAAGTGACACAGCTTAGCTGTGTATCTCCCCTTTAACAACTCAGGGCAGTTCTGATGGCTCCTCCCAATACTGAGGGTTCCTAACCCAGGAATCCCCAACAAAGACAGACAGCAATGATCTAAAGGCAAAACATAGGGCCTCTACCCCACTTCCCACCCTCGCTGCTCCCTCTCTGATAGGGACCGCCAATGTGTTAATATACATTGAGAAAGGGGCCCAAATGCCAGAAATGTCAGGTCACAGAGCAAGCTGAATGAGAGCTGTGGCTGAAGACTCAAAGCACAACCACTCTTCAGTGTCCAAGAGGCTGAAATGTCAGGATCACAGCCCCAGCTATAACAATGCTACAAAAGTCCCAGGTCCACTGAAACCAAGACAGCCCCTGGCTTGGCAGAAACAGGCTCAGCTGCAGCCATGATCTGCTGCAATAGTCCCTCTGGGTCCCAACCTGCTGGATATTCAGGCCACCATTTGACTATCATCGGAGAAATCTTTGCACCCCATCTGAGGTGCTGTCATCATCCAGATAAAACAGATGGAAACCAAGCGGTGAGTGATCACTGTTAACCCGTCTCCATCCTCACGCCTCTGCCGATGCTTCATGCTTCTGCCGATGCTTCACGCCTCTGCCGATGCTTCACAGCATCCCACCATCACCTCCCACCATCACCATCACCACCATACAAGCCACACTCCCAAGGGATCTGCTCAAACCTGTGAATTCAAGCAGAGTTACTTTCCACAGCAGGTTGCAGGAAAATGGCACTATCTACAGAAAATCTTAGACCATGAAGAGAAAGACATGATGATGAGAGAATATTCTAAAACTCCAAGGAAATTTCAGAAAGGGAGACATGGACCATCTAAAGGCAACATGGCCGTGAGAATGGAACAGAGTCCACCTACACTGAGACCAGATGAAGCCTCTCCACTCACCGACTCTACATCACCAAAAGAAGAGGAAATCTGATTCATCGCTGTTGGCTTGACTTGACACCTTGAAAGAAGAGTGGAAGCAGGAACAGAAAAGGTGAAAGAGGAAAGTTTGAGGTCCACTTGAGAGTTGGATACCTTTCACACCAGGGTGCTCAATGTGAAAGCCAGCCCCCCAGGAGGTGACTGGTGAAGATGCCCTCAGAAAAGATAAAGAAGCTCTTTAACGGGGCCCAAAACATGTCATCTTCAGTGCTAGAAGATCCTAGAGATAATCTAGCCAAGTCTCCTCATCTTTCAGAGGAGGAAATGCAATCCAGAAGCCTGCAGGACTGCGTGCAGGAATGGGAAGAAAACCCCATTCTCCCAAGCAGAGCTCTTCCTGGCACCTCTGCCAGGCCACCGCCATGCTCCAGGGAAGGACATCAAGCTTTCATCTCAAAGGCACGAGTGAGACACCTGGAGAGCACTGATGCCATCAGCATCGTGCAGCCAGGGACACAAATGGGGCTTGCTTTACTGGACCCCGTGTTTGTTCCATTCACTTATCTGTGAACAAAACGAGATTCCTCCTCAAGAATCTCATCATATCATCCAGGAAATGTCACCCAAAATACTAAACAGCTCATAAAGGCCCTCCTTTGCTTACAGGTCTGCTTATAGACTAATAGGGAAGCCAGACTCCCAGGAAATACACACCTTTCCACTGCGCTTCACATACGAGCCTCCTCTTTAAATGCCTGGACACAACAGGCTGAGCCACCCATAACCTGTTCCTCACTTTACTTAGTTGAATGGCTTGTGAAGGTAAAATCTTGGGTGCTTTTCTTTGAAACAAAAACGCTTTGACTATTATGTGTCAGGCATAGAGGTTGAAAAGGGTTTGAGCCCTAAGACCCCAGATGCCAGAAAGGTTGAGAGCATTAAATGCACTATCTCGGCCATTTAATTTGTTTTTGCTTATTTTTTTATTTTGACTGCACTGGACAGCATGTGGGATAAAACTCACGCCCCCTGCAGTGTAAGCACAAAGTGTTAGCCACTGGACTGCAAGGGAAGTCCCCTATACTGGCCATTTAGAGAGTGACTACCAGGCGCCACACACTGTGCTCCAAATTTCATGTGAATTATCTGATCTGATTCTCGCCACAACACTTACGAAGTGGGCATGCTAGCCCCATTTCACAGATGAAGAAACTGAGGCTTAGAAAGGGAAAATAACCATGGTTATACAACTAGTCCATGAGAATCTGAGGATGAAAGTCTGCCTGGTTTCAAGCCTTTGCTATCCTATGTCCCAGATAAATACATATATTCATTCATTTGGTTAACCCCCACCTTGGAACAGAACAAATTAAAGCCAGTGGTAATGAATAAATGGAAAAGCCGTATGAGAAAAGGCCTGTGGGATTAGAGAGGGTTGATGAGCCAGAGGACAAGTTATGGGTTGGCTGTCCCTGAGTGCCTTGGGGATAAGAGACACTCTGTGGAAGAGAAAGAATGACAGACTCTCCTGTGGCTCAGTGGAAATCCTGTGTCAGCAATCTTAGAACACACTCGGGGCCAAGCACTGCCTATGAAAATGTACTTTGCGAAAAAGAGCATTGCAATTTCCCAGCATTTGTTTATACATTGTGGGAGCGTCTGAATTCTCTCTGAGGGAAGAGAGGGGAAGGAAATAACAGAGAGAAAGAAACAAAGATACAGATAAATAAAGATAAAAACATTTAAACAGTTTTGCCCTGAAGTGGGAAACCTGTTTGCCTCAAAGAGGGAAAAATGAATGAAACGGGCAAATGAAACCTGAAAGGAAAATAAACTCCAGCCACTCGCCACCCTCCCGTCTCTCAGTTCTTAGACCGTTCTCTCCTAATGTGATGAGCAATTGAAATTTTTGCAACACAAGCTCTGTAACGGACCAAAGAAACATCTTTTAGGAAAAAAAAAAAAACTTTGGGGAAGCAAAAATTCCCATTAAGTGACTGTTGAGGATGTCAAGCACTCACGTGGCAGGCTCAAGTGAGGGACACAGGCGTGCGAGCACTGCCGCACCCACCCTGTGCAGCCCAGACACGGACAGGGCTCACCTTACAAGAAGCACGGGCTCGGGTCTGTTCCCTCCACGTATACATTTACTGAGCATATTCCACAGTGCTGTAAAACGAAAACATGAGTACCCCACGTGTTTCAGCTTAAAAGTAACTTTACTGAAACATTGACTATATTTACTGACAAAACAGGTATAAACAACAGCATTCCATAAGAAGGGTACTTACAATGAGAGAAGGGTCATGATTAGAGAAGACTTTTTGGAAGAAACAGTACTTAGAGAGGTAGATGTTGAAGCGGGATAGAGAGATGATGTCAGATGAAGACGATGGGCTAAAATAAGTGAACAAGAATGAGGAAAGAGCAGAGAATCAACACTGAGCATAGGCAGATGAATGCTTCATCATTCATTCAATTTGAAACATTTACCAAGCACCTACCACTTACTAGACACTGTTGTGGGTGTTTGGGTAGACATGAACCAAACAAATGTCCTAGTCTCATGGAGCACGTGTTCTAGTTGAGGAAGACAGGCAATAAACTAAATAAATGAAAGGTACAGTCTATTAGGGGGCTTCCCCAAAGACTCAGCAGTTAAAGAGGAGACATGCAGAAGATCTGGGTTTGATCCCTGGGTGGGGAAGATCCCCTGGAGAAGGAAATGGCAACCCAGTCTAGTATTCTCACCTGGGAAATCCTATGGACAGAAGAGTCTGGCGGGCTCAGTCCATGGGATCGCAAAGGTGTCAGACACGACCTAGCGACTAAACAACAACGACAGCAAAGGACTAAAAAGGAAAACGAAGCATGGAGGACACTGAATGCCAGGGGAAGGACAAGTGTGGTTGCCAGTCGGTTGGTTCAAGAGCAGAGGGGGTCTTGAATTTCAGGTTAAGGTATTCGAATTTAATTTCACAGACACTGAAGAGGCAAAGGAGCTTTTCTGAGAAAATGCTTGTAAATGTCTTGGCAGTGAAATCAATGATCAGTAGACGTTAGCTATTGAGATATATTCGAGAATACTAAATTTGCAGCAGCACATGCAATCATTAGACATAGCATAGGCTAGAGAGGGGTACATGGGAGAAATACCAAAGAAGAGGTCCCAAAGTACATTTCACTGAACACTGGTCTTGCTAAATATTTCCTAAGAGGGTGCTACCAGGAAAGAAATTTCAGACTAAGACACCCAACAACTTAACCCCTACCTGGAAGCATATTAAAGGTTCTGAGTTGTCCTGTGGTTCAATCAACAAACAGAACCCCATGTTTAAAAGGATGGATTTGTGAAGGGAGAGAAGGAGTTGAATGACAGGCCAAGGCAAACATCTGCTTGGAAGTAGCCTGGAGAGCAGGGAGGACGGGGAGGGGAGGAGCCGTCAAAGTCAAAGAGGACAGGAGGATGCCAAGATGCCACTAATACAGAATCCTCAGGAACATCTCAATCAAAAGTTGAACCACCTTCTGGGAAGGCGCCATGAATGCTAACTGACTTCTTCTGAAAGCTCTTCATCTGACAGCAATGAAAACAAGGAATTAAGAAAGGGATAATCTTCCTTTTATAAAAAGTCAAAGTTACGGCTTCAGACAGGCAACATCCTAGATCACCCCAGCAATCAATCCTGAAGGGACGGAGAAGGACAGTGCATTTTGAAAAAGCAAGAAAAGAAGAAAGTGTTGTTTAGAATTAAACCTTGTTTAATCAGGCTACGGATATAAAGAGCATCTTAAATCATCAGTCTTGAAAAGCACATCTCGTCCACTCAGGCAGACACATATAATTTAAGCATCTCTTTTTCCTCGGCAGCTTAGCAGGTTGTCTATATTTATTAAATTGCCTTTACACCTTTAGGATGGCAATAAGTCTTAAACAGCAAAGACCTAGGAAGCCACCTCTGTTTATGTACCAGGTTGTCTTAGGAAATCAGTACAGATCCAGATTATCAGTGTCACCACCTAATAAGAGAACAAATCTGTAAATTAATCATTTAATCACTTACAAGTCTACACTGGGAAAAAAAAAAATTCAGAATAATGTAAATTTCTTTTTTGATACCACTATTCAGGAAAGCCATTGAGAAAGCAGAAGCTGATTTATACATGTTAAAATTTTATTTTTTTTATTCTTTTTTTTCTTATATGATATTATACATGTTTTAATGCCATTCTCCCAAATCATCCCCCCCTCCCTCTCCCACAGAGTCCAAAAGACTATTCTATACATCTGTGTCTCTTTTGCTGTCTCACATACAGGGTTGTCGTTACCATCTTTCTAAATTCCCTATATATGCGTTAGTATACTGTATTGGTGTTTTTCTTTCTGGCTTACTTCACTCTGTATAATAGGCTCCAGTTTCATCCGCCTCATTAGAACTGATTCAAATGTATAAAGCCCCTATTATACTGTCGTGTGAAATTCAAATTTATCTAATTTTTCAACACATATAGAATTTACTCTCTAGCTCATAAAATGCCAGCAATTCTGTGATGTCATTGCAATAGCATTTATAAAGATATATCTATTCAAAGAGCCATGCAGGACTTCGCTGGTGATCCAGTGGTTAAGAATCTGCCTGCCAACAGAGGGGACATGGGTTCAATCCCTGGTCCAGGAAGATCCCACATGCCACAGAGCAACTAAGCCTGTGTGCCACAACTACTCAGCCTGTGCTGTGGAGCCCACCAGTTGCAACTACTGAAGTCTGTGTGCTTTCGAGTCTGAGCTCTGCAACGAGAGAAGCCCTCTCTGCATCATGAGAAGCCCTCGTATCACAACTGGAGAAATTCCATGTGCAGTAACAAAGACCAGTACAGCCAGTCAGTCAGTCAGTCAGTTCAGTCGCTCAGTCGTGTCCGACTCTTTGTGACCCCATGAATTGCAGCACACCAGGCCTCCCTGTCCATCACCAACTCCTGGAGTACTCTCAGACTCACGTCCATTGAGTCAGTGATGCCATCCAGCCATCTCATCCTCTGTCGTCCCCTTCTCCTCCTGCCCCCAATCCCTCCCAGCATCAGAGTCTTTTCCAATGAATCAACTCTTCGCATGAGGTGGCCAAAGTACTGGAGTTTCAGCTTTAGCATCATTCCTTCCAAAGAAATCCCAGGGCTGATCTCCTTCAGAGTGGACTGGTTGGATGTCCTTGCAGTCCAAAGGATCCTCAAGAGTCTTCTCCAACACCACAATTCAAAAGCATCAATTCTTCGGCGCTCAGCCTTTTTCACAGTCCAACTCTCACATCCATACATGACCACAGGAAAAACCATAGCCTTGACTAGACAGTACAGTCATATATAAATAAATAAATTTTTTAAAATAAATGTTCCAAATAAAAATAAAGAACCATGCAATCCTATATCAGTAGTGAATTTCAAGTCACTAACTATTACCATAATTTTAAAAGAACAGTATACCTTAATAGTATGTTGACCCAGAGGTATTCAACAGACTGGTGCCTCTCAAACAGTAATGTGAAAAGCTTATTGCAGGGCAGATTTTGGTGCAGTAGGTCTGAGGTGGGGTCTGGGATTTCACGTTTCTAACTAACTCCCTGATGCTGAGATGTCTCTAATGCTGTACATCCAGGACCCTTTGAGAGACAAGTGAATGGACCATCTTCCAGGGCTGAGACTGAAGGGAAGGCAGTGTGGTTAGATGAATTAAGCTGGGTAAAAGCAACTGAACTGTTTTCTTAGTTTGCCTGGGCATTTCTGTTGGACCTTCTGTAAAAGCATTGCCTCCCCTTCTGTTTGGTTAGACTCAGAAAGCTCTGGTTAGAAAATCATATGTGCAAAATTTGGAAGAACAAACACAAAGGAGAAACATGATATACTAGTGTAATGTAATAATTATAGTATAGGGTTGGTGCAAGGCTCTGTACTCTGAGCTGCTGAGAATAATAAAGAGGGGTATTCTTAAGTTAGTCTGGGTTAATGTATAGGATTCAGATTTTTATAAATACTCAGCTGATTCTTAGGACCAAGCAAGTTCTAGATAAGTTACTGGAAGACAAGCATTCTTCTGGTGGCTCAGATGGTAAAGAATCTGCCTTCAATGTAGGAGACCTGGGCTGATTCCTGGGTCAGGAAGATCCCCTGGAGAAGGGATAGGCTAATCACTCCAGTATTCTTGGGCTTCCCTTGTGGCTCAGCTGGTAAAGAATCCACCTGCAATGCAGGAGACCCAGGTTCAACCCCTGGGTCAGGTAGATTCCCCTGGAGGAGGGAATGGCTACCCACTCCAGTATTCTTGCCTGAAGAACTCCGTGGACAGAGGAGCCTGGCAGGCCACAGTCCATGGGGTCACAAAGAGTCAGACACAGCTGAGCAACTAACACATATTGCACTCTTTTCATTTTGCAATAAAGATACTGGAAACACAGAAGATATGCAAGTCCACCCAACTCATAACAGAGCTAAAATTCAACTCCAGGAGGTCTCCTGATACCCAGAAAGAAGCTCTTTTCTCTAAATTACACAACATGCCAAGGGGAGCCCCAAACCATCATTGGTAACCAACATTTGAGAAAACCACTGATGTCAAACTTTCAAGAAATAAAACTACCAGGAACTGCAGACTAGTTTGCTTAACAAAATTGGGTGGGGGAGGCAAAGTGGATTATTGAACTTACTTAAAGAAGTGATGAACATACGAGCCAACACAGGCTCACTGTTCAGCTGGAATGAAGGCTCCACTGGGGCAGAGGGATGGGCCCCTGTCTATTTTCCTTACTGCTGATCACCAAGATCCTTAAGCAGTGCCTAGTCCATAATAAATACTTAAATATTTATCTATTGACCGAATAAATGAATGATCCAGAAAGAGGCCAACACATTCCATCATTTATTGAGCTCCTAGTAGGGGCCAAGCACTGTAGATGTAAAAATATCAATAAATAAGATACAGTCCCTGACTACATGCAGTTAAGATCTGTTTTCTTAATAATACTTTGTAAAGAAAGCTATAGTTTCCTACTTAATGACATTTGCTGTTCCGATTGCTCCTTTCCCCTCCCCTTTTCTTGGTCTCTGAGCAAACATTAGTGACCCTTCTCCATCCATTGAGCTGAGCAGTATGCTTCCTCACCCTCTCATTCTGTGCCCAAGAGCCTGCTATATCCCCACGCCCTCATTTCTCGGGAGGTATTGTGGTAAAGTGAGAAAAACATGGGCTCTGGAGTTGTAAAAACCTGGTTCTTTTATTGAGTGCTTCCATGTGCTGGACACTTCTCTGAGCATCACTGGTGTTAATCATTTAGTCCTCTTAGCATCTGTGCAAGGGGACATCACACCGTTTCACAGATGAGGAGCCTGAGGCCCAGAAAGGCTAGGGACTTGCCCAAGGTGAGCCAGCTAGGAAGTGGCCAAGTGAGCTTAAAACCTGGGCAGTCTGGCTATAGAAGCCATTCTCCTAACCATACTCCAAAACCAAAACCATACTGAACCTGTCAATGTGCAGGCCCTGGACATTACACTTTCAGATTCAGTCTTCATCTCAAGTACGTGTCTGGTACCTGAGATGAGGGGCAATGATCCCATCTGCCTCAGGAGAAAAGACAGTCTGTTTCTTTGCAAATGAAGCCTCAGTATTGCTATTAGATACCAGCTTCTCTCCCCCACAGTTCTTATCTCAACTTGGGAGCGAGCTGAAGAGTAATTTATTGAATTGTTTGGAAACTGTTATGAATTCTCCAACATGAAGAGGCTAGGGGAAAAAAGCCTAGTGTTTGGCATTATATTCTAACAAAACCATTCAATCTACTTTTTCTATCACACGTTTTAAGTCCTCTTCTGGATACAGCCTTTTATCAGAGGGACCACTTGGCAAAAAAAATGGATACTGTACATCTATCTCATCACCATGTCTTAAACACCCCATTTCAAATATGCACAGGGACAGATGGATAGACACACACACACACACACATACTTAGACACAGACATACATATGCCTACAAATAAACAGACACACACACAAGCACATAGATACACACACACACAGCTTGGTTAAAAGTCCACATTGATTGGGTCCTGGGCTAGTATTTTCGTTATCACTTAACAAGGCTTTGACAGATGAGTTTGCTAATGAGGCTGTCATACAACTGGAGAGGAACTGCATCTTTTATAAGCACTGAAAAACATTCTTCTCTCTTAAGAACAGAAGACTAGTGGTAAGGAGATTACTTTTTAAATAAATCCAAAGTTAGTTTTAAACATTTACTGCCAAGATCCATTTCATGAAATAAAAATAGGTTCCTCCCCACCACCCAGAAAGCCTACCATAAGGGTAAACAGAGTAAGTTCAATTTTCCTGAGAACTGGTTTTTAAAAAATCACTGTATCACAAGTTGAGGCATCTGATTTCCTTGTGATAGGAAAGTAATTGCTCCCACATCCTCTCCCCACTCTGGCTACAGGCCAACATGTTCAAACAGAACAAAGCGGAAGAAATAAAAGACATGGTGTACTCGTGTCTAATCCTCCATGTGAATTGACTCGATGTGGCTTGCAGTAATGTAGTCCAGAAGTAGATGCAAAATTCAGAAAAAAAAATCAGGTTTTCGAGACAGTGAAGCATGGCCACTACCAGCGAGTTCTGCCCTTTTGCCCTCACCAGATGGCTTAAAGCCAAAGCTGGCCGCTCCTTCACTGGCTAAAAAGGTTCAAAACGTGATTCTTCAATATCTTTAGAATGACTACAAGTTCTCTGATAAGGCATTTAAAGTCTGTCACAGTTTTTATTCCCATCTTGCTTACTGCACAGTGGCCAAAATGACTGTCTCCCTTCCTCTCTTAGCAACAGATCCTGTACCCCTACTCTATTAGAGGCTACATTATCATCCCTCTTGCAGGTAGGCATGGCCAGACAGCTTAATTCTGTGCTTCAGAATGCCATGTAACTTAATGTTTGTTCTTGAAAAGGAAAAGACTTTCTTCCTCTTCCCAATGGCTATGCGAATGCACTCAGTCATGTCAAACTCTGCAACCCCATGGACTATAGCCCACCAGGCTCCTCCTCTGTCCATGGGATTCTCCAAGCAACAATACTGGAGTGGGTTACCATGCCCTCCTCCAAGAGATCTTCTCAACCCAGGGATCGTACCTCCATCTCTTGTGTTTCTTGCATTGGCACACAGGTTCTTTTTTTTTTTTTTAACTTTACAATATTGTATTAGTTTTGCCAAACATCAAAATGAATCCGCCACAGGTATACCCGTGCTCCCCATCCTGAACCTTCCTCCCTCCTCCCTCCCCATACCCTCCCTCTGGGTCGTCCCAGTGCACCAGCCCCAAGCATCCAGTATCGTGCATTGAACCTGGACTGGGGACTCATTTCAAACATGACATTATACATGTTTCAATGCCATTCTCCCAAATCTCCCCACCCTCTCCCTCTCCCTCTCCCACAGAGTCCATAAGACTGATCTATACATCAGTGTCTCTTTTGCTGTCTCGTACACAGGGTTATTGTTACCATCTTTCTAAATTCCATATATATGTGTTAGTATACTGTATTGGTGTTTTTCTTTCTGGCTTACTTCACTCTGTATAATAGGTTCCAGTTTCATCCACCTCATTAGAACTGATTCAAATGTATTCTTTTTAATGGCTGAGTAATACTCCATTGTGTATATGTATCACAGCTTTCTTATCCATTCATCTGCTGATGGTTCTTTACCACTAGTGCCACCTGGGAAGCCCTGGCAAACCAGATGTGACCACATGCACACAGACAACACTCTAAGAGATGCTGGAGCACAGAAATAAATGAAACCTGTGTCTAGAAGACATATTGCACAAAGCCAACTAACCTTTCTAGACACCCAGCTACACTTACACTGTCTCATGAAAGAGAAACAAACTTCGATTTAAGTCCCTGACTTTTTAAATCTCTGTTCCAATAGCTTGGCCTCTTCCTTAATGAATTCACTCATCTGGAACTACTTTCCCAACCAAGATAGAATTTTTCCAGCCTTCCCAACGTTCCCTCCTATCTCCATGTCTTTGCTCTTGGGGATACCTGCCCCTGATTGAGACATCCTCTTTCTGACCAAATGTATTCATCCTGCAAGGTCTATGTACTCTCCTCTCTCCCCTCTACAGATTCCTCCATTAATAGATCCCTCTTTCTTAGAGATTCTGTTGCCCTTCAAATCTGAAGCTTCGGCACTTGATCAGGTACTAACTGGAACGGGACCTAATTGTTTCATGGATACATCCCTTCACCTCTCCCTGGGAGGGGCAATGCACTGTATCGTTATTGCTGTTCAGTCACTAAAGTGAAAGTGAAAGCATTAGTCACTCAGTCATGTCCGACTCTTTGCAACCCCATGGACTGTAACCCACCAGGCTCCTCTGTCCATGGGATTCTCCAGGCAAGAATACTGGCATGGGTTGTCATTTACTTCTCCAGGGGATCTTCCCAACCCAGGGATTGAACCTGGGTCTCCTGCATTGCAAGGGGACTCTTTTCCATTTGAGTCAGTTCAGTCACTAAGTTGTGTCCAGCTCTCTGCAACCCCATGGACGGCAACATGCCAGGCTTCTGTCCTTCACTGTCTCCCGGAGTTTGCTCAAATTCATGTCCATTGAGTCAGTGATACTATTTAACCATCTCATCCTCTGCTGCCCTCTTCTCCTTTTGCCTTCGATCTTTCCCACCATCAGGGTCTTTTCCAATGAGTCAGCTCTTTGCATCAGGTGACCAAAGTATTGGAACTTCAGCTTCAGCATCAGTCCTTCCAATTAATAGGCAAGGTTGAATGCCTTGAGGATTTACTGGCTTGATCTCCCTATAGTCCAAAGAACTCTCAAGAGTCTTCTCCTACACCACAATTTGAAAGCATAAATTCTTCGAAACTCATTAGAAAAGCCTAAAATACCACATTTCCCCTCCCATGAAGACATGAAGGAATAGATCCTTCTGACAAGAATGAAGCACCCTAAAATATCTATTATAATGAAGATGCCCAAAGAATTTTACTTCATTTCCAGACAAGAAAGCTGTACGTGTTATTTTCCCCAAAACATGGTTATAGAACTGGCATACAATAGCAATTTTAATAAATGTTTTAAGCTGCAAATATCCCCAAATATTTTCTAGGCTTTTTCTGCCATAAGCAAACATGATGCTGACCATCTGCATAAAAGATAAGCTTCAGTCTTTCATGCTTAAAAAAAAATAAAAAAAGAATGCTATCTTTTGTTGAATCTTGACTCCCCAGATTTGACCTGGATTCTCTAGCTCTTCAAGCGGCTTGAACAGGGGCCATGGGGGACACAGGAGGAACTATTTGCTTCAGAGTCTGGCTGGAATATTAGACTCTTTCAGTCTGGCATTCAAGTAGCTGTGGTCACCTCTCAGGCCATCCAGAGGTAGACAGACATGCAGGCTCATTTCTTCCCTGTGCTACAGACAAGAGGACTCTCTCTCTCAGTCAGGAATGGGACAGCTCTCAAAACTCGTCTCCACTGGCTATCCAGGGTGTTTCAATTCAGCATTATAAAATAGACCAGGCTGGCCAATAAAAACATGCTTTAGGCCTGCCACAAAGGAGACTGGCTGGTGCCAGCTCAGTAGATGGAGCTGCCAGGGACATCCCAGCATGGGGTACTAAAACCAAGTCTCCAGGCTACCCCCCAAAAACCAAGTCTCCAGGGTACCCCCGCCTCCATTCACTTCCACTTTCATCCAGATTAACTCGTCATTAACAATTTCAAGAAATATTTATTGAGCTGAGTACCTACTATAGGCAAGTCATTTGAGTATACAGTAAGAAATAAGACAGAGCCTCAAGGTTGTCACAGTCCTGAAAGACGCAGAAATAAACAGATCTCAATATGATCTGAGAAGCACTATGCTAAAGGAAGTGCAAGAACCTGTGGATGTGGCTAGAGATGAGGACAGGCAGATAAGCTGGCAGCCATCTGACTACCAGGGGCCAGGTAGGTGTTAGAGCCACCCTTTTTTTGTTCCTTACCTGGCAAGAAGGGTTGCCTAACCTCACCAGTACTGCAAGGGCAGCCAAAAGTAAAAGGGACATGAACTGACTGCAGCATGAATGAAATACCTTGTAAATGCCAAACAGGCAGAAGGCAAAACTCTCTGCTCAAAGGACTCTTTTTCCTAACTTTAAACTGCATATTTTGTAATGGGGTATAGCTAATTAACAATGTCACAGTAGTTTCAAGTGAACAGCAAAGGGACTCAGCCATACATATGCATGTATCCATTCTCCCCCCAAACTCCCCTCCCATCCTGGCTGGCATATAACATTGAGTAGAGTTCCATGTCTTATCTGTAGGTACTTGTTGGTTATCCATTTGAATATATCTGCTCAAAGCATCTTGATATCTACTTCACAGAGCATCAGATGAATCCCTTTCACCATCAAAATCAATAAGAGCTGAGACAAGGGACAGGCAGGGGAAGCATTTACTTCTGCATCAGAAGACCAAAATTAGATCAATTACATCGTTCAAGAGCCTAGTTTTCATGGTGAGAGGCACCACCTGTATAAATCGGTGATTGACAGAGACATCGAACATGCACATTGAGCACAGCAGTGAGCAAGTACAGAGGATCTCTCATTTTGGAATGAGGACTGATCTTATTCCTTCTCAAGACTTGTGAGGATTCAGATCTTCAGATCTTAGTCACATACTATTTCCATCCTATTCTGCTTTTTACTTCCTCCATCATTGGGAAAGAGACAACATGGGATTTCAGAGATAAAATCTTAGAGATCATCTGGCCAGTCCCTCATCTACAGGTGAAGAATCTGGGGTCAGAGAAGGTAAGTGCCTTGCCCTGCTGGTTAGTGACAAAATCGGAATTAGAACTCAGGCCCTGAACATTCACTCAAGAGCTTGTTCCACTAATCCACTCTGAGCCCAGAAGCCTGGCACTAGACAAGTACTTATTTGGGAAAGATTATGTTTTGCTTAGAGACATTTTTCCTTTAATACTCCTCTCTCTGAGAATCTATGTCATGAAGACATAGCTATGAGGACAAAAGCTGTCCCTGTTTAAAAGCTTTCAGCCTGGCTTCCTACAGGGATAAAGGCTAAGGAGTGGATCTGCAAACACGAAAAAAAGAACGCACTGCCACCAAATACATGTTTCCTCCCAGGAAACAGGAAACATTCATGAGAGTGTATGTGTGTGTGTGTGTAGATGTGTATATACATGTATATGTTTTTACATGTATTTGTATCTGTGTGTGAATGCAACAGTGCTGTATATGTGCATATGTGTGTCTAAGAGTTGTGAACATGTGTGTGTGTGTGAAGGTCTCGTTGGTGAATTTGCATGTATTTGTCCATTTAGGTTACTGTAACAGACTACCATAGACTGGGTGGCTTATAAACAACAAAAATTTATTTTTCACAATTCTGGAGGCTAGAAGTACAAGATCAAGGTGCCGGTAGATTCACTGTCTGCTGTCAGCCTGTTTTCTGGTTCATAAATGACTGTCTTCTGGCTGTGTCCTCACATGGTAGCAGGGACAGTGACCTTCAGGTCTTTGTTACAAGGGTACTGATCCCATTCTCAACAGCTCCACCACTCCCCATGGCCTAATCACCTCTCAAAGACTCCATTTCCAAACAATACCACTGTGAGTAATAGGACTTAACATAAGAATTTGAGGGGCCCTAAAAGCATTTAGTCTATAGCAGTGTGCATATATATGTGATTACATGTTTGACTGTGTGTATGTGTAATTGTGGGAAACCAGGGTTCAATCAATGGGTCAGGAAGATCCCCTGGAGGAGGAAATGGCAATCCATTCTGGTATTCTTGCCTGGAAAATCCCATGGACAGATAAGCCTGGCGGGCTACAGTCCATGGGCTCGCAAAGGGTCGGACACAGCTGAGCAACTAAGCATGAATGCATATGTAAATATGTATATAGTTATGTATATATTCTTAACTCTATCATATAATCATGGAGGGCAGGAGAAGGAAATGGAAATAGGAATCTTTATTCTGCTGGTTTGGGCTGTGTTTACAAAACTACGAATCTGTCTCACTGGATACTTACTAGGGGATCACCTGCCTAGTAGCCCTTTTCAGTATTTGGTGGATGGAAAAAGTTACTGTACTAGAGTTCCAAAGAGCAAACAAAAGCCTGAAGAGACACACACATACACACACACACATGCATATATATAGATATAGATATATGAGAAGCTATGATTAGGATGGCATTTATTTAAAGAAATAACAAATGTCGATGAGGGTGTGGAGAAAGAGAACCCATGTACACTGTTGGTGGGAATGTTAATTGTTACAGTCATTATGAGAAACAGCATGACAGTTCCTCAAAAAAACTTGAGGTACTATATGATCCAGCGATCCCACTCCTAGGTTATATATGAGAAGGAACTGAAATCAGTATCTGGAAGAGACAGCTGCACCCCAAGTTCATTGAAGCATTGTCCATAATAGCTGAGATATGCAAACAGCCTAAGCATCCACTAATGGGTGGATGGATAAAGAAGATGTGAAACAGATAGATAGATAGAAGGGAGTATCCTTCAGCCACAAGAAAGAAGGAATTGCTGTCATTGGTGAAAACATGAATCGACTTTGAGGACGATAGGCTAAGTAAGATAAGTCAGACAGAGGAAGACAAATACTAGTGTATGGTATTATTTACATGTGGAATCTAAAAAAACCTGAACTTGTGATGTTATAGCCACATGTTCTGGGAAACAAACTCACTCAGAAGGACAATGCAGATAGTGGAGTACAGTTTATTACACCGGCGGGCCCAAGGCAGAGTCTCCTCTTAGCCAAGGACCCCCACCAGCATTTGTGAAAATCTTTTATACCCCATGTGCACATGTCCGAACCCACCACCCCAAATTCCTTGAAACTTACATAAACAAAGGAAGGGTAAATACAATCACAATAACCCCATCATTCATGTGTTATGTGTCTAACAGCTAATAATCAATAAGTCTACAATTACATTCCAAACAGTTATAATAATCAATAAGCTTGTGGTTACACTCCAATAGATACAGAACGAATTTATGACCTGTCCGGAGGCAGGGGTGATTAGAGTATGTTTTCTCTTAGGCAATGAGTAACCTGGATATGAGCTTCAAGATTCCCCTGGCTAGAAGAGGTCTTATCCTTCTGTTGTGGTTTCCATAGACACTAAGCACAGAGTTCAGAGTCCATTGGAGAGGTGGCTGAGCGTGATCAGCATGGACAGGCCTAAGATGGAGTCCAGCTCTGTCTGTTTCCTCCTTCAGTGAAAATAGTAGAATGTTGGTTACCACAGGCTGGGGGATGGGGAAGTTGGAAAGATTTGTTTTAGGGTACAAACTTGAAACCAACAGGTTAAAAAGCTCTGGAGATCTAATGCACAGCACAGTGACTACAGTCAACAATACTGTAATATATGAAACTTCAAAGTTGCTAAGAGACTAGATTTTAGTAGGTCTCAACACAAAAAAAGAAACAGTAATTATATGACTTCATAAAAGCATCAGCTAACGCTATTGTAGTAATTGTATTGCAATATATAATGTACCAAACCAAAACACTGTATTCCTCAAACTTATACAATGTTATATGCCAATTATAACTCAATGTGTTAAAATGCTGAACTATAAAAAGAAGAAGAAGAAGCAATGGTGAACAAATACTAGGTTTCACTTCTCTCCATTTTAGAAAGAAATCACACAAAAACTCATTGAGTTGAACAGTGGTATTTTACTTGTAAGGCTTACCTTTACTTGTAAGGTATTATACTTGAAAATGGTATTTTACTTGTTTGTATCTACGCATGATGACCAATTTAGGGAGGTGCCCACAAAGAGCGAGCTCATGCGATGTGGGCTACAAAGATTCAAGCAATAAACTCTGGCCCATGACCAGGCTGGCAATACCAATACTGCCCTCAGGAGGCACCCTACACTATCCCCTCACGAGGAAGCTTGAAAGGACACATCACCCCAGGACCTTCTGCTTTGGGCCCCCTCTAAAGCAGCAGTCCCTAGCCTTTTTGGCACTAGGGATCATTTCTGTGCAAGACAAATTTTCCATGGACTGGGGTGGGGAGGATGATTTGGGGATGATTCAAGTGCATTACATTTATTGTGCCCTTTATTTCTATTATCATCATGTTACCTCTACCTTCAATCATCAGGCATTAGATCCCAGAGGTTGGGGACCATTGCTCTAAAGCATTAATGGGTTGTCTTCCTAAAGCACCAGAAAATGCCCCTTCACAAGCCCTTCTAAAAATTATTTTACCTTTTCTTATGTTTAATAAAAAGTGACATCTTTTCAATTGGCACTTTTTTACATTCTGACACTGCGGTCTTCTTCACTAGACTCCACAGTCTTTTAGAGCAAAAACCATGTATTTCTTCCTCCATATCCCTAAAACCTATCATGGTGCACAGCATATGTTTAACTGAGTCGAGATACTACCTAATATATGTCTGAATACCACAGAAACAAGTTTTACCACAAAAGCATGAAGATTTGTTCTTGAGGTGATGCAACAGTATTTAGAGCATGACTCTGAAATCATTTAAGCCATGTCAGTGGCTTACCAAGGAGTATTGGGTCAAAGATTTGGGGAAGACTTCCCCAGGGCACCAGTGAATTCAGAGTCACAAGCAGTTGAAAGCAAGAAAAGTATATTCAAGTAGTCATTTCCTGCTGAACCCGACAAGCAGTTTGGCCCTGGGTAAGGGACTGAATCCTTTAGAAGGATCTCTAGCCTAGACAATCACCATCCTGAAGCCCACAGTAACCCACAATTTCCCTTGTGGGGACATGACCTTAACTGGATGAGAAAGGAAGCCAGTGATGTCTTTTGCTCAAATACACTAGTAATAAAGAATCCCTCTGCCAACACGGGAGATGCAAGAGATGTGGATTTGATCCCTGGGCTGGGAAGATCCCCTGGAGAAGGAAATGACAACCCCCTCCAGTATTCTTGCCTGGAGAATCCCATGGACAGAGGAGCCTGGCAGGCTACAGTTCAAGGGGCCTCAAAGAGTCATACATGACTGAGCTCACATGCTGAAAATTACACATAAAGAATTATTAAGTCAAAATTTTCTGCGCTGATGGAGGTGGAGGGCAGGGTCATTCTCCACTGGAAGTTTCTACTTTGAACAAAATAACATAAACTTTCATTGCATTTGTTTGGGTCCTATCTCTGTCTAGTTTGTACTTCTTGACCATTATCACTTGGATCACCTGCCTCCCAGAAACATGTTTCTATCAAAACACTTCAACTTTGGAGCATGTTTATTTGGAGCAAGTTTTTAAAAGTCATCTTATTCTCACACAACTGATCATTAGTTCTCCCAAACCCTGGCAAACATTAGAGCTATACAACAGCTAGTAGCTGAGTGTGCCTAAAAAAATGTTGAGAATACAGTAAATCCTCAGGCTTCCCCAGACAGAGATAATATAATAGAAAGAAAACTCTGGTATTTCACAGAGTTTTCTTCCAGGTAGTCATTTAGCCTTGCACTAACCTCTTCCCTGCTTAAACAGACAGGGTGGCAGAGGAGATGGCAATAGAGGGGACTGAAAACAGATTCCTAGGCAGGCAAACCTCACTTTCAGTCCCTCCTCTGTCATTTTCCTGCTGTATAATTCTGACCAAGTTACTGAACAAATCTGAGTTTTGGCTTTCCAATCAAAAAAGTAAGTTAAAAATATCAACTTCATAAGCTATTATAAAACTAGGTAGGATGTTACTTTTCAAGCACTTAGAGCTGACACTGGATAAACAATGGTTAGCATCAGTACCAGGATGTGTATGAGAATAGCCATTTCTAAGACCTATATATTTCAGCAGACCTTGGGGGAAATATCTCATCAAAGGGTTAGTGACAAAGATTACGATTCCAAGTCATCCTAACCATGGGATTGTAAAGAAAGACATAACTTCCCAAATATTTCAAACTTTCCTAAACAACAACAATGTTCCTGAAATAGGCATGCACAAAAGATGTCATATAATTCAGGGGTCACAGGCCTTCCCACCTCTGATGCTTACTCAACTGTGAAAGCTATTTAGTACCAAGCATCTTCTGGGGCTTGCTCATCTAAAAGGAGTATTTCACACAAACACACACACACAAACACACACACACATACACACACTTTAGTAGACAGTCCTCTTGGGGATATTTTTTCCTGTGAAAATCAAGTAGAATAGAATTAGCTTAAAGATCTCTACAGAGAATCAGAGAAGACACCACTCAAAATTGATTCTACATCCTATTGTATAGCACATGGAAACAAACACAAGTGTAGTACCTATGAACAAAAAATAAAATAAAACAGTCTATCAAAGATGACTAGATGATACATTACAGACTGCAACTTTACCACTAATTTCAAAACCCTCACACATTAACCAGTCCTATAAATGAATGAATGTATTTGTTAGGCACATATCAAGGAACGAAGAGTCTACTGACAACAAAGCTATTTTGGAGAAAGTCTGCCTCCCAACAGAAGTAAATGCATTTAAAATAGCTGTTGACCAGGCTCCTGCCTTTTAGTAAACCCTCTGAATTTTGTTTCTAGAAGTGCATCTATAAATGGCCTATAGCTGTCTCATTTTATTAGCTCTTTACAATGCACGATATAAATTTCTCAAATAAAGCACCTGTAATGAAATTCCGCTGTGAGCCTGTTTGTGGTAGGCAGCACTGCTTCCCAGACCTGTACAGCGGATTCCAGAAGACTACAGACAAGCCACCGCCAAAGGCCCGACCCCACAAGAGCCCACTCCGCACATAGGGCTCCAATGGAACCAGAGCAGAAAACTCCGGGGTGTGCAACCAAGTCACAGATTCAGGGCTACAACTCTACAATGGTGTAGAGCCTTTCAAGAGCACTGCTGTGGGGGCCCCTTTGCCACAACACAATTAGGGACATGTGTGACACCTGGAACCAATCAGATGTGCCCAGGTACACAGTAGAGTCCCATGGACAGAAATCTACACCAGGAAGGAAAGCAGTCACCTTTCTACCACATGCCCATGTGCTGGGTTGGGCCTGGAGGACAAGACTTTCCCTGAAAAGAGGAGGGATGTCTCAGGCGGCAGGTAGCCTTACCATGGTTCTCACTGGTTCAGTTTCACAACACGGTATACTTAGATAGCATACTTAATAGCCATTAAAGCACACAGGCTCTTTTTTATAATATTTTTATTTATTTGTCTGCACCAGGTCTTCGTTGAGGCCCAAGGGATCTTTAGTTGCGGCAGGTGAACTCCTAGTCACAGCATGGAGGATCTAGTTCCTCAAGCAGGGATCAAACCTGGGCCCCCTGTATTGGAAGCACTGAGTCTTAGCCACTGGACCACTAGGGAAGTCTCAAAAGAACTCAGGTTCTTGAAGTCAGTCCCACGTCAAGTGAATTTTGATGCTGGCCCTTGTTAGCTCTACAACTGGGGCAAGTGATGGAAACATTCTGAGCCTTCATTTCCGCAACTGCAAAATAAAGATACTGATATCCACCTCACTAGATGCTGCAGTAAAGGAGCTAACTTATGTAGAAACTCCCATTTTGTCTCTGTCTTATCAGTAGATACTCAATATTCAGTCCACTTTTAAAGCGAGTCATGTGACAACGTGGAAAATATATTAAGTTCAAAAAGCAAAGCATTAATATAAACACAGCTTTGTGCCATGCAGCAAACAAATATACAAAACAGAGTAGGAGGAAATGTACTAGAACCGTAACCATTCTACATTTGCACTGGAGGGAGTATGAGTTCAGTTTCTCTCTTCTCCCAAATTTTCTTTGAAGAAGAAAATGTTACTTTTATAATGGCAAAATTTTACTGTTTTAGTAGAAGTGTTAGTTGTTCAGTCATGTCTGACCCTTAGCAACCCTGTGGATTGTAGCCCACCAGGGTCCTCCATCCATGGAATTCTCCAGGCAAGAACACTGGAGTAGGTTGCCATTCCCTTCTCCAGGGGGATCTTCCCGACCCAGGAACTGATCTCAGGTCTTCTGCATTACAGGCAGATTCTTTACTATTTGAGCTACCAGGTAAAAGTTATTTATTAAGACTCAGAGTTTCTTTAAAGAGACAGTGTTTCTGAAGCAGGGTGGTTTTTATGACATGAACACAGACCAGTATTTCCTCAAGGCAGCCAGTAGAATACTAATCACAGCCAGAGTTCAGTGGCCACACCTCATCGTCAGAAGCACACCAACAAGAGTCAGGGGAGTATTCCTGAAGAGGTCATGGTCGCTGGCTGCACCCACTAACAAAGAGGAAGCCCAGGGCCTCTCCAGATACTGGGGACAGCATGAACCCCCTCTGGGTGTCCTTCTGGAAGCCGCCTTAGAATAGGACTCCTCTCAACAACAAGCACTGGAAGCTGCTCAACAAGCTGAGGCCAGGGGCTGGCCTTGAGACCACAGTGCTTGCTAGGTTTGTGGAACTAAGGTGGTGGCCTCAACGCCCACATACCCACACATCTGCTGACTGCAGCCTGTGGCAGCCGGAGACCACACTGGGGTGCCAGTCTCTGGGATTCTTGACCTGCAAGCTGCCTGAAGCCACTGCCCAATGTAAATGCTTTGGACTGAAGCCTCTCACTGCTGTTGGACTCTAGTGAAAATGAACTCTCTCACCATCGAAGGGCCTTATGTGACCCTGAGGCCAGATGTGACTCTCCTCACTTGGATTTCTACCAATTTATCATCCCAAACCAAGCCAAGCCAGGACCTCGAGGGATTCATGGACTCCATGAGCAGGTAGCCACCATAAGGGCATGAACAGAGTGGCCTGCAGGGATGCCCTGGCCCCTCTCCTAGCCACCCAGGGACCAGCTCCGAAGCCATGGACTGATTGAACAATGGTTCTGCCAAACTGAAAGCTGATGGAGTCCCCTGGGCTGTTGGTGGGGGGAGCGGGTCACAGAATACCACAGTACTGGGATTCCCTGGCAGCATCTGGAACTCCCAACCCCTCTCCACAGGTGATGCTATAGGACATGCCAAGTTTGTACAGGAAATAACTTCATTGCCTGGACTGAATGATGGGTTGAAAGGACTGAAGGGAACAGCAAGAGCAATGGGTTCCTGAGGAAGTACTGGCCCCTGGGTTACGACAGACAGCCTGGGTGGCCATCCCCAGACACTCCATGCTTCAAGCGACAAAAGGAGCATCTCCTGCCTTGGGAGGTATGGGGATTGGGGCACTGACCTCTCTCTTCCTTCCCAAGACCCATGGTGATGCCTAGATTGACAACACCCTCATCCTGCTATGGCCAAGGAATATGCCTTGAAACAAAGTGTATCTGCCACCAAAGACTGAGGGCTGTATTGCTTCAGTCTCCCACCTTGGTGGCCTGGCCGATACTTAAGACATGGGCCATCAATGGATCTGTCCTCTGCGTGACTCTGCTGATACGAGTTCAGATGCAGGATGACTCCACTGTCCTCTGTTAATGGCACCTGTAACACAATTAGAAAGGACTCTGCAGGGAGTCAGGTGTTGCTGACTCATACAGGCAATCTGGGCAGAAGGATAAGTTGTCTCTTCAAGCCACAAGCTGGCAACAGCAGGCAGAGACAAGGTATAACTGCATTAGTCAATGACATACAACCACCACTCCCTAGTGTGAGTCACCGGCTCTCACTCGAGATATGCTTCTTTGTGGTCCTTGATGGGCTGTGGCCTTTCCCCGGAGAAGTCTTGTTGCCTCAGGGTCTTAGACCTACCATCTGGGTGCGTAACTGCATACAGGTTAGAGGGTCCCCACTCTGTTGGCCCATTGAAGGGTGGCAGGTGACATCCTCCCCAAGGGGAAGACTGACAGTTGGTTCCACTCAACTGTCTGAAATTAAATACCAGGATAGCACACAGGCCCTAGAAATGATGATACCCACCCTCTACTTGACCATGGCAGAAATGGCTGACTCCACCATCCAGGCCATTCAGGACCAACAGGGCTCACTGAACTCACCAGCCGAGCTGCTGATGCGTAACCAGATCACTGTGGGGTTACCTGCTCGCAGAACAGTGTGTTCTAGCCAACACCTCCTGCTGCATGTACATCAACAATTTGGGGAAATTAAAGAATTATGTGGAGAAAAATCACGCCAAGGCAGAACAGTTATCATCAGTAAATCCAGTTTCCTTTACACTTACTTTGACCTTTCCAGCTAGCTAAACTCTAACATCTGGGCTCTTGGCTGAGTGTCATACTCCCAAGAAAGTCTGACCTCTTCAGAAGGTCCTGTTAGTGGCCTAGACCACCTGCTGTTTCCACTGGGCAGGCGCTGTGGGGCTCTGTGGGGCATGAACCACACAGAATATCTCTCTGCCTCATGCGCAGGGTGGCCAATGGTCCTGCTGAGTGTGACAAGCTTTGCTTTTCCTAGCATCACGCTGAGGGCAGGGGGTGGACTGTTGGGGTAGCAGCCACTACATGACCTGCATCCTCTCCCCAGGATTGCCAGTGGGTGCTTTGGGCCTGGAACATTCCCTTATATGGAGGCCAGGTGCCAAGCTGCTACTTGGCCTGACACTCTTCCTCATTAGGAGAAATCGTCCCGTGTTCCAGGAGGCAGTGAACTTCCTTGTAATGCCTAAGCATGAGTTTTATTCGGCACTTGGTGAGCCCCACCAGTATATTTGCCCTCTGCCCTCTCCACAGGAAGAGAAGGGGGTCTTCAACTTCAGCGGGGTATATGCAGTCCAGCCCATGTGTCAGTTATCAGGAGTGACCCGCTGGCCATGAGAGACAAGGACACACCACAGATGCCAATCCTGCCGCATCACTTCTCCCTTCTAAGTAAAGCACTGTTCCAACCAGCACTTTGTGCGTTAAGTCCTCCTTGGAAACTTGGAGCGCAAAGGTGCTGCTGTGAGCTAAGGTCTGTGGTTGGCATTGTCATGCTCTTTGCCATCATCCATGTGGTAAGACTCCTCATCTGGTGCTTGTAGCTGGATCTTCCTGTCCTGCACATAGCAATGTCAAGTAGCAACACCTGCTATGTGGAAACAAAGCTGGTTAAGGAAAAAGATAGATATGGGGTGAATTACAAAAGACAAAGTTGACTCATACAGGACCTTAAAGATGTGATCAAGACTGTGGATGTTCTAAGGTAATGGGAACAGGGGAAGGTGTGCCCACAGGTCACCTACCTTGTGTGGAGAACTCCAGACACACAATCCATGGCTCATAACACTAACAGGAGGCTGCCTCCCCAAATGAGCAGACAGCCCTTTCATCACTGAAATCTCAGAAGACAGAGACCACCGACACATTACCAAGCGCCCTTGTGGTATCTTTATTCTAACCTCTTGATGCTACTGAAAAGAATAATACCTTCCTCAGCACCATGGTGAAGAATGAATAAGATAATCCACATAAAATGGTGAAAACACTACAAGCCATAAGAATATCATAAATGTTTATTATTTCAACACACAGTAAAACATGAGAACAGAAAAGCTCACTTAACACACAAAGTTTATTATAAATAAATACAGACTCTTGATTTTATTTCCATTTCAGATTTGCAATAAAGTCTACATACTTTATTTGAATAACATACTACCTGCCACAGCCCCTTTCATTGCTGTCTTAGTCAGTTTGGGCTGCTAAAAAAAAATAACATAGACTGGTGGTTTAAATAAACATTTATTTCTCACAGTTCGGGAAGTTGGAAAATCCAAGATCAAGGTGCTGCAGATCCGTTGTCTGGTGTATAGAGAGCCACTTTCTTGATGGATCCTCACATGGCCAAGAGAAAAAGGAGAGAGACAGACAGAAACAGGGATGAGGACAGAGACAAAGGACAGAGAGAGACAGAGAGATAAAGACAGAAACAGAGATAGACAGAGGGGACGCACGCTCTCCCCATCTCTTCTTATAAGGGTACTAATCTAATCACGAAGGTTCTACCCTCATGATCTCATTACTTCCCAAAGGCTCCATGCCCACATACCATCAGACTGAAGACTAGGGTTTCAGCATGTGAACTTTGGAGGGCACACAAACACACAGCCCATAACAGATGCTATGTACCCCTTCACCACCGTCTGTTATTAAGAGAGTAGAAAATTCATATTTTTTAGCCAAGCAGATACAGTATCACTCTGCCGCCAACAGAAATATTACTAATGGCCTGGGGCCCCCATGATGGCTTCTCATGTTGATTAAAGCCCAAGTCCCAGGGATATTCTTCCTCAGAGGGAGTTGTTTGGGCCTTCCATGACGCATGGGTTCCTGGAACACCAGCTTCCTTGTTTACACATCCACCCACATCTTTGAGGACATGCATTTTATGAAGCTAATTACCATGAGCACACAAAAATCTTAAAGATGATTCCAGAAATCTTATTTCCTGCCTCAAAACTTTCCTTTTAAAAACATCACTGAAGACCTGGGAAACTCTGGATTTTGTTTTAACCACTGTCTTACATGTCTTTGAGTTTTCGAAACAAAAGATATACACATATAGATAGATAGATATAGATATAGAAATATATATCTATATATATATATATATCTTTTATATATATATAGTTTACTGAAGGCATGAAGGTTACAAAGGCTCCTGGACTCAAGAAGGCTGAAAGAAGACATTTATCAAAGATCCTGGCTGAAGTTGTTTAGAACTACTATTTGAATGTCCACTATATGCTAGGTACTTATTACAGTATGTATACTGTCCTTGGAGAAGGCAATGGCACCCCACTCCAGTACTCTTGCCTGGAAAATCCCATGGACGGAGGAGCCTGGTGGGCTGCAGTCCATGGGGTCTCTAAGAGTTGGACACGACTGAGCGACTTCACTTTCACTTTTCACTTTCATGCATTGGAGAAGGAAATGGCAACCCACTCCAGTGTTCTTGCCTGGAGAATCCCAGGGACAGGGGAGCCTGGTGGGCTGCTGTCTATGGGGTTGCACAGAGTCGGACACGACTGAAGCGACGTAGCAGCAGCAGCAGCATACTGTCCTTAATGTTAACATGGCATGGTAGATATTATCCTTGTATTACAGACAAATTAATGGAAATGCAGAGCAGTGATATAATGTGCTCAAAATAAAGATGGAGCAGGGTGTCTAACATGGTTCTGACTCCAAGGCCAACACTCTGTCTTCTGTTAGATGCTGCTTCTCAGAGCAACAGAACTGCACCCTTTATATGAGCAAGGAGATGCTCACTTGATTAGGAAAAAACATACTTCATCATGAAACATATTCACTTATGTCTGTAAGAGATATTCACTGCTCACGAAAGGGTCAAGGGTGGGGTGGGGAGTGGAATGAAAGAAGAAAGACTTTTCCCTTAAGGATGTCACTACCAAGTTTCATGGCTAGCAATTAAGTCCATTTGAAACACGGGCCTAAGGTTAATGAGTGAGTGAGAGAAAGAGGGAAAGAAATGTAGAGGAAAAGCATAAAAACGACACTAAAGAGGGCACAGAGAGGCAAAGTATTAAGAAAATAGAAGGCTTTGTGTGTTCTGTTTTTCTTGAAATATTAGAAGTAACTTCCTTATCAGCAAGACTCTTGAGACAGACTCTGAAAACATCTTTCAAGGCAAAGAAATGAGGCCCTTTACTATTTGGGGAGGGTTTCTATATTAACTTAAGTCTTGCAAATCCAATAAGATTTCCCAACAAAATCCCAGGAGATCTCGCTGTCTGCAACGCCAGGAGGAAGATTTACAGTAACTGAATATGGCTCTTCAGCAGGGCCCACTCAATTGGTTCCATCTATCTAAATAAGACTCTAACACAGAAACTGGAAATTAGAGTAGGAGACGGGGGTGGTGGGCATCACCACCTTCACAAGGGAACAAGTCACACCCTGACTGGTACTTAAAAATATATCAGGAGGAAGTAGATCTTGCTGTTAAAGAGAAGGCATAGAAACGAAAAGGAGTCACCCCCAGACCTGCAAAAGCTGAGATAATGCCAGGAGCAGTCCACAACAAAGATTCTTAATCCAGCTACAAAGGAGTCTGCTGTCTGCTGATGGGAAACACATGCTTTTTTGTACAGAGAAACCCACTTCTGATCTTCTGAATGTGTTCTAGGTACTGAAACAAGATGACAAAAGAAGCTTTATGGCTCCTTCCAGATGGACCACAGAGTCTCGCACTGCAAGTTGGAAGGGGTTCAGTGTGAAGCTGAGTCCCAAACCACCACACATATTCTGATCACCAGCACTCACTGTTTCATCATTCTGCTGTGTCCAGACCTAAACCTTGTCAAATCCTCAGACCTTGTGGAAGTTGTGAGTAACTTGGTGGGATTCAGTGCAGACGCCGTGCAAACACAGCCCAGAAGCACAGTGAGAGGCCACCTGTGTCTTCCTGCAGAGGAACGAAGTGAGAACGAATCGGACACTAAATGTTTATTTAACTTAGAGAACATCTCTAAATCACATCTTCAAGGAGACATGAAATACACTGTTAGGTGAGAAACAAAGCCCATCTTGTATGTTTCATGTTGTGTAACTATCTCCATCTCACACTTGGCCATTGTTGCTTGAAACTGTCTGGAAGTTAAATACACCTTCCCAGGAGTGCCAGGTAAATGCTGCACAGACAGAAGAGAAGAGTTCCCACGGGGATCTTGTCTCATGTACATTTCAATCATAAAGTGTTTCAAGTTTGCCAATGGGTCTTAGGAAGCTCAGGTAAGAGCAAAACAGGTAAATGAAGGTCCCAGATACATACAGACACAAATAAAAATTATTCTGAATCATTAAATGTGAACTCTTTCACCCACCAGATCTTTCACCAGTATGTGCCAGTTCCCTGGTGACTCAGAAGGTAAAGAATCTGCCTGCAATGCAGGAGACCCAAGTTCAATCCTTGGGTCAGGAAGATGCCCTGGAGAAGGGAATGGCAACCCACTCTGATGGAGCGACTGAACTTTCATTTTACTTCACAAATGATTGCTAGGATTCTGTGCCTCCTCACGATCCAGTCACTAAACAGTGAACAGCTAGCTGGTGGAGCAGAAGCCAGTCTAGCATTGTTGGCCAGCCAGCACTGTTCTGAGTGGCTGTGCTCATACCCCACCCACAGGCAAGGAGCCAAGGGATGTGAGTCCGACTTCCACTTCCTGTCCAATGTTATGCACGCGTGCATGTTCAGTCACTTCAGTCATGTCTGACGCTTTGCGACCCCATAGACTGAAGCTCACCAGGCTCCTCTGTCTATGCGATTCTCCAGGCAAGAATATTAGAGTGGGTTACCATGCCTTCCTCCAGGGGATCTTCCCAACCCAGGGATCAAACCTGCATCTCCTGCAGTGTAGGCAGATTCTTTACTCACGGATCCACTTGGGAAGTTCATCCAATGTTATAACCACCTCCAATAGTTGAATTAGCTATTCATTTACTCCATGAAGATTTACTGAAGTTCCTGGCATGAGTTAGACACTGCACAGGCCCTTGTGATACAGATAAACAAGAAAGACAGACTCCCTGATCTCCTGGATTCATAGACTAAAGGGCACAGAAAGACAATTAAACCAACAGTTATGGCCCAGCAGCATCATCAGAACAGTGGTAGAGGAAGCCTGGAGCACAGTGGGAATGCTTAACCTAAACTGAGAAAGCCAGCAAGGGAAGGGAGGGAGTCCTGTGAGGCATAAAGTCTGGTTTGGATAGTGGATAGGGAATGGGGCTGGTGGGGAGAAAGCCAAGAGATGAGGCTGGAAAGGCTAGCAGAATCCAGAAAACACAGGTCCTTGTAGGCCACATAAAGGAATATGGACTTGATCCTAAAAGCAAGGACTTTTATGTCCTACAAAGATCATATTGGTTGTACTGAAGAGAAGGACCTGGAGGGAAGCAAGACTAGAGGCAAAGAGGAAGGAAGTGGGGAAACTAAGGCACACAGAGATAGAAAGAAAACAGTGTCCTGAGCTACGGCAGTAGCAGAGAATGTGGTGAGAAGAGCATGGACTCAAAAAGATTTAGCAGAACTGATGGAGCCTGGGTATTGACTAGACGTAGAGATGTAAGAGACAGGCACCAAAGATGTTATTGCTTGGGTACCTGCCTTGGAGAAATGGATGGATGTTACCATGACTCCTAAGACTTGAAGACAAAATGGGACAGAAACTAACATGGGACAAAGAGTCAGAGTCCCACTGAGGACATGCTGAGCTTTGAGGGACCTGCAGGGCAACTCAACGCAGTCATCTATCCAGCAGCTGAATTAATGATATCAGGAGAGGAGTTGGGGCAGAAGACACAAATTTGTATATCACCAGTCTGAAGATGGTAAATGAAGCCAGGAACACGGACAGAATCATCCAAGGGAAGTATAAAGTGAGAAGGGAAGGGAAGAGAAAGAAGGCTGAGGTCAGAACTGCGAAATGGCTCACAGTTAGGGCTGGCAGATTGAGAACAGTCTGCTGAGAAGCCCAGAGAAAGGCCTGAGGATGGTAGAAATGAGGCCAAATGTCAACCAGCAGCCACCTGGCAATCAACAGTCCCAGTGCCTAATACCCGAACAGGATTTAATCAGTGGGTCCAGGACCACAAAGGCAAAGGGCGAGGAGAGGATGGGGAATTTTTAATTCACTTGATCTTCTGCTCCAAGAATGGATTACAGCAGACAGAAATCTCATTAGGCTGAGAGGGATTGTCCCATAAAAGTATACTGCAAACCACAAATGTAGGCCACATTTATAATTTTAAATTTCCTTACAGTTACATTCAACGAGTAAAAAATATATAGGAAATAAACTTTAGTTTCATCTGCAGGGTAAGTCACTTCAGTCATGTCTGACTCTTGTCGACCCTATGGACTGTAGCCCACCAGGCTCCTCTGTCCATGGGATTCTCTGGGCAAGAATATTGGAATGGGTTGCCATGCCCTCCTTCAGGGGATCTTTCCAACCCAGGGATCAAACCTGCATCTTACATCTCCTGTATTTGCAGGCAAGTTCTCTACCACTAGCACTACCTGGGATACCCTTGAGTATCAGACTTTAATATAATAAAGCAAAATATTATCATTCACTAAGGAATCAATATAAAAATTCTTAATCAGGTATTGTACATTCTTTTTTTTTGTGGCATGGAGCCTTTGTAATCTACTGTGTATCTTACCCTTAGAGGAGATCTTACTTGGACTAGCCACATTCCAAGTGCTGCTCAGGAGCCACATGTAGCTAGCAGCTGCCACCTGGACAATGTAGATTTGTGGTTTACACACAAACATTTTACCTTTCTCCACATTTTATTTAAACAAATAAAAATTGAAGAAGGGTATGATCAACAGGAGCTTTCTGAAAAGCCTAGGTGGCAAGCAGGATATCAAATCCAGAGGAGGGAGAATAGGAACAATTAAGGAGCATTTTTTATAACACTGTCACAAAAGGAAAAGACGCTGGGGACAGGCTGACCTCGTGCTTGATGCTGAACAGTGCAGCAGACAGCTGCTGTAAAATGCAGGTCAGAGCTGGTTCCCTGCTAGGAATAAGCAAATACAGCTTTTTAATACACAGTACATGAAGTACTGCATGTCACCATCCGGGGACATGCTACATTATGCAAGGTCAGGTGTGGGGGACTGCACCCAACCCCTCCCTGGTCAGTCAATGTCATCTAACCAGATTTCCAGCTGGAGCTTCTCAAAATTGTTTAGTCGCCTCTTCACATCACCTTGAAAGGGTGCATGTGATTTCTTCATCACAGGGACACCAACAGGACTCAGCTCGGGCTCTCCTCCCACCGCAAGCTCATCGTCAGTGAGACGGGCCCCCCAAAAGGAAGGGCAGATGGAGGTGAATCGAACTGCCCAGCTCAGGACCTCCTGGCACTCCGGCAATCACGTCAGGAGCCCAGCTCAATTTGCTGGCCTCACTTCTCCAGCTTTTGAGGCCTCATAGCTGCACCTGAAACTAAGCATTCTTTTTCTCTTTGGATAACTCCAACAAAAGTTGTTGCTTAGAAATCTCACCCCTGGGGGTGAGGAAAGAGGAAAGAGTAAAGAGGAAAAGCCTGATACTTAAACCTAGGAAATGGAAGCAGAACCATGCCTATCCTGCCGGCCTTGTGTCTCATATGCCCTTATTTTCCCCACCTCCTATTGTATACTTTAATAATAACACACAGTTGGTGGGCCCCCTCCCTCTCACGCACATACACGCACCTCCCCCCACCACACACACACACACCCTTAAGAGGAGAGGCAGAATAGTGTTTGTGTAGTTAATAGATTAGGCTTTGAAGAAAAATCCAAATTTCACTGCTGACATTTGCTAGCTGTGTCACCTTTGGCAAATGAGCTCTACAACTGAGTTTTCTTATCTGAAAAATGGGGAGAATAACCATACCAACCTCACAGAGGTGTGTGAGGATTAACATGAGGTAATGTACTGAATAAGTGTAATAGGAAATAAAATGAGTAGCACTGGCCCTAAAATGTGCTAAGAAGAATAAGTGATCACTATCACTTATTAACCACTAAGTAAATAAGTAAGTAAATGTTAGTTGCTCAGTCATTCCTGACTCTTTGTGATTAACCACTGTTGCTGCTGCTGCTAAGTTGTGTCAGTCGTGTCCGACTCTGTGTGACCCCATAGACGGCAGCCCAACAGGCTCCCCCATCCCTGGGATTCTCCAGGCAAGAACACTGGAGTGGGTTGCCATTTCCTTCTCCAATGCATGAAAGTGAAAAGTGCAAGTGAAGTCACTTCAGGTGTGTAATACTACCATACTACCATAAGTGGTAGCTATGATTATTGTTCTTAAAATCCCTGCTCCTTTCCTCAAAGCTTACCTCAGCTATTATCTCTTTCTGCTGGCTTTTTCTGTCAATGCCACTCTACCAAACCCTTTAGTGCCACAAGTAAACACACACTCACAGGACTTCCCTGGCGGCATCCTGGACAAGACTCCATCTGCCAATGCAAGGGACATGGGTTCTATCCTTAGTCCAGGAAGACTGCACATGCCATGGAGCAACTAAGCCCAAGAGCCACAACTACTGAGCCCGTGTGCCGAGACTACTGAAGCCCACACACCTAGGGCCTGTGCTCCACAAGAGAAGCCACAACTACTGAGCCTGTGTGCCGAGACTACTGAAGCCCACACACCTAGGGCCTGTGCTCCACAAGAGGAGCCACTGCAATGAGAAGCCCAAGCAATAAAGAGCTAGGCCCCACTCACCACAACTAGAGAAAACCCACACAAAGCAGCGAAGACCCAGCACGGCCAAAAATAAATAAATACATATGCAACCTAGACAGTATATTAAAAAGCAGAGACATTACTTTGTCAACAAAGGTCCGTCTAGTCAAGGCTATGGTTTTTCATAGTCAGGTATGGATGTGAGAGTTGGACTATAAAGAAAGCTGAGCACCGAAGAATTGATGCTTTTGAACTGTGGTGTTGCAGAAGACTCTAGAGAGTCCCTTGGACTGCAAGGAGATCCAACCAGTCCATCCTAAAGGAGATCAGTCCTGGGTGTTCATTGGAAGGACTGATGCTGAAGCTGAAACTCCAATACTTTGGCCACCTGATGTGAAGAGCTGACTCATCTGAAAAGACCCTGAGGCTGGGAAAGATTGAGGGCAGGAGGAGAAGGGGACAACAGAGGATGAGATGGTTGGATGGCATCACCAACTCAATGGACAGGAGTTTGGGTAGACTCCGGGAGTTGGTGATGGACAGGGAGGCCTGGCATGCTGCGGTTCATGGTGTTGCAAAGAGTCGGACACAACTGAGCAACTGAACTGAACTGAAGCACACTCACACTCACTCAGATTTGATGCCCCTCCCTGGGCAGCTGGTACTTCCCACTCTGCCCATTCTTAACTCAATAGTACAGTAACTATCTGCTTATGGTCTTTGTTACTTCCCTACAGCAATGCTTCTTAGAGCTTTGAGGAGGTAAAATGTGAGCAGAGACATGAAAGAAGGGAGAAAAGGAGCCATGTAGATATCTGAGGGAAGAATGTCCCAGGCAAGTTTAAAAAACAGCAAGAGAACTGGTGTGGCTGGAGCAGAGAGCAAGGCAGAGAGAGGAGAGGAGGTAAGAAATGCAAGGCTGAGTGGGCCAAAGGGTAAGGCCCATAACTCATGGAAAGGGATGTGGATGTTTTTTTTTTTCTGAGTAAGATATAAACTTCCTGGAGGGCTTGTGCAGAGGAGTGGTGTGACCTGACCCACATTTTTAAAAGCCATTCTGGCTTCTGAGAGGAGAACAGTAGGGAGGCAAGGGCAGACACACGACAACCAAATGAAAAGGCTTGGGCGTCAGTGGTGCAGGTGAGAAAATGTGGTGGGTGAGGTCGTAATAGTAGAGAATGGCACCCCACTCCAGTACTCTTGCCTGGAAAATCCCATGGACGGAGGAGCCTGGTGGGCTGCAGTCCATGGGGTTGCCAAGAGTCAGACATGACTGAGTGACTTCACTTTCACTTTTCACTTTCATGCACTGGAGAAGGCAATGGCACCCCACTCCAGTGTTCTTGCCTGGAGAATCCCAGGGACGGGGGAGCCTGGTGGGCTGCCGTCTATGGGGTCGCACAGAGTTGGACACGACTGAAGTGACTTAGCAGTAGCAGCAACAGGACTTGATGGACTGGATGAACGAAAAACAGAGGGTAACACCATAGTTATGGCCCTAGAACTTGGTATGAAAGCGTTAGTCACTCAGTTGTGTCTGACTCTTTGTGACCCATAGACCACAGCCCACCAGACTCCTCTGTCCATGGGATTCTCCAGGCAGGAATACTAGAGTGGGTTGTCATTCCCTTCTCCAGGGGATCTTCCTGACCCAGGGATTGAACCTAGTTTCCAGCACTGTACGCAGATTTTTTTTTACCATCTGAGCCACCAGGGAAGATGTAGTAAGCCAAATAATGGCTCCCAAAGTTATCTGCATTCTAATCTCCAAACCTGTGAACATGTTATTTTCCATGTTAAAAGAAACTTGCTGATATGTTTAAATTAAGGATGTTGAGATGGGGAGATTATCCTGGGTTATCTGGGTGGGCCCAATGTATCTGAAGGGTCCTCAGAAAGAAAATATGGGGACAGGAAGGTCAGAGTCAGACAAGGAGATGTGACAATGAAAGCAAAGGTCAGAGTGATGCAGGACCAGCAGCCAAGGAGTACCAGCAGCCTCCAGAAGCTGAAAATGGCAATGAGACGAAGACTCCAGGGGGAACGTGGCCCTGCCACCCCATTTTAGAACTCTGACCTACAGAACTGTGACATGGATTTAGTGTTGTTTTCAGTTAGTAGTAATTTGTTACACCAGCAATAGGAAACTCATATACCTGAGTTGACTATGATGCCATTTATTGAGACAGAGGATACTGGGGAAGGAACAGGAATCAGGAGCTCTGTTAGGTCAAAAATCCTGAACAGACATTTCTCCAAAGAAGACATACAGATGGCCAACAAACACATGACACACATTCAACATCACTAGTTATGAGAGAATGTAAATCAAAACTGTAATGAGGCATCCCTTCACACTGTCAGAAATGGCCATCATTAAACAACCTACAAAGAGTAAATGCTGGAGAAGGTGTGGAGAAAAGGGAACCCTTCTGCACTGTTGGTGGGACTATAAACTGATACAGCCACTATGGAGAACAGTATTGGGTTCCTTAAAAAAAACTAAAAATAAAACTACCATATGACCCAGCAATCCCACTCCTGGGCATATATGCAGAGAAAACAAAAATTCAAAAGGATACAAGCACCCCCAATGCTCACTGCAGTGTTCATTGACAATAGCCGGGACATAGAAGCAATGTAAATGTCCATCAAGAGGAATGGATAAAGAAGAGGTGGTACATACATACAATGGAATATTACTTAGCCATTAAAAAAATGAAATAAGGCCATTCTAGCAACACAGATGGACCTAAAGATTGTTATACTGTAAGTGAGTGAACTCCGGGAGTTGGTGGTGGACAGGGAGGCCTGGCGTGCTGCGATTCATGGGGTTGCAAAGAGTCGGACACGGCTGAGCGACTGAACTGAAGTAAGTCAGACAGAGAAGGAGAAATATCATACGGCATCCCAAAGTGATGCAGATGAACTTACGTGAAGGCAGATTTTTTACCCCTCCTCACCTCTCTTCCAGGTCAAATAAACCCCATTCATTTACCCTCTGTCACAGAACTCAACTCCTAGAATTCTTCCCATCCTCTTTGCTTGCTCCTATGTGTACAATGTTTGGCTGTAGTCCTCTTAAAATACAGCCTTCCATGCAATGCAGTAGTCTGACCAATGTCAAGTATAATGGAGCCATCATAGAGTAAATGTCTGGAATGAAAGGACTTAACAATCATTGCTTCAATTATTCACGAGCAATCCCAAAGATCCATGACATGTTCTAATGTAAGATTTCACTGAAGTACAAACAGCTCATCGGATAATGCAAGAAGTGTTTGGGACAATCATTTAGAATCCAGGTGCCCAGAATCTTTCTGGCAATAAAACTTGGAGATTCCCTCCCTGTTCTTGGGTGCAATAATACCTGGGAATGATTACAAACTCAGATTTCTTAGGAAAATTTGCCACCAAGCAAAGGAAGATACTTTAGTAAATAAGGCTCTGCACAGGAAACACGTGATCTCTAACAGAAATATGATTTGGGACAAACAAGGGTCTATATTAACATTTCCTTATTCACAAATCTGAAGGTTTGGGATGGCCTCAAACAGTATCTTTCACAAATGTCATGTGTCCTCCATATACATATCAGTGAAGCCAAAGAATGTGCTATCTTCTATACATGAAATAGGCGGCATTGTGTGTATAAAACTGAATTAAGAACGAGGTCCCTGAGCTCCACAACCAGCTCTGCCAGGCACTGCTTGACCTTAAGAAACTGCGGCTCTTCTGGGTTTCAGTCTCTCCACCTATAAAATGAGATGTTGGAACGAGTCAGGGATTCTTCACCTGCTGTACAGGGACAGAAAGGACAGGTAAGATGTTTACCCACTGAACTTTTAAAGATATGGATATGTACATTTTAAGAATAAAAAAGCCACAACATTTATCAAATTCTAGGCATTGTGGTAACTGCTTTACATAATAACAGTCATAATATAATGAGCAATACTAGTAATTAAATGGAATAGGAAATGGCAACCTACTCCAGTATTCTTGCCTAGAGAATCCAGTGGACAGAGGAGTCTGGTGGGCTGCTGTCCATAGGGTGGCACAGAGTCAGACATGACTGAAGCGACTTAGCAGGCATGCATGTATTGGAAAAGGAAATGGCAACCCACTCCAGTATTCTTGCCTGGAGAATCCCAGGGACAGAGGAGCCTGCTGGGCTGCCGTCGATGGGGTCGCACAGAGTTGGACATGACTGAAGTGACTTAGCAGCAGCAGCAGCAGCAGTACTTAAAAGCTTATTATGGCTTCATAAGTATTATTTTACTGAAGCATACCATTCTGATGCACTAAGTACTATTAGTAACCCATTTTATTGATAAGCAAGTTGAGATTTAGAAAGAGCAGGTAACTTGCTGGAAATCACTTAGTGTGAGAAAAGCAGAGGTGGGGTTTCCACACAGACCTGAATCCACAGATCCTGTTTTTCTCTACTGTTCTGTACAGTTTCACAGTGAGCTCGGTAACCAGGTAAGAGGAGCAGCTGGTAATCACACCATGGCAGAATTGTCTTTAATTTGCCTATTTTCAGAGTGGTATTTTCTCAAATCTCAGCAGTGGTTGGCAGAGGCTGTTCATGCAAACTAGCAGACCCAGAAGCCAGACCAGTGCAAGTGACCCTCCATGAGCAAAGCTGCTCACTCCAAGAGCTGAGAGTGCAGCAAAGACAGAAATCAGAAAATGCAGTTGATCATGCTTACAAATAAACCACATTTTTAATTTATGCTAATGGTACTGCTGTTTATACCACCTACAAAAAGAAATAAGGCCTGAGTGAGCTGTTAAGACACAGATGAGAGAGAATACAACAGGTAAAATATCATTTCTTATTAAGGTTTTACACTCAGATCCATAAATTATCCTGTTAAAGTGTTTCTGCTTAAGCAGCAGACTTTCCTTGGAACACATTTTCCTTCTTGGGAAATGTTAGATGAACTGAACTTCTCCTGTTCCCTTGTATCCTCAAACTAAAATAGAGGATAATTGACTTTCCATGACTTAACAAGCTTTGAGGCCCACTTAAAATCAGAAGATGGGCCTAAAGCAAAATTGTAATACATGTCTATAAATATCTTTATACACAGAAAAAAAATAATTTTACATTAGTCACTGAAACTAACTCTGGCTAGTTTTAACACAAAGTGGGATGAGAAGACTTTTTTAGAGGAATACTATTATGTTATGGAATCCAAGGCTAAAGGACCTGACAAATGAAATTTTTATCTTCAAATAGTATGCACTATCTAATCCCAAATGGATAAAATGTATGTATGTATATGTACCAGTTTCCCTGAAAAAGTACAGGAAGACTTGGCACCAAGATATAAACTAGAGTAAGGAGTTCCATTCTAGTTGCCATAGCATCCTGTCCTATATTTTTTCCTTGTAGCATTTATCAGAATTCTAATTCATTACTTGTGTAATGGTTGGTTATCAATTCCTTTCCTCAAACAAGGACTCTGTCCTACACCAGGCTCAGAGTAGTGTTAATTAAACTTCTGAGTGATGGAATGAGAGGTACTTATTTTCTTGTTTTTGCTTTTCTCTAGAAACGTCTAGAATCAGGGCCTGGAGCATGTGGAGGAGTCAGGAATGGATTCTGCCTCTCTGATTTCACCTTCAGTTCTCCATTCCTCCATTCTGGTCTCAGGCCACCCAACAGAACACAGCCTCCTAACAGCTCTTCACCTTGGTCCACTGTTTTAGCCATCACGAAACTAACTTCTCGTTCTCAGAATCAATTCCAATACCCCAGGAGATCAAATAAGAAAAATCCCTGGATAAATCCACTGTGGTTGAGACACAGAGTTGCCTAATGCAACACCACTGTCTCCATGATAATCATGGGGATAGAACGATAGGCAAGCGATTTCCAAAACAGCAAGGGGGCTAATGGAGGGGTGGCCAAACTACATGCAAACGAAATGTGTTCCCTACACATTCTTCCTAAAGGAGACATTTAAATCAGCTGAGAGCACGGAGTTCAGAGTCCAAAGTTCTCAACGTGGGTAGGAGCCTTACAATCTGACCCCTGACCCCTGCTCTATCTTCTCTGAGGGCATACTCACTCTCCCGCACTGAGCGGCAGTCACCGCATCTCTGTGATGACAGAAGGCCTTCTTACTTCAAGGCCTTCTCATAAAGTCATGGCCTTCTGCATACCTCCCATCTAGCTACTTCCCCCTAGTGTATCTTCCACTTAGACTTTCTCATAATACCTACAGCAGACCAGATCACAGCTGCAATTAAAAGGCTGTGTAGCCACTGCTCTATTCAAAACAGATACCCAACAAGGACCCACTGTAGGATGCAGGGAACTCTGCTCAACACTCTGTAATAGCCTAAATGGGAAAAGAATTGGAAAAAGAATAGATAACATGTGTATGTATAACTGAATCACTCTGCTGTACAGTTGACACAACCACAACATTGTTAATTAACAATACCCCAATATAAAATTTTTAAAAAAATTTGAAAGGCTGAGTAGCTTTTCATTTGATGTTCTTCTTGTCTCTAATTCTGTAAACTTAATGAGAACACAGCCTATCTCTCCTCTCTGAATCTAATTCCACAGTGCCTAGCACAGGACCCTGATAGCAAATTAAAAGATTAGTTAGCAAATTAGCAAAAATGAGTTAATGCACATTTTCAAGTGAAAAAATGAGCAAGTGAACCAGGCCAAATCCTAAACTTTCAAATGTAATGGTATCCAAAAGGTAGGAGTAGCCTAGAATTAAATACGGTATTTCTCACCTCATTTTCCAACTCAGAACACTTCCATAGACAAGAACCAATTGGCAGGTGGTGGCTGGCAAGGACAACCGCGAAGGCACAAAGGGTGCTTTGTTATACCACGGCAACTCTGCAAACAAAGTCAAACCGCGGTCCACCAAGAAGCAGAGTTTCTGCACTCAACGAAGCCAAGTACATGTTCCTGTCCCCAGGGCTTTTCTGAAAATAGGCTATTAGCCACTCATCTGAAAATCAGAAACCCCAAAACATCAAGGTTCTTTTCAACCTAAAATCAAAAGATACATTACCAAATGACCATTACTGAAGACCTACTGCCCTTGTTCTGTGTAAGTAACTTCTCCGGTGGTTTTAATATACTAAATGCGACTGTGGAATATGACTGTCATGTAGTAAATTTAAATTCTTCTGACAGTAAAAATAGTCATAGCAATTCAGATCAGTCATAAATTATTGGGGGTGAGAGTTTGCTACCCAGTTTACTTAAAGACATACTAAAATATACTGATGCAGGAAATAGATGAAAACCAAGCCTAAGCTCCGAGGGCCAAATTTCCACTATGAAGTGCCTAGAAATATATCCTGAAACATAATACATCTAACAAGTGATTCTGTAGTAACAGTCTCTCGTATTTTTTTTCCTTGAAAAAGCAAGCCCAGTGCTAAAGGGTAAAGAATAAATATGAATTGTGTCATTATTTTAAGTGAAGACAAAGCCATCAGGTCAATTGTCTGCTATTGCGGGAATGGACTTCTCTTGATCTTGGCACACTCTGTGCTTTCTTTAGGATATCTCCTCTACTTAACAAGCTCTCAGATCCAAGAGAGGAAACCTACCATTTCCACACACTCCTCAATGTGTCCCTTTCTTTGTTAGTCCTTTCCATGTAGGTTTCTTCTTCAGCTGCAGAAATATCTTCTCTTAAAAGTAATAGAGAATACTTAATTATGTACCCTTCATTTTAGTAAGACTTGCATTTTGTAATGAGGAATACAGTATGCTTACAGTGGGAGCTGTAAAACTAGAGAAAAGCAGAAACAAGAAAATAAGCACCTCTTATTCCATCACTCAGAAGTTTAGTTAACACTACTCTGAGCCTGGTATAAGACAGAGTCCTTGTTTGAGGAAAGGAATTGATAACCAACCATTACACAAGTAATGAACTGCAATTTTGATAAATGCTACAAGGCAAGGACTCCTTACTCTAGTTAACATCTTGATGCCAAGGCTTCCTATACTTTTTCAGGGAAGCTGGTAAATATACATACATTATTAGCCAGTTGGGATTAGATAGTGTGTACTATTTGAAGATAAAAATTTCATTTGTCATTTCCAGAGCTAACTTCTACAGACAAAGGAGTTGTCTGTCTCAGGATTTCCCTAAGAATTCCCAGGAAACAACAGTAGGCAAGACAGCCATCGGTGAGTCACAAATGGTCACAGAAGAAACCAAGGAATTGTTTTCTAGGTCTCTCTGAAACAGTCAAATAACCTTTGGCCAAAAGGAAGTCATTGTTGACCGCTGGATGAGGTCATCATATAATACAAAAAGTATAATCAGAAGCAAAAAGGAACACATTTATGATTCTTCTTCTTCCCTCTATGGTCTTATAAAGTTGCTCACCCACCATGACTTTATCAGAGTTTTAGGTTTGCAGATAAAATCTTATAACAATGTCATTTGGGAACTGCTTCACCTGATCTGTCCTTTAAGATCTAGACAGATCTTCAAGACTGGCTAGAAACCCCCTTAACTCCATGCCCACTAGAAATACAAGTCTCTCACTTAGATTTCTGCAAATTTCTATATGTGACTATGTTCTGTTGGTCACACTCCGCCTACAGGATTTTGTTTCCACATCTGGTATCTCTGTTACACTCAGTATTAATTTAGACAACTTATGCAATTGAGTTTTCCACAACTGGGAGAAATTGTACAGCTCAGCACATCCAAATGTAATGGATGAGCCTCACCATGGGAAAACTACTTTTGTGACCATGATACCTCCCCTGCCTCATAAATATTCAAGTTTATTTTTGAAATGTATTTAGGTACTGGTCTCTATCTCTTTCATGAAAGAAGCAAAGCTTCTATTTCACAATAAGTGACATCATTCTAATTCCCCCAGGAGTATCAGTATCCATGTTTGCATTCACATTAAGGTTTATAAGGTATAGATAACTGAGATCAGATTCTTTCCTGAGAGTAAGATTCCAGGGGAGAAAAGGATGTGGAAAATAGAACATGAAGGAACTAAAAGGATAAAAAGGAATTATACCGAGGCCCTTTGGGAAGAAGGTAGAGAAAGAAGAAATGAGCATGGCCAGCGCCACTGATTTCCATCCAGATACCCATAAGCAAACAGACAAATTAAACTTCAGTGATAATTGTGAGTGCACTGCCTGATCTTCTCATACACAGTGTGCCTTACAGTTTTAAAAATGAACGTTTAATTTAGTACATTCTCAAGTACTTTCAAATGGCCATTTTTTTTAAAGTGGAAATTCATCTTAATAATTTCTTAGTAGAGGAAACCATAGACGTAAGAGTAATGTGATCCCTTTCTAAACTTGAAAGAACACCCTCCTCAGCCTGATTCTCAGCTAGGCTCTTCTTAACCTTCTCAGTCAATTCCGATATGTCAGAAGAAATTTCCCAGCTCGGTTTTCAGGGAAGAATGACTTCACCCAGGCTCTCCATGGTGCTCTGGCAGAAAGCCAGGAGCAAGCAATGCAGATATTGCTGCAGCCTCTCTGCGCTCAGCCTAAGATAGGATCTGCCAGGCCAGAGAGGAATCTGGGTTCTCCAAAAATGCTACAGCAAGTTACTCTGGCACTGAGCAGAACACACTACCCATTGACCAAACAGTGAAGATGGGACTTGTGCTTATTCTCCTTTGAGTGGAACATTCCAGAATGATGTATGGGAAGTTCTAGATAATGAGCCCCTTTGATCAATTATACCATCAGATCAGATCAGATCAGATCAGTCGCTCAGTCGTGTCCAACTCTTTGAGAAGCCATGAATCACAGCATGCCAGGCCTCCCTGTCCATCACCAACACCTGGAGTTCATTCAGACTCATGTCCATTGAGTCAGTGATGCCATCCAGCCATCTCATCCTCTGTCATCCCCTTCTCCTCCTGCCCCCAATCCCTCCCAGCATCAGACTCCTTTCCAATGAGTCAACTCTTCGCATGAGGTGGCCAAAGTACTGGAGTTTCAGCTTTAGCATCATTCCTTCCAAAGAAATCCCAGGGCTGATCTCCTTCAGAATGGACTGGTTGGATCTCCTTGCAGTCCAAGGGACTCTCAAGAGTCTTCTCCAACACCACAGTTCAAAAGCATCAATTCTTCGGCGCTCAGCCTTCTTCACAGTCCAACTCTCACATCCATACATGACCACTGGAAAAACCATAGCCTTGACTAGACAGACCTTTGTTGGCAAAGTAATGTCTCTGCTTTTGAATATGCTATCTAGGTTGGTCATAACTTTCCTTCCAAGGAGTAAGCGTCTTTTAATTTCATGGCTGCAGTCACCATCTGTAGTGATTTTGGAGCCCATAAAAATAAAGTCTGACACTGTTTCCCCATCTATTTCCCATGAAGTGGTGGGACCAGATGCCATGATCTTCGTTTTCTGAATGTTGAGCTTTAAGCCAACTTTTTCACTCTCCACTTTCACTTTCATCAAGAGGCTTTTGAGTTCCTCTTCACTTTCTGCCATAAGGGTGGTGTCATCTGCATATCTGAAGTTATTGATATTTCTCCCAGCAATCTTGATTCCAGTTTGTTGTTTCTTCCAGTCCAGCGTTTCTCATGATGTACTCTGCATATAAGTTAAATAAACAGGGTGACAATATACAGCCTTGACATACTCCTTTTCCGATTTGGAACCAGTCTGTTGTTCCATGTCCAGTTCTAACTGTTGCTTCCTGACTTGCATACAAATTTCTGAAGAGGCAGATCAGGTGGTCTGGTATTCCCATCTCTTGATGAATTTTCCACAGTTTATTGTGATCCACACAGTCAAAGGCTTTGGCATAGTCAATAAAGCAGAAATAGATGTTTTTCTGGAACTCTCTTGCTTTTTTGATGATCCAGCGGATGTTGGCAATTTGATCTCTGGTTCCTCTGCCTTTTCTAAAACCAGCTTGAACATCAGGAAGTTCATGTTTCACATATTGCTGAAGCCTGGCTTGGAGAATTTTGAGCATTACTTTACTAGTGTGTGAGATGAGTGCAATTGTGCGGTAGTTTGAGCATTCTTTGACACTGCCTTTCTTTGGAGTTGGAATGAAAACTGACTTTTTCCAGTCCTGTGGCCACTGATATATGGTATAATGTGGAGATGTGGAAAACCTAATAATGGAAGACAAATATCTCATGGCCGTTGCATCTCATCTCAATTTATACAAGGTTTTGGTTTTCTGTATGGAAACACAATACCGTTGCAGATTGAGAATTCTCCTGTTACTCTTACTGGAAAGGAAGCAGTAAGTGTGTAACCAGAAATTCAGCAAAAAATTCTATTCACTTTTTTGTAATCAGTCAACTTCTGTTTATGATGGAAGTCAGTGTAAACCACAGCAGCGATGAAGCCCAGGCACTTTGTTCTCTTCCTATGTTCTAGGGCTCTGAGTGATATATGATTTCTCCTAGGTATGCAAAGGCTTTAGCAGACCTGTCAGAGAAACTGTAAATCATCCAACAAAATAATATGAAAACGAAGTCAATGAAACCCCTCACAGAGTAGCAGCTTTCTGCTACTGTGGACTAAGGAACCCCAAAGGAAGATGCTCTTTTCTTTTTGGTATAAAAATTATCATTTTCTTCAGACATTACACATACACACACACACACACATCTACAGAGTTGAGAACTCATTGTATTGGTATTACTTTTTTCAAAATGACTGAGACTTATCTAACCCACTATTCCTAACCATAACTGAGATTTTCTTTTTCTTCTCTCCTAGGATCTTTATTTCAAAGTGTTTAAATTCTCCATAAAACATTTTAGAAACCCTACATACCAAGTTTTAGAAGGCTGACTAAATGAAGATGATGCCTTTGCTAAGGACATCTCTTTGATTATGAGTAATTCTGCACAGTTACTTCCTTTCTTAACAGCCTTGTAAAGTTTCAGTGATGAACAAATAGGACTTGGTTGAGTACAGTGCCATTTAAAAATCTGGGTTGAATATCTCTATATATTCATACATGAAGAAGGACTTGATGTGGAGATTAGAATGTGATTAAACCAGTAAGGAGGTACATCACAAAGCTGGGGTTCCTAGCTGGGAGTCTTCAGATGGACTTCAAAGGTCCATGAATCACTTCAAGTCTTACATGCAAAGCTGTGGATTTTTAGGGGAAAAGAATCCATAGCTTTCGATAAAAGGTTAGTGAGCCAATGAAATTTAGGAACCTTAAAAAGAACAGACAATAACTCATTGTTGAATAAATGAACTCAGGGAGAATCAGCTTACTACTGGTTATAACCCTTCCATGATCAAATCTTCTTTGGAAGCACTTGAAGATGGTGGAAAGAAAATTGGCGATATTGAACTATTATCACATATGTAAGAGCCGGGCTCTGATCAAGTTGCTGCTCCGTCCCTCAATTCTTTTACCAAACACTACTTTACTCTTTATAACTGTCAACTACAGACAGTCCAAATATATAGCTAAAAAAAAAAAAATAGCTCTTTTCCCCACTTTCGAAAATTGCTTCAAGTATTAGGGATTTGTAACCTAGATGCCAGGAGATCTAAATGTCTCCTGAGAGAATGTCAGAGTGTGGGAGCTCCAAGGATAATGGAAAGGAATATGGGAGCAAAAGGACAAAGACAGTAAATACACCGGGGTGCAGAAGGAAGGAGTAGGTAGAAAAAAGAACCTAGACCTGCCATTGGAGCTTCCATTACTCTCCAGAGTGCATCATCCTAAACGCCTGTGTACATGGGCTACCCACTCCTGTCCACCCATAGGACTATGTAAACATGAGGTGAGTTAGAGAGTAGGGTGAGAGGAAAAAGAGGCTCATCACAAAGATGTGCATACTGATTAAACAGGAAGGAACTGGGAGCAGGCGTATCAAGAATAATAAGAATACGAGCATAACACTACATGCAATACTTACAATGCAAAGAAACCATCACGGTATCACAGGAGAGTAGGATAGTTGTTAAGAACACATTCATTCTCCAGTGTCAGACCAATCTGGAGTTGAGCAGAGGGCTGCACTTCTTAAGATTGTGTCCTGGGCAAGTTATTGAACCCTCCAAGCCAGACGGTAAAGCGTCTGCCTACAATGAGGGAGACCCGGGTTCAATCCCTGGGTCAAGAAGATCCCCTGGAGAAGGAAATGGCACCCCACTCCAGTATTCTTGCCTGGAAAATCCCATGGATGGAGGAGCCTGGTAGGCTGCAGTCCATGGGATTGCGAAGAGTTGGACACGACTGAGCGACTTCACTTTCACTTTCACTTTCAAGCCTCTGTTTAAACCCTCCTCAGTGAAAGGAGGATAAAAACAGGACAGCTATTTATCCTGTCCTGTCATTAACCCAATATAATTGGGTTAGTAATGTTATTCACCCAATAACAACACTGGGTTATTGGTTACTATGGGACAAAATGAGATTGTTTTTAAAGATAATGTATTAGATGAATACTTAATTAGCAATAGTTGTTTTTATTCTCATTAGCCATTGTATTCATGAGATTAGTCAGGGAAGAAGTTAGTCAGCAGAGGGGCCAACTCCACTCAGATGTGAAATGTGTGTGCACGACAGCAGTGAAAATTCCCTCCATGACCAATGAAATGCTTGCCAGTTGGTGAAGACTCTGAATGAGGCCTGTGTTTCTTTCCATAAAGTCATGAGTGGGTAGCATGTGATGACTATTCTTTCGGCTCACAGGCAGGGACAGACAGAAGTTAATTTCTCAGGAAGATAGCAAAAAATCATCTTTAGGCTCTTTAGAATGTACAAATCTCAGACAAAGGGAAATATACATATATCTGTGTTCCCAATTCAGAGTGAATGTTGCCACACACGTCTTTCCCATGATAGCAGCAGTGAGCCTGTGGGAATAAAGATGCTCAGGAAGTGTTGCTATTTCATTTATTTACGTACTCCGGCCTTCTGATTTCAGTCATCATTCTCTGTCCCAGACTGCTGCTGTTATTATAAGTCCACTCTCGACCATCTAAAAATTAACATTCCTCATATCTAAATAATGGATTTTTCTGTTTGCTTAATTCAAAAAGGCAAAAAAAAAAAAAAGTATTTTGTTGCTACTGCTCCGTCTCATCTCACCAAGTAACAGGGCTAGTCAGCTTATGAAGAACTCGGCAGCACTGTCCCATGATCCCTGCACAGAGCCCTGCAGGCCATCAACAGAATCACATGGAGGACACAGCATCCCAAGCACAAGCCATACCACTGAGGTCAAAGCGCAGGCCAGGACTCACTCACAGAGCTCCAAGTCTCAGAAGCATCGCATAGGAAGACAAATCACAATTTTCAAGGTCATTTTATAGACTTTGCAAAATGGTTCTGTCTGCCTCTCTGCTCTAATCAACACTGTTCAGTTCAGTTTTTGGGGAATTAGGCCTACAGAGGAAACAAAGATTGCTCTGGAAGAGAGTGTTAAGAAAACTCATAACAACAATAATAATACCAATAATAGAAACAACTAACACTGATTAAGTATTCACTATGTGACAGACCCCATGCTAGACAAATCAGCTCATTTAGGCCTTACGGCCCCCAAATAAATAAATTTATTTATTTATGTGGAAAGTGAGGGCTAGAGATATCACATAACTGGGTAAAGGAGAAGTTGACCCATAGTAGACAGGCTTACAGAGAAGATCTATAATGTAACACATCTAAAATCCTGCCAAGGAATCTCAAGAGGTTACATGGCTCTTAAGAACATGGACAACATTACTTTCTGCCAAGGAATTTTGCCTGAATAGTTAAACTTTGTTTATCCCAATCAGTGATAGGGAGATTCAAGCTCTATTACCATAAAAACCCAAATCATAGGAAATGTATATATACAATGCAGTGGAAGGACTGAGGCTGGAGCTGAAGCTCCAACACTTTGGCCACCTGGTGCGAAGAGCCAACTCATTGGAAAAGACCCTGATGCTGGGAAAGATTGAAGGCAGGAGGAGAAGGTGATGACAGAGGATGAAATGGTTGGATAGCATCACCAACTCAGTGGACATGAATTGGAACAAACTCCAGGAGATAGTGAAGGACAGAGGAGCCTAGCATGCTGCAGTTAATGGGGTTGCAAGGAGTTGGACTTGACTTAGCAACTGAACAACAACCACATATACAATGCAATAAAACGTCAAGTGCGTAAAACAGGAAACTCAAACTAGCTTAGACACCAAAGGAAACTTATTAATTCATGTAACAAAAAAGTCCTGAAGCAGGAAAAACCTTAGAGATGGTGTGATCATTGCTCCAGCTAAGCTTCTCTGCAATTCTTTCACCTTTTCCCTACTCCTTGTGTCTGTGTCATCTTTCGGCTGCTTTTCCTCATGGAAGCAAAATAGCTGCAGCAGCTCCAGACCTCACATGGCAACCCAGACCATCCTGAGAAACAGCAATTTTCTCTTTCTCAAACAAAAGTTCAGTGCATCACACTAACTTATCCAATTCAGATCACATGCCTAGTGCTGAACTCATCAACATAGACAGGGAAAATGGTATGCACTGACTGAGTAAAGACTGACCAGTACTCCTCAAGAGGATGGTGTTTGAAAGATGGTCTTGCCAATCAGGATCCATTCTTCCCAAATTAGGTGACTACTACTGAATGAGGTATTAAATGGTTCCCAAAAGAATTATCTAGGTGCTGTGAGAAAAAGAAGGTGGATACTAAAAAAAGGTAATCAACAAATGTCCAAAAGTGTACCAAGCAGAGAACAAATGAAGGATTTACAATCATAAGCACATTAGGACAAATTGCATTTAATTTTGTATGTATAGAGGTGGTAAAGTGTTTGGGAAAAATCTATTTACTTAAATAGGAACATTTCTTTTGTTCACATGATTCATTTATTTAACCATGACTACCTTCAAAATTAGCACCAGTGTAGACTTTGATCCAAGCCATATATCAGCCTCCAAATTAGCAAATTGTTGTTGTTCAGTCACTAAGCTGTGTTCAACTCTGAGACCCCATGGATTGTAGCATGTCATGTTTCCCTGCTTCACTCTCTCTTGCAGTTTGCTCAAATTCATGTCCCTTGAATTAACAAGAGCTGTTCGCATTAGCAACATTTTCCTGATCCAGTTCTCCCCACTCAATTTTCACTTTTTTCAGACATGTTTTCTTTTCAATGAACTCCCCAGAATCACTATGAGCTTAGGATGCCCTGGAGGGAGGCAGTGCAGCCGAACAGTTAAGTTCACAAGCAAGGAGAATACCAGGCTTAGCATGAGCTCTGTCTCTTATCAGCTTGAAAATCCCAGACAAATCATTTAACTTCTAAATTTCTTCACCTGTAAGTGAAGATAATAACAGCATCTATCTCATAAAGCCAGGATTAAATTAAACAGTGTACATAGGCACTTGGTACACATTCTGGAACAGAGCAAATGTTCAACTCATATTAGCTCTTTTATTGATAAGAAATTAAAATAATGTTAGTACTCTGAGACATTTTTTAATCTTACAAATAAATTGACTAATCAAAGGAAAAAACTCTCTTTTGCATTCATCATCACATCATATGATCAAACATCATAATAATGACAATATATGACTTATTGACTGCTTACTATGTTCAAAGAACTGCGTTAGGTGTTTTGCACATATGAATTCAAGGATAGGTATTTTGTTGTTATATGACAGGAGAGAAAACTAAGGCTCAAAGAGGTTAGCAAAGTTGCCTAAATGTTGCAGAGCCAGTAAATAAGAAGGCAGTATATGAACACAGACGAGTCTGACTCCAAAGCTCGTACTCAGAAATTTCCAAGTTAACTGACAATTCTAGTTTCTTTAACCAATAAAGAATTGTCCCTCATAAAAGAAGGCTAACCTTCCCAGTTAAAAAGAAAAAAAAGAAAATTCTTTAAAGTGGTATTTGTACAATAACTTTAGGAAATATAATAGCCAGATGATAATAGCACTAGCAATCCAGGATGTATTTTATGGAGCTATTAATATATGCCTTGAGTGGTCAAAGGCTTCACCACTCACTTGAGGCATGTAGTAATGGCCAATAAAACTTGCCTTGTCGTGTCTTAATGCCATATTATATCATCATACTTATAATGAAATGCCCTTAAACTTCAGTGTTATCAGAAGAGAAGAAAAAGTGGTGGTTAAACAAGCTAGCGAAGTAAGGAAGAAGTACAGAATTTGTAAAGAGCCCTGAGCTATAGGACCTCGGCCTAACTCTACTATGCATCTGCTTGACCTTCAACACATCCTCAGATCTCAGGATTTCAGCATCTCCTTCTATAAACTAAGGTTCATTATGGTAAGTGAAGGCTTCTTCCAGCTTCAACAGCCTGTGGTATTACAGAATATTTCATTCATTCAACAGGAGCTCACAAATTGCAACATACACACCAGGTATACCCTATTCTATGAGCTGAGAGAACAGCAGTAACCACGGCAGAAGTCCTGTCTCTGATGCTGGACTTAAATGGCTTACCTGGTAGCTCAGACAGTAAACAATCGTATGCAATCCAGGAGACTCGGGGTCACAAAGAGTCAGACACAATGAGCGACCAATGCAACAAAGAGGGAAAGGGATGACTCAGGGTTTAAATACTGCCTTGCTTTCTAATTTTCTCTCCTTATACATCATGAACATGTCCAAGCATGATACTAGTTGATAATAGTTGAATTGGGGTGGTGGTATAGACCCTAGTTCTTTGTACTATTCCCTCTACCTTTGTGATGTCAGAAATTTTTCATCACAAAAATTTAAGATAGACGAGAAAAGCTTCAGGGAGAGCTTTTGCTTCTGAGAATAACCCACTAGATATGCCAGATCTGCCAGATAAACCTTTCCACCAAAGATAAGAAGGAAAGATAGACAAAATATTTATGAAACACTTAAAAATATCCCAAAATCAATAAGGGGGGGGGGGTATTAAATAAGAATCAAGGGAAGAAAGGAAGTCCAGAGAAAAGGGATGGCATTTTGCACCTGTTTTCCCTCTACAGATGCTTGAAGAGCCAGGAGAATAGAGATTTATGTTCACAGTCTGCTGGAAACAGGGTAAAAATATCTGAGCATATCATTCGCTTTGCGTCAGGATCTCCAAAGAGATACGCTCTAGCAGAAAGGAAGAACAGAAAGCTAACAGGTCCCTACAGGACTGCAGCTGATCTTCAAACTACCTCAGTCTCTGAAACTGAAATAAGCTGTTTCTAGAGTACTAAGCTCCAAGTACTTACAGAAGCAATGTAATCCCGCCTAGAGCTAGATTACATTGACCTCAAATTATATCTGTAAACAATTGTGCAAATATAGTATCTCACACACAATTAAAAATAACCAGCAATTGAGAAGATAAGAAGATATAAATACAAACTAGCAGAAACAACAGAAATAGAAATAGATCTACAGGGCTTCATATTTGGAATGACTTGAAACTTTTTGTTAAAAGTTTACTTGAAAATTTCAGCATGGAATTGTACAGTAGGGTAAATGGTGGCTCCCTCTAAAAGATACATTCATGTTCTAATTCTTGAGACTTGTGGATATTATTTCACATGGCAAAGGAGTGAACATTACCTTATATGGTAAAAGATATGATTAAATTACAGGTGCTGCAAGGAAGAATTTATCCTAGATTTTCCAGGTGCGCCCAAGTGATGAAAGAACCTAATTGCTAGCCTAGAATTCCATGCCCAGAGGAAACACCCTTAAGAATGGTGATGAAATAAAGACATTTCAGATAAACAAAGAACGGAAAGAATTTGTCAGCAGTAGACCTACAATAAAGGAAATACTAAAGGACACTTCTTCTTAAGTAAGTGATCCCAGATGGAAGATCAATGATACAGAATAAATGGAGAGCAAAGAGAAAAATAAATATATGAGTAAATCAGAATAAATGATTGTATCTTGGGCATTTGAAATATATAGAAAGAAAATACAGCACAATAATAAGAGACAAGAGAGATCTGAATTATATTAAAGAATTCTAAGGCCTAAATCAAGAATACATACTAAAAGGTCTAATGTAATCATTAAAGTAATAATGAAAGAACGTAAAACTTCCAAGCTAACAGAGAGAAAAAGTGGAATGGTAAACAAACTCAATCCAAAAAAAGAAAAGAAAAATAGGAACACAAAACAAGCAGGACTAAAAGAAATCCACTTAATATAATAGTAATTTCAACCCAACTTTGTGTGTAATTATATTAAAAGTGAGTGAACTAAATGCTGCAATTTAAAGACAAAAGTAGTCAAATCTAATAATATACTGTATGTATTAATACAAGAAATGCATTTAAACATATGGATACAGAAATCTGGGAACTAAAAGGATGTTTTAAAAAAGATATGCTAGGCAAATATTAGCCAAAAGAAAGCTTGTGTGGCTTTATTAATACCAAATAAAGTAGAATGTACGGCAAAAACTCATTTTTGGTATATGAGGAGTCAATTTGTAGTGTCAAAAAGTTCAATTCATCAGGAAGATATAGCAACTCCAAATTTCAAATTTATTTAACATAGTTCCAAAACATACAAAGGCAAAATTAATAAAAGTACAAGAAGAAAAAAGATAAATCTACAATCAAATATGAGATTTGAACACATTTCTCTCAGAAACCTATGGGACAAATAAGAAAAATAAAAACGGGTGATGATGACAGAGAAAATTTTAAGAACATAAACGGTAAAGTTGGCCAAATGAACATACAGAACATTGTATCTATCAACTAAAGAATACACATTTGAAAGACCACAGCAAACAGGTACAAAAATGGGCCATCTGCTGTGAAACCAAACAAGTCTCAACACATTTTAAAGTACTCAAATCAGAGTATGTTCTTTGCTCACAATGCAATGAACCTAAAAATCAATAACAAAATAGTAGCTAGAAGACAGTAGAAATTAGAAATTATGTTAGAAATTAGAAATTATCTGATGATAATAAAATGATTTCATATAAAACTTTGCAATAAAAATGTTTAAAGTGAAATTTATTATTTAAATATAATAATAGGATTAAAGCTGAGAATCAGTGAATAAAGCACCTCATTTCAAGAAATCATTTTTTAAAATCAGCAAACTTAAACTAAATAAAAACAACACTACAATACAGAGGATCAACCGAGGGAAATGTTAAAAAGATCAGTAAAATTGATAAACCTTTGGAATGACTAATTAGGAAAAACCAATGTCAGAAAATTTTAAAGGGACATCTCTATAGTCAGCACCCATATGTCTTGTGCAGCGCATTCCCCTCACCAGTCTCCTCCATTCTCCACTCCGGTCAAACAGTGATTTCATATCTATCACTACAGAGTAGTTGTGGTTGTTATAAGTGAAAGTCCCTCAGTTGTGTCTGATTCTCTGGGACCCCACGGACTATAGATCGCCAGTCTCCTCTGTCCATTGAATTCTCCAGGCAAGAATACTGGAGTGGGTTGCCATTCCCTTCTCCAGGGGATCTTCCCAACCCAGGGATCAAACCCAGGTCTTCTGCATTGCAGGCAGATTCTTTAGCATCTGAGCCACCAGGGAAGCTCTTCTTATAAAGGCAGTTGCACAATATGTACTCTTGGGTCTGGTTTCTACTGCTCAAAACACTATTTTTGAGACCTATCCACGTTGTTGGGTGTATCAGAAGCTCCCTCCTTTTTATTGTTGGTAGTTTTATAATATACCTACACATTGGTCCTTTCTAGTCTTGAGCAATTCTGAATAAAATGCTATAAATATTCATGCACAACTCTTTCATAGACATATGTTTTCATTTCTCTAGTATAAACACCTAGGAGTAAAATTTCTGGGGATTCAATGGAGTCTGAAAAACCACAAATAAAATTCCACAGTTTTTGTGGAATTTGATGAACTACTTCTAAAATTCAAAAGGATATATAAGAGTTAGAATTAGCCTTAAAGAAGAACAACATGTAGAAAGGCTGGCTCTATTAGAAAAAAAAAAAAAAAAACCATTATAAAACTTATAATGTGTGGTGTCAGCGTAAAAACAGTCAAGCAAATCTATGGGATTTTTAAAAAGGCCCAGAAATAGGCCCAAACTTATATGAATATTTGGTATATGACCAAGATGCCTCTGCTGGGTGGGAATGGAAGAACACTCTTTTTTTTTTTTTTTTGGTTTTAACAGTATCTTTAAGAAACACTCTTTTTAAGGAGTGGTGCCAGGAAAATTGGGTACCAAATTGAGGGAGGGGTAATTGATACTTTATTTCAAATTGATTTGATATTGATTTCAAATTGATTTAAATTGATAAATTTGAAATGGTTTTTTAATCTAAATTTGAAGAGCAAAATAATATAGTTTCTAAAAGTTAATACACTAAAATATTTTCAAGAAATCTAGGTAATCAAAAACTTCCTAAGAAGAGATTTTAAAAAAATCATTAACCATAAATAGAAGTAATAAACTGGGTTGTGTTAGAATTGCTTTGTTCATCAAAACACACCAGTAAAAGAAGGAAAAGGCAGGCAAAAACGTGGGAGAAGATCTCTGCAACACATATAATTGGGAAATATATAATATATTAATGTACAGACTATATAGAAAGAATTCCCACCAAATAAAAAAGGAAAAAGACAGGTATAACTCATTTTTTCAAATGGGGGGAAAAAAAGACTGGAATAGGTGTTTCACATATGGAATAGTCAAATAGCTAATAAAGAGGTGAAAAATACTTAATCTTATTCTTGTCAGGGAAATGCAAATTAAGATTACAAAGAGATACCATTAAACACCTACCGAACAGCAAAAGTTAAAAATCTGACAATACCAACTGCTGTCAAGAATATGGAGCAATAGGAACTCTGGTACACTTCTAGTGCGAGAGTAATTTGAAACAATCACTTTGGAAAACAATTTGGTATTATCTATTGCCAGGAAAAATCATGAAAGACTTTGAATAGGGGCAAAAAATGTACTGAGGGTTCAAATTAGTGCCCCTTTCATATTATCCTGCCTTTCATGGACTTTGAGCTATTCTACAACTACTTAAGTTATAGAAAACTACTAATAACACAAATGCGTCTTATCTATATAAATGCAAACGAATTGTGTCTGGTAGACTTCAGTGGATGATAATACTGCGTAAGACTCATTTTTCATCTATTCAAATTCATTTCAGCATCCCTTGTTGCCTATATATGCATGGGTCTTTCAATTCTCCTTTGAACCAGTTGTAACATCATCTTGGTTCTATCATTAATTGATATGTCAAAAGAAATCTTTGACACATGTTCATTTTATATTTGTATCAGAGTAATGATTTTACTTTAAAAAAAAAAAGTATCCTTTAATGCCACTAAGGCCAAATATACTTATATTCTATGCTCCAACAATCCCAACCAACAGAAACATGTTCATCTGTGCTCCAAGAGACATGTGCAAGAATGCTCATAACATCATTACTTACAACAGCTAAAAACTAGAAGCATTTCAAACACCCATCAATGGCCAAATGGATAAAGAAATTGTATATTCAGAGAATAAAATCCAGCAAGTGAATAACAGCTACATAGCACAAGAGGGAAGAAACTCAGATACATAACACTGGGGAAAAAAAGAAGCCAGACATAAAACAATATTTTGCTGTATGACTCCATGTGTATGAAATTCAAAAAAACACAAAACTAAACCACAGTGTTTAGAAATATATGTTTAGGTGACAAAACTTCTAGTAATAATTTCTTTGCTTTTCTTTACAAAGTTAAGACAATCGTCTCCTTGGGAGTGAGAGAAGGTAATAGGACTGCTTCTAGAACACCTTGGTATCAGTGACAACCATAAACATGTCGACTGAAAAAAAATGCACAGCCTCAATGTTGAGAGTTTTATTTGGTGGACTTTCTGAGGAATTCAAGCCCAGGAGACAGCTCTCAGATAGTTCTAAGGGACTGCTCTGAAGAGGGAAGCAAGGAGCCAGTGTAATAGGAGTTTTGTAGCCAAAAAAAAACAAACAACAACAAAAAAAAAAACCAGGTAGTCAGAATACCAAAAGATTACTGTTAATTAAAGAAAACCAGACATTTCAAGTTAGTGAATTTAGCACTTTTCCATGTATTTGTTGTTGTCGTTTAGCCACTAAGCATGTCCAATTCTTTTGTGACCGCATGGATTGTAGCCCACCAGGCCCTTCTGTCCATGGGGATTCTCTAGGCAAGAATACTGGACTGGGTTGCTATTTCCTTCTCCAGGGGATCTTGTCCACTCAAGAATCAAACCACATCTCCTACCTTGGCAGGCAGATTCTTCATCATTGAGACACCAGGGAAGTACTTCTATGTATACAAATATGCAAAAGGCTGGGCTCATGAAAATCCTCCCTCTCGTGTGCAGCCTCAGTCATTTGGGGCCAGCCTGCTGTGTTTTCCTGCCCTGAGTTTCCTCAGGGTGCCCTGCTGGGGAATGGCTGCAGTTGTTGATGGCCTGATGGTGGGCATCCTGTTTCCATCCTCAAGTTCCTTCTGGGCTCACCTTCAGGGGTGGCTGTACTGTGATGGCTTGATGACTGTGACATCCTTTGTTTACTGATACGGCAGGTAACATTTTTAACTAACAAAGATATTCACGTGTGCATGCTAAGTGGCTCAGTCATGTCCAACTTTTTGCAACCCTTTGGACTGTAGCCAACCAGGCTACTCTGTCCATGGGATTCTCCATGCAAGAATACTGGAGTGGGTTGCCATGCCCTCTTCCAGGGAATCTTCCCAGCCCAGGGATCAAACCCACATCTCTTATTTCTCCTACCTTGGCAGGTGGGTTCTTTACCACTAGTGCCACCTGGGAAGCCCCACAAAGATATTCACTTTATGATAAGTCATTAGGTTATTTTATTGTTTTATGTACTTTTCATAGTGTGCACTATCTTTCACAGTAAAGAAAACATTAAACAAGAAAAAAAAGACTTTGGGGAGTGAAAGGCCCAATAGCCAATTAGAGGCAAAAACTATAGCATTCACTGTATTATCCAACAAGCGGGTTTTCCACATTAATATTCCAAGTCATTAAAGAAATAGCCTTTGGAGACTATTTTCTAATCCCCCAAAGCAGTAAAATAAATGCAATAAGCTGCTGAAAGACAGGAAGCCTAACAATCCAGTGCCAGGACTGTTTTTTCTTTTCCCTCAAGAGGCCTTGCCAGGTTCACAAGCTGAGTATTTTTAGCCAGAAGTTAAAGTTTAAGCTTTAACCTGCTTCTCTGAAAACAAAATATTAGCTGCCATTCAAAAGAAATTAATGCCTGCATCCACCTCATTTCAAGAGAAAATTGTTTCTTTCCATCTCCGCATAACTTGATACACGTCTGCACGAGTCAGGTGGCGGGGAGGGCCCCTCTGTTGTCAGCACAGGTAAATGTTTCCTAGGTAACTGAGCCCTCTCCCAGCAGTGCCAGCTCCTTCAATCTGTCTGGGCTGAGTTCACCAGGCAGTGTTGGCACTAACCCAGCTCGCTCATGAGGGGATGAGCAGTTAGAAAATTCAACCCAATCTCCCTTGGCTGTTCATGTTTTGATTCATTTGTCCAAATGTTAGAAGGGCATGTCTGAGGGCACTCTAACAAAGGCTGAACCATATTTATGAGACATCCAATTTCATTCCACCTTGAGGGGAGGAAAAGATTGGAGATGTGGGGAGGAAGGGACAAGCAAGAGAAGAGGAAGGAGAGTATATCAACACCTCTTACACTCTGTGCCCTACTCTTCTAACACGCAACATTGAATCACTCCTTTTTTTTCAGGAATAAAAAATAATACTATGTACCATTTAACACCTGCTATGTGTCAAGCACTTTACGTCCAATATCTCATTTATTCTTCTTCACAATAGTCCTTATAAGTAGGCAGCTTTGTCTTCATTTTCCAAAAGGAAACTGCAGCTCAGAGAGGTTAAGTGACATGCCCAAGGTCACACTAGTGAGAACTCTGACCCACTGCCTGAAGGAAACTGTTATCAATGACTCACCCAGTCTTTGTGAAAAGCAACTAATTAACTACAGTCTACCTCTAGAACCCAGAACTCACCAGCTTTGAAATGATACATAAAGTTGCCATGAATGATACTCCTCCCAAAAGTAAAGTACCAGTAGTAAATAAAATTTCTTACACTAGAGACAATTTACACAATGAACTGTGTCTATCCAAAGTATGCGGTCTTACTTCATGTTGCTCCTGCCAACAGTTATTAGTAAGCCAGACATGATTTAGAGATTGAAACAAAGGTTCAAGAACATTTGCTGCCTGCTCCCAGATCCAAGGGCTGTAAATAGTACAGTGAGGACCTAACTGACCTGAGTGCCCAGTCATCTCATGTACTAAAAATGACCAAGGAGTGCACACACACATCACTCAAGCAGGCACACATGTTACCAGCAACCACATGGAGAGTTATAATTTATGAAGAAGCCCTCAGTCATTGTTGGCTATTATCATTATCATCCCTAATACCTTGGGCTATAAATCCACACTCCTTAACTTACCATACAAACTTCATCAATATTTGGTCTTCACCTACCTGTCCAAAATCACCTCTACCACTCCAGCCAAGGCCAAATACTTGCAGTTCACCCTATTTTCTCCTTCACCTCCATGATTTTGTTCTTACTGTTCCCTCTGTCTAGAACACTCTCTCACTTCTCCACCTGGATAGTCCCCCTGAGCTTCCTATACTTTTAACTTTGTCAACTGCTTTCCTGGGACTCCTGTGGCTGATGCCTGCCTCTGTTGTAGCCCCAGGTACCCTAAGGTGACTATGCAAAGTCACTCTTTTTTTCCATCTTCAAGTCCTGGTGTCTCATTGGCCTCTACCTCTTCACAGAAAGTTTTCAAGAAATGTTGAGAGGGGAATTCAGGTAGTCTCAGGGTCTAGGCATAGATCATGGAGGCAGAATTTTTACCAAATTGATAGAAATCCTCTTCAGTCTTTCTCTATTTCCCTTTAAAGCAGTCCATGAAAGTAGCTTCTCATAAAACAGTCCATAAAACTGTATGGGGTAATTAAGTGTTGCTAGTCCACAGAGCATCGCATGCAGATAAGCATTGCTAAGGGACGGCTTGTCTTTCATATACACCCGGGCTTTCTTTTTCTTTTCGGTTCTCCTGACCAAGGAAAACTATTAATACAAAACAAATATGTTACAGTAATTCCACGTTACTTCTATTTATTTTTAGGCTATGATTTTTTCACTACAGCAAGGATATACAATTCTTGCCGTATCTTCAGATCTTCCCTACTGCTCTTCTATAAACCTAACTGGGAAATTGTATGTATCAGATACTCAGCCCAACAAAGTTTAAATCCAAAGAATTCAACAAAGATGAATCAAACCACCTGCCTCTGAAGACAGCCCCAAAGAAAAAGGTGGTGGAGGGGGGGACCTTGCTTTATAAATATGAGATATGGAAAACTAGAGAATGTAAATGGAATCGTGTCAGCTTAAGGCCAGGCACTCTGGGTTTGAATGCCAACTCTGCCACTGACCACTGAGTGACCTTGGACAGTTCATCTAGGCAGAAGCAACTGTATAATTTGCAGGACCCTGCACAAAATTAAAACGTGAGGCCCTTTGTTCAAAATTATGAAGAATTTTTAGACAGCAATTGCAGAGCGTTCAATCAAGTGTGGGCCCTTCCAGCATGAGGCTTTGTGATCATACATGTCATACGCCATGAAGCTGTCCCTTCATCTAGCCTCTATGTGTCTCAGTTTCCTCTTCTGGAAAATTGACACAATAATAGCACCCACCTCACAGAGTTGTTGTGAGGATCAAATTAGAAAATCCCATATAAGAGAAAAGTGCTTATAAGACAACCTGGTACATGTCAAAAAATATCAGCTTTTGCCATTGTTACTTTTTTGAGTCACGTTATAAAACAGAATAACTAAGGCATTAATATTCAGTATTAATGAATAGTATTTGAATTTAATAATGAATAGTAAATTCAATATTAATATTCTTTACCAAGGGATTAACTAATTCTTGAAACAGCAGATTTCTTTATTTAACTCTGATTGAGTTTACAAGACTGATGCCTCCGATATTTATTAGGCAAAACAAAGCATCTCTAATCAGAGAAATGAATCCAAGACAGAAAGATCAGCTTTAGACAAAATGGCTTGAAAGACATTTTTATTTGCAATATATAGGAAAGGAGATCTCCCTCTGTTCCTCCCTATATCCTGATCTGTCTTAAGGGCAACCTTACATCTTGGACAGGGCTGGCATTAGAGCATGGGTTTTGGAGTTGGAACTGTGTTGGAGTCCCTGGTCCTAGATCCACTAACTCTTTGACCTCAAGCAATTTCTCTAAATCCACATTTCCTCATCAACAATACCAATTCATATGGAGACTACAAAACAGAATCACAGATATACTAAAGCTTTCACTAACACATATACATATGTGGAGCTTACTTTGATGTCTGGAGCTCAGTGTGTGTGTATCATTCACTCAGTTCAGTCAGTTCAGTTCAATCACTCAGTTCTATCCAAATCTTTGAGAACCCATGGACCATTAGGTTCCTCTGTCCATGGAATTCTCCAGGCAAGAAGACTGGAGTGGGTTGCCATTTCCTTTTCCAGGGGTCCAACCAACCCAGGGATGGAACCTGGGTCTTCTGCATTGCAGGCAAATTCTTTACCATCTGAGCCACCAGGGAAGGCCCTGGAGCTCAGTATTACTATATAAACAGGTGCCTCAAAGGCAGTAATATGAAACCACACTCTAAGGCAGGTCCAGGAAACAGCAGACATTTAATGGGCAATGGGCCAGAAGTAACTTACTCATCCAAAATTACAGTTTAAGATTACAAGCACTCATTGTTCACCAGTATCAGAAAGAAGCTGAACTGTACATCAAAGCCTTAAGGGCTCAAAAGAGTCAATGTTGTAAGGGCTCTAAGTTCAGTTCAGTTCAGTTCAGTCGCTCAGTCATCTCCGACTCTTAACAACCCCATGGACTGCAGCACACCAGGCTTCCCTGTCTATCACGAACTCCTGGAGTTTACCCAAAATCATATCCACTGAGTCGGTATGTCATCTAACCATCTCATCCTCTGTCGTCCCCTTATCCTCGCGCCTTCAATCTTTCCCAACATCAGGGTCTTTTCAAAAGAGTCAGTTCTTCGCATCAGGTAGCCAAAGGATTGCAGTTTCAGCTTCAACATCAGTCTTTCCATGAATATTCAGGACTGATTTCCTTTAGGATTCACTGGTTGGATCTCCTTGGAGTCCAAGGGACTCTCAAGAGTCTTCTCCAATACCACAGTTCAAAGGCATCAATTCTTCGGTGCTCAGCTATCTTTATAGTCCAACTCTCACATCTATACATGACCACTGGAAAAACCATAGCTTTGACTAGACAGACCTTTCTTGGCAAAGTAATGTCTCTGCCTTTTAATATACTGTCTAGACTGGTCATAAGTTTTCTTCCAAGGAGTAAGCATCTTTTAATTTCATGGCTGCAGTCACCATCTGCAGTGATTTTGGAGCCCAAAAAAATAAAGTCTACCACTGTTTCCCTATCTATTTGCCATGAAGTGATGGGACCAGATGCCATGATCTTAGTTTTCTGAATGTTGAGCTTTAACCAACTTTTTCACTCTTCTCTTTCACTTTTATCCAAAGGCTTTTTAGTTCTTCTTCACTTTCTGCCATATGGGTGGTGTCATCTGCATATCTGAGGCGATTGATATTTCTCCCGGCAATCTTGATTCCAGCTTGTGCTTCCTCCAGACCAAAATTTCTCATGATGTACTCCGCATATAAGTTAAATAAGCAGGGTGACAATATACAGCCTTGATATACTCCTTTTCCTATTTGGAACCAGTCTGTTGTTCCAGGTCCAGTTCTAACTGTTGCTTCCTGACCTGCATACAGATTTCTCAAGAGGCAGGTCAGGTGGTCTGGTATTCCCATCTCTTGATGAATTTTCCACAGTTTATTGTGATCCATACAGTCAAAGGCTTTGGCATAGTCAATAAAGCAGAAATAGATGTTTTTCTGGGAACTCTCTTGCTTTTTCCATGATCCAGCGGATGTTGGCAATTTGATCTCTGGTTCCTCTGCCTTTTCTAAAACCAGTTTGAACATCTGGAAGTTCACGGTTCACATATTGGTTAAGCCTGGCTTGGAGAATTTTGAGCATTACTTTACTAGCATGTGAGATGAGTGCAATTGTGTGGTAGTTTGAGCATTCTTTGGCATTGCCTTTCTTTGGGATTAGAATGAAAACTGACCTTTTCCAGTCCTGTGACCACTGCTGAGTTTTCCAAATTTGCTGGCATATTGAGTGCAGCATTTTCACCGCATCATCTTTTAGGATTTGAAATAGCTCAACTAGATTTCCATCACATCCATTAGCTTTGATCGTAGTGATGCTTTCTAAGGCCCACTTGACTTCACATTCCAGGATGTCTGGCTCTAGGTGAATGATCACACCATTGTGATTATCTGGGTCATGAAGATCTTTTTTGTATAGTTCTTCTGTTTATTCTTGCTACCTCTTCTTAATATCTTCTATTTCCTAAAGGCTCTAAAGGCTCTGCTTATTTAACTTATATGCAGAGTACATCATGAGAAATGCCAGGCTGGATGAAGCACAGGTGGAATCAAAATTGCCAGGAGAAATATCAATAACCTCAGGTATGCAGATGACACCACCCTTACAGCAGAAAGTGAAGAAGAATTAAAGAGCCTCTTGATGAAAGTGAAAGAGGAGTGTGAAAAAGTTGGCTTAAAACTCAACATTGAAAAAACTATTATCATGGCATCTGGTCGCATCACTTCATGGCAAATAGATGGGGAAACAGTGGAAACAGTGACAGATTTTATTTTGGGGGCTCCAAAATCACTGTAGATGGTGAGTGCAGCCATGAAATTGAAAGATGATTTCTCCTTGGAATAAAAGCTATGACCAACCTATGGTCATATTTAATATTTTAATATGACAGCATATTAAAAGGCAGAGACATTACTTTGCCAACAAAGGTCTGTCTAGTCAAAGCTAAGGTTTTCCCAGTAGTCATGTATAGATGTGAGAGTTGGACTATAAAGAAAGCTGAGCACTATAAAGAAAGCTGAAGAATTAATGCTATTGAACTGTGGTGTTGGAGAAGACTCTTAAGAGTCCCTTAGACTGCAAGGAGATCAAACCAGTCAATCCTAAAGGAAATCAGTCCTGAATATTCATTGGAAGGACTGATCCTGAAGCTGAAGCTCCAATATTTTGGCCATCTGATGCGAAAAACTGACTCATTGGAAAAGACCCTGATGCTGGGAAATATTGAAGGCAGGAGGATAAGCGGATGACAGAGGATGAGATGGTTGGATGGAATCACTGACTCAATGAACACAAATCTGAGCAAGCTCTAGAAGTTGGTGATGGACAGGGAAGCCTGGAGTGCTGCAGTCCATGGGGTCGCAAAGAGTCAGACACAATTGAGCAACTGAACTGAACTGAAAACTTATGACTGCCTAGGCTAAATGAAGATTTCAGCAGCTTCATCTGCCAATAATATTTTAGTTTTATTATCACTTTCAAATGAACTGGTGTATTTGCTTATCCAAAGTTTAAAGATTTCCCAGATGTCACACTGCCGTTAAAGCATGAACACACAAAATGGATCCAGTACAAGATCCTGGTCTAGCTCCTTGACTTCAGGGAACATGTATCTTAAATGTAACTGATTGTACCACACCCAGGGACAAAAATGCCATTTTATCTTACACCCTTCTAGTAGAAATTCTGGCTGTATAATCATTAAGACTACCATATTTGGAACAAGCAATGTCAAATGTCAATAATGCTTCAATGAACACAGGTGCAGATATCTTTTCAAGTCAGTATTTTCATTTCCTATGGATAAATACCCAGACATGGATCACTGGATCATAGGGTACTTTTTTAAATTTTTTGAGGAACAGCTAAACTGTGTTTCACAGTGGCTGCAGTGCATAAGGGTTTTTTCCCCCTGTCCTTGCCAACATTTGTGATTTCTTATCTTTTTTGATAAGAGCCATTGTAACAGGTATGAGGTGATACCTTATGACTGTTTCAATTTGTATTTCCTCATGATTAGTGATGTTGAGCACCTTTCCGTGTACCTGTTGGCCATTTAAATGTCTTTTTTTGGAAAAATATTCAGATCCTCTGCCCATTTTTTAATTGGATTGTTTGTTTTTGTTTGCTGTGCTATTGAGTTGAATGAGTTCTTTACACATTTTGGGTACTAACCAATCAGACATATGATTTGTAAATATTTTCTCCCAGAATATGATCAGTCAGGCAAGGAAATAAAATCATCTTATATGCATTTTTTAAAGTTCCTTCTAGCTGCTATGCAAAGAACTGATTCCAGAGTGATGAAGAAGAGGAGACATCTGGTGGGATGCCCAGATGAATAAAATGTAGCCATCCCAGCTAGTTTGCCTGATAATACTCATGCTTATTCATCAAGATTCTGTTCAAGTATCTGCTCAACTTAGGGCTCAATTGAGCTAAGAGTTTTAAATAAATGTCTGCCAAAGTGTAAACTAGTTTAAAAGTTCTTCCAATCAAAAAATTATTTTGGAATTCCTTGACTTTTTTATATTCAGTTTAACTCAGATCAAAATTATTTTCAAAAGCTCTTTTGAAGTATAGTTATATTTCATCAAAAGTCCTATATGATTGTCTCCTTTAGAGGTAGGAAAGCCAAGAGTTAAAAGCAGGGCATTCTGAGTCACACAAATCTGAATTTAATCCCTTCACTTCACTACTTGGGAGATTTACTCAACTTTCCTAGGCCTGTTTCTCCATCTGTAAAATGGGAATACAAACACCTCAAACAGATGCTGGAAAGTTTCTCCCACATAATGTAAGGTGATTAGCTCAGTGCCTGTCATGCGGCAGGTGCTCAGTACATAACAACTGCTGCCAGCACAGTATTACCGTCCTTCCAAGGCAGGGCTGGAAGACTGTTGCTACATAATGACCCACAGGGCAGAATGACCTAACATCCTCCTTAAGAGCAGTAGTGTCAACTGAACATGAGTCAGCTCTACCACACAGAGTTTAAACAACCCAAGATAATGTCCAAATCTAAGATTCCTTCATTAAACAGAAAGTTCAACAACCTGAACAACCGATAATTTATTTGTATAAAATGTTTAGTTTAATTCTGTTATTGGCTTTTTCTTATTTCATGGATAAAACTCCAAGCTCTGCTATAAACAAGCACACTTACATCTTTGGCACATTTTTATTTCCAGCATTCTATTTGAAATTCTGCCTGTGTAATCATTGTAGCAAAATCATAATTGGGACAAGTAATTTCCAAATATGAAGGACAATGACCAGAGTCATTTCAAGGACTTGAAGTATTCTAAAATAAGACAATAAAATATTCTCTCTGATCCAATATCTCTACCACACTTAATGATCTATTTAAATCCCATTAGTTTCCCCATTTCTAAAGGATAAAAGTCCACACTACTTGGTAGGACCAACATGACCACTCACGATCTGACTCCAACTATATCATTTCCTCCGGCTCCCAAAACCAACTTGGTGACAGTCATCCACAACTTTTCACTGTTCCCCAAAATGACCTGTTCCTTCATGCCACCATATCTTTGCACCTACAATTCTTTTTTGCCTGAAATTAATTCATTAAATCATTCATTTCTTTTCTTGACTATACTATGCTAGATGCTAGGCATACAGTGATCAACAAAATAACCATGATTTCTGCCCTTTCAGTTTTTTGACTGACAGGTAAACAAACAAATATGCATGTATTCATATATTAAGAAAATGTTAAATATACAATAAATAGGGAAGCATAATAGGGAATATCATGAAGTTATATTTCATTGATATAAATCAGCAAAGGCCTGTCCAAAGCAGTAAACTTTAACTAAGGGCATGAAAGGTAGGAAGAAATAGCCTCAAGGAGAACCTGGGCCCAAAGTATGGCAGGCAGGGGGATAACAGCTCAAAGGTTCTGAAGCACAGAGGAACTTGGCATGGTCCAAGAACTGGATGGAATGAAAATAATCAGGGGACCAAGATGTAGGTGATTTCTCAAAAAGACGCAGGAGCAAGGTCATGCGCACTTGTGAGCTTTGGAAAGGAGTTGTTATCCAAAATGAAATGGAAAGCCACCAAAAAGTTTAGATAAGGAAACTGACATGACCTGATTTACCTTTTAAAAATCACTTTGGTTTCCCTGTGGAGTTATTCCAGGAAAAAGGTGAAGAAGGAAGGACAAGGAGACCAGTCAAGAAGAAAAATTGCCTGGCAACCCTCATCTAGTCAGAATGACAGTCTCATGTATCCCTCGTCTAGTCAAAATGACAGTCTCATGCTCATTGAGAAATTCCACCTCCACTTGGAAACTAATGCCACCAGGTCTGACTTGATCGAGTGGCTCTTCTAAAGGTATCTGAATCAAAATTCTTCAAAGGCATAAAATAAAACACCTCAAAGAATATATTTTTAGTTTAGTTTATCCAGTCAATAATCAAGAAAGTTTTTAAAAATCTCCACAAGCTCCTTTGAAGTGGGTTGATTTTATATCAGAATGGATTTCAATAGTCTTAGGTGATTCTCTGCATTAGGAGGTAGAACACCAAAGTGTGGGCCGGGGGGCAAGGGGAGGGGAGGCAGAGAGATCTGTAGTCTGGTGCACGCTTGGTACGTATACGGACACCAGAGCCAAACTGCCTGGGTTCAGTTCTCACTACTGCCAAAAGCAGCTTGGTGACCTTACCTAACCACTCTGGGCCTTGGTTTCCTTATCTGAAAAATAGGAATTAAATGACACAATAAGTCTAAAGTGCTGAGAACAGTGCCTGGCCCTTACTGCATATAGTAAATGCTAATTAATACAAATAATTATAAAATAACATGTTCACACAAATTTTACACTCACTAGCCAAAGAACCTGGGGCAAAGAACTAAAGTTTTCTGCAAGCATCAGTGTTTCCTCCCAAGTAAAACAGATATGATAATAATAGTATTTTTCTAATAGGACTTTTGAATATTAAAGGAAACCATATATATTCCTTAAACACAGTGTCTACCATAAAGTGCCCAGAAAATGCATACTGATGTTATTTTATTCATTAGGTTATTAAATTACTGTGGGCAAATTTCAAATAGGTTTGCTCATGTATGACTATAGGAATATTTTCTTTGACCGAACTCCTGAATTCAAATTCTACCTTCTCCTTTAATAAGGGTACAATCTTGGGGAGGTCACTTAGCTTAAGTAAACCTCTCCAACCTTCAATTTCCCCATCTATATGGGAAATGTACAATAATACCTATCTTATAAGATTGAAAGAATTAAATGAGATAATACAAAGCTATAAAGCCCCAACACAGTAACTGTAAGCACTCAGTAAAGCTGACTCATTGGAAAAGACTCTGATGCAGGGAAAGACAAGGCAGAAGGAAAAGGGGACAACAGACAATAAGATGGTTAGATGGCATCACCAACTCAATGGAGTTTGAGCGAACTCCAGGAGATGGTGAAGGACAGGAAAGCCTGGCATGCTGCACTCCATGGGGTCCCAAAGAGTTGGACACGACTTAGCAACTGAACAACAACAAAGGTAGATTATTGTTACAGTTACTATTATTCATACAGGCCATAATTTTGAAAAAAATTAAAATCTTCAGCTTCTGTTTTATCTTCATTCCCTTTGCCTCACCTCTTACCCACAGTACTTGACTTACTTCTCTCTAACTGCTTGGTAATAAACTTCCTCTTCATGGAAGAAAAGAGGGATGGGGAAAGGTCAAACACAGATCCCTTTAACCTATACAAATCTGGAAAAATATATAGTGAATTACAATTGTTCCAATACAGAACTCTAGAGTGGTATTTGGTTCAGATGTCATTTCTTTAAGTAAAATTTGAATATCGAGGTACAAAATGGATGAGAAGAAAACAAACCCCAATTTATCAGTAAGTTATAAGTCACATGTAGAAATCTTGGTTCAGCTCAAGTCATCAACCAGGTCGCTATGGTTAAACAGCAAGCAGAATTAAATAAATATTAAACCTGCCAAGGAGCAAATAATTAAATGACATAAACCAGGGTACAAGAGAGAGAGATTTTCTAACTCCCAACTGAAAGAATGTAAAGAATAAACAAGAAAACATCATAAGGTGTCGTTGGTTCAGGTACCTGTTACTACTGGAGAATTTTCAGCAGTATCTTGAATTTTCTTCAAGAACTAGGGAGAAAGAAAGGAGGACTAGGTGGAGAAAGTCAGTAATGAAAGAGCAAAGTAGTTGCAAAGTCAGCCACTAGGCCATGGCAAAGGTGTGTGGGATGACATCCATTGGCTGTCATCAATGCCACACCACTGAGTCTACACCAGGAGCCCCGGTGGCTCAGCGGTAAAGAATCTGACAGCGATACAGGAGATGCAGGAGGTGAGGGTTTGATCCCTTGGAGGGGAAGATCCCCTGGAGGAGGAAATGGCAACCCACTTCCGTATTCTTGCCTAGAAAATTCCATGGACAGAGGAGCCTGGTGGACTATGGTCCATGAGATCACAAAGAGTTGGACACGACAGTGACTGAACACACACAGAAAAGACTCAGGTTTCCCGGAGTAGAATTCCTATTGGAACGGTTTTTACCTTGGGAACTCACTCTGCAAGATATTTCATTTGCTTGGCAACAGAGTTCCACAAGGCTTCCCTTGTACAGCGAAGATTTACAAGGCTGAGATGATGGTTCTTTAGACACAGCCAGCTGAACTCAGGTTCTGCCACCCACAAGTTCCTGCGTCCCCAAGTTTGGCCATTTCCAGTTTCTGCCACCTGTGGCTTCTGCTCATCCCAGTTCTGCTGTCCACCAAATTACAGAAAGTTTCCAAAAGCAAAAACTTGGATCTGCCTTGTGCTGGCAACTATTTACATTGTACTTACAACTTTTTACATAAAATGTACATTGTATTAGTGTCAGTATTCAAAGATTGGGCTTCCCTGGTGCCTCAGAAGGTAAAGAATCCACCTGCAATGCAGGAAACCTGAGTTCAATCCCTGGGTCGGGAAGATCCCCTGGAGAAGGGAACAGCTACCCACTCCAGTATGCTTGCCTGGAGAATTCCACCGACAGAGGAGCCTGACAGGCTACAGTCCCAAAGAGTCAGACAAGACTGAGCAACTAACACACAATGAAAGATGACTTAAAGCATGTGGATAGACATGCATAGGTCATATACAAATACGATGCTATTTTATATAAGGGACTTGCAGATTTTGGTATCACCATGGGTGTTGGAACCAATCCCCAGGAGACAGATGGATACCTGGATACCAGCTGTACTTGATGATGATCTCTTTAACACCTGTACTGGGGACAGGCTAGGAGGCCAAAGGTGAAAGTGGAAAAATCAGAAAAATGGGCTCCACAATAAATAAAGGCACATAAATGGAGATCCAAGGAGAAAGCAAACATTTAGAGATTTATTTTCTTTTTCATGCCAATATAAGCCTATAAGAGATTAAATCAGCAGTTTCCAATGCTTTTTGTTACTTATTAAAGTCCCAAACAAGGCTATGAATCATCAACATGGAAAAAACAAAAGCTATCATCTTTCACCAGGCCTCATTTTTCCCATTCCTAATTCTAAAATAATGACTTTTTAAATATGAGACTAAGTCAATAATTAAGAAAGTGAACTCTAGCACTAACCCATTAACTTCCACTACCAAAGCCAGGACAATCTGACTACAGAAGCTGTTTCCTACACCCCCAGGTCTTCTTGTTAGCCACAGAGAAACGAGGGTCACAATATGAGAAAGGGCTTGACATACAATCAGCAGGAACCAAATTTCTGGTTTATAAATCATCATAAACTGATTTTGAAACTGATTTGAAAGAAATAGAGTTTCTAGAAATACAAGAGGCATGGCACCAGTGACAGATTCATTTCAGAGCCAGTCCCTTGCTATCAGACACAGAGGCACAAGCATTTCAACATTCATGGTGGCCTGAGTCCCATAGCATCAGAAAGCTTGGAGTTTAATGAGAACAATGTAGGCAGAAATCAAACAATCACAATGCCTGAAAAGGCCATTAGAATGCACTTGACTCAAATTTGTAGTTGAGGGCTTCCCTGGTGGCTCAGATGGTAAAGAATCTGCCTGTCAACACAGGAGACCCAGGTTCAATCCTTGGGACAGGAAGATCCCCTAAAAAAGGCAATGGCAACCCACACCAGTATTCTTGCCTGGAGAATTCCATGGACAGAGGATCCTGGTGAGCTACAGTCCATAGGGTCACAGAGTCAGACATGACTAAGTGACTAACACACACACAGCTTTGAAGCCATTCATAACTCAGCAGCAATTTATTGAGCAGGATGTAGTATGATAGGGCTAAATGAAGTATGATTGGCATCAAGCAGCATCACCTGGAGGCTTGCTGGAAATGCAGATTCTTAGATGCCAGTCCAGAACTATGGAATCATAAACTCTGGAGGTGGGGCTTAGAAATCTCTGATGTAAAAAGCCCTTCAGGAGGTCCTGTAGTTCAAGCTGAGCAGCAGTGTGGTCAGCTTATCTGTGAGAAGCAATGGACTTAGGGATTAAGCTTTGGAGTCTGAATCCCAGTCCCACTGTGTGAATTTGGGGAGTTACTTATCCTCTCTGGGCTTCAGTTTCCTCTTTCACATGGAGTTCTTGGCTTCATATTCACTAAATATCCCTGATATTCATGATGTGAGGCCCAGGTGTGAGTACCCTGACTGCCCCTGACCCTGGCTTTTACAGTAAGAACTCAACAGTTCAGCATAGGCTTGCACACTTTATCTGTAAAGAGAAAGATAGTGAATATTTAAGGCTTTGCAAGCCACAAAGTCTACATGTGGCTTTCTCACGTCAGCTTTCTAAAGTCTGCCATTACAGCACAAAAGCACACCAAGACACTAAGACATGAATAAACATGGCTATATTCCAGTAAAACTTTATTCAAGGACATCGATATTGGAATTTTTTAACATTTTCACATCATTAAATCTTCTTTTTTTTATTGTTTTCAACCATTTTAGAACACAAAACCCATTCTGAACTTGCACACTACATATAAACAGGCACCAGGCTGGATCTGACCCAAGGGCTATTAGTTTGCGGACCTTGGTCTAATGTTCTCGCATTAACAAAGTTTTTATGCAATATGAACTAGAGTTTCCTCATCTGTTGGATGAAAGTAATAATACCCATCCTGTAATCTTGCTGAGGGATAATAAATATCTGTAAAATATCTGCGAGCTGTCTGCCAGAGAGAAGGTACTCAACAAACGGCACCTGCTGTCATTATGACAATGAAACATTCTCCACGTGAAAAATTGCTAACACTCTATGATTCAGGAAATCTAGGCAGAGCCAGGCAGGCTGTACAACTCAGTACAGGCAAGCAAAACTGCGCTGCAGGTTTACAAAGTGATTTACTCTAAGTACCACCAGACGTACACCTATTAGCATATTGCTGAATTTATAGACACAAATAAACAGTCAAAAAATAAGCAAACTGTACAAAGGAATTCCAATCACCTTACCGTCTTGACTTAAAAGAAGACTTGTGGTTTATTCTGTATGTCTAAATTGCTGCCGTATGTGTACCGCCCTCCTGGAGCAAAGGAACTATTCAAATAAAAGTGCATAAAGTCTGTCTCTGACCTCAAAGCCTCCAGTTCACCCTACCTCACTAAGACCAAAGCAGCACTCTCCTGGGAGAATTCACAGCTGCTCAACATCTGGGGGGCCAATCAGGCTCAGGATATGAAAAAGCATAGGACTCCATTTCAGATGAAATTTTAAGGGCTCATCAAAGGCTTAAATGCATCTTTGGAGCAACTTAGACATGTGAATCTACTTTTTAAACTGAACATTTTATAAAATCTAAATAGAGATCAAGTATTTGTGATGAAACTTTGTCATACAAATTGAAATATGCTGCAATGGCAAAATATACACAGACATGAAGACTTATGAAACAAGTTAAATAGCTTATTTATAAGTTGATATTGACTCCAAATTAACATTAACCTGTTTTGAATATTTGGGGTTAAATAAAATATATTATTAAATAAATTCTGCCTACTTCTTTTTGCTTTCTTTTTAATGTGGTTCTTACAAATAAAAAATTACCTAAGTGGCCTGCATTATATTCCTACTGGATAGTACTGCTGCAGAATATTAAATAAAGGTATTATTGTCATTACTCAAACTCATCACAAAACTGGAATCAGACTTGGAGTCCGTAACACGGTCTTTTTCCTGTCCACACCCTAGAGAACAGCTCTTCTTTCTTGGTTACCCTTTTCCCTGATTGATAAGGCAAACCCTTTACAGAGAGAGACTTTCTCATCTCTTTCTCCAAAGTCAGGCACACCGTTGGGGCCAAGAACACCAAACATGTCCTCCTATTGTCCAAAGGAGGGGAATTGTCTAAGGACAGTCATTTGCTCGCTCCAATCCTTAAAATCTAAGATGAGCTCCACATGCACAGTTTAAGCCCACATTACAACCCACTCCCAATGCAGCGACATATACATTTTACTTCGTTTCCTTGTGATCGTGATCTTTCAGAGCAAGATGCAAACAGAGTTTTCAAAACTGACCGAACCTTTTATTTTGTGTCTGGTAAACACACAGCTAATAAATTCCCTAGGAAACAGATTTGAATGTTAGACAGAAGTCCCTTCCAAAAAAGGATCTTACATACAAGGGTTTTCAAACCTCAATACATATTAAGATATGATTGAATAAATGTGGGTGCCCATTTCTCTTTATATTTACTATGTGTATGTAGAGAGACATATTTTTTACACAAACACTAGAATGTCTTAGGACAAGGACTCTCTTTTCCTGGCCCCTGAGCAATCTCTTTAGGAGTTAACTGTTTCCAGTCTCCCAAATACCAGAAGTTGTAAGCCCCCACCCCTCCACATCTCACAGGAAATGAAACAGAGGCCTGGAGATGTGGGGTGTGGACAAAGGGCTCTCTGAAAATATTACCTACCCTGAGGCTGCTGTTTATTGAAGTCTCTGGATGCCCTAGGCCAAGATCTCTGATTTAGTGACTTTAAATCAAGTTAAAATCAGAACCAGAGTGCACTTTTAATTCTCCAGCTGAGGAAGAAAGAAAACAATAGTGAAATCACAGATAATCTCTTCACCACATTTGAGTCCTTTTCTTTACCCTCCTGCTGACAAACCCTGACAAAGCTGCTAACAGGGAAAGGAATGAACCAATTTGAGGCTTAGCTCCTTTGACTTTTCCAGGCTCTGGTGGGAGTGCTAATTGGCACTGAAACGCATAAAAGGTGTAGATCAGAGTAGCCAGGGACCAACAGGATCTGGCTAATCCATAAACTGAATAATGAGCCTTTTAATAACTAGGAGCTAAACTGCAGCTTTCTGTAATGGGATCCTGATAATACTTGTTTAAATCTACTCTGTTCAATTAGAAAAATGCCTTCCTCCACTTTTTGCTGAATCCAGAAAACAGAGGACTTATCCCATCTCCAACCCTCGGGGATAAGTATGTGTTAAATTCTCACAGATAAAAACTTTTCTCCTGGGGAGGAGATACCATAACTTTTCCCAGACCTCTGATGGAAAGCTTAGTGGGTTCCCTCTGCTTTCCTCAAATCTAAACTCTTCTTTACTAGTCCCCAAGATAGGTTTTCTTGATTCAAGCTGTTATCTAATTATTAATAATACTAATAATCATTTGCGTATGTGTACAGCACATTCTACTTTTCAAAGTACATTCACAAGCTTTATCTCTTTTGGATGCCAACACCACCCCAGAGGGGATCTTGGTTGGGAAGCCTGAAGCTTATATAATCTGTGGTTCTCTTTAAGAAAATGAATATAATATTATAAATACAAAAATGCCAGAACCTCTTCAGAGCCTTGAGGTGGGGGAGGGGGTGGGAGGGGGGCAGATCCTGAAGCTTGGCCTAACAGTAAATCCAACTCTATTACTCTTCTGTTTCACTCCCACCTTCAAAGGGACACAGGAGTTTCTCAGGAAAGTGGGGGTGTGTAGTCATGAGACTTGCTCAGGGTCAAAAGGCTATTAATAATTTAGAGGCAGAGTTAGAACCTTATTTCCACACTCTCTGTGGCCCTTCTATATCCTCCAGTTCCTCTGTCACAAAGGAAACTCTGAGGAAGGGATAACTAAAAATAACACAGCTAAAAATGAGCCCCATCAGGAGTATGTTAGGAAGCTGTATAGATTCAGAGGATGGTGAAATAGACTCAAAGCCCCTGTGAACATTCACCAAATTGGCCCTGAAGGTAAAATACACATTACATCACCAACCAGAGCCAGGTTCAACCCCACCTTCACCACTTACTAACCATAGGACCTGGGACAAGTTAATTAGCTTCTCTGAACTTCAGTATCCCAGGTATCAAACCGCGTCTCCTGTGTCTCCTGCACTGGCAGGTGGATTCTCTACTACTGAGCCACCTGGAAAGCCAGTAAAAGTTTACATGAGAAGATATATGAAAAGCAGGCAGCCAAGGACCCAGCCTGAACACACTCTAGGAGTTCACTAGAGAACAATTGTTAATGCTGCTGTTGTTCTCAATCCATCCAAAGAGCAAAGTTTTACATAAGCAACTCATTCCCCAAAGTAAGCTGATGGAAATTGCAAAAGCACCTGCTCAGACACCATGAGCCTAAAAATGAGGCCGGGCAACTACTGAGACTTCAGCATCCTTTGGGCAGCAGAAAGAAATGTCATAAAGCAGATTTATTAAACAAAGTGCCTTGTCTATTCTATGTGCTGGAGTTATCTTAGAGTTTCAGGATTACAACCTGTGTACCTGTGACATTTCTGTGGCTGTCCAGTCTGAGTGAAGCCATATTATTTTCCTTTGATATCTCACAGTTTGAGAAACACAAATTATGGTTGCAAAAGTTGGAGTTTGTTTTTTGTTTTTTGCTTTTGCTTTTATCGTTTCTTTTAACCCAGAGAATCAAAATGATCGTAACATAAGATAAGTCACTCCTATACTTTCCTCTTTCTCCGTCCAAGTCCAGTTCTCGGTTCTCCCTCCCTCCAGATTTCAAATTGGCTCCAGATTTTATATGAGAAGCAATCACAGATCTAAAAGAAACAAAACTGAGAAGCAACTTAAGAAAACTAATTGATAGACTACAATCTACTTGCTTATGTTAGAGTGAAAAATCCACGCTATATCTAAAAAGAATTCAGCTATTCCTAGAAGAGGCCAAGTTAGACTGTTGTCTCTAATTAGCATCTCAAAAAAATTGTATCATTTACACAGTTAATATCTTGTTATTGTTGTTGTTTTGTCACTAAGTCGTATCCAACTCTTTTATGACCCCATGGACTATAGCCCACCAGGCTCTTCTGTCCATGGAATTTCCCAGGCAAAAATACCAGAGGGGGTTGTCATTTCCTTCTGCAGGAGATCTTCCCAACCCGGGGACAGAATCTGTGTCTCCTTCATTGGCAGGTGGATTATTTACCACTGAGCACCTGGGAAGCCCATTCAACATTTAGGAATCTCTTTACTAAGAGTCAGACTAGTTGTTATGGATATCAAGTTGAATAAGACAAGACCTTTCTTGCCCCCAATATTCAATTACATAACTACCAACACCACCACTCAAATATTCCTATACCCTAGGTATTCCTTTCTTTTCACTGAGTCTATAGTCTTACTTACAGCAAGAACAGTATTCATTTACTATACAGTCCATGGAATTCTTCAGGCCAGAATACTGGAGTGGGTAGCCCTTCCCTTCTCCAGGGGATCTTCCCAACCCAGGGATCGAACCCAGGTCTCCCACATTGCAGGTGGATTCTTTACCAGCTGAGCCACAAGGGTAGCCTAAGAATACTGGGGTGGGTACCTATCCCTTCTCCAGCAGATCCTCCTGACCCAGGAACCGAACCAGGGCCTCCTGCATTGCAGACAGATTCTTTACCAACTGAGAAATCAGGGAAGCCCTCAATATGCTTAGGAAACACTAGCTGATCAACCTACTAAAGTCCCTGGGCTTTATGAATTCATAATAAAACAAAAGAGTTGAGCATATAAACAGCTAATTTACACTACAGGGTAATACTTGTCCCCTACAGAGACAAAAACCAAGCCATGGGGCCACAAAGGAAGACTGCTGAGGCAGAGGAGGGTTTGACTGCAGATGTGACACTGAAATAGGAGTTGAAAGATAAGTTGAACTCTGTCAGAGGAGGAAAAGTGATAGCAGAGAGAATTTCCTGCAGTGAAAACAGCCGGGATGATAACAACTAATAGCAAATACTTATCAAGGACTTATTATGTGTCAGGTTCTATTCTATAGAAGTTAGCTCATTTATTCCTCATAACCTAAAGAAGTAGACACTATTTCTGCTCCCATTTCACAGATGAGGAAACTGAGGCTTAGAGATTTCACTGCTGGAATAGGTTGGTCTGACATTAGAGACCATGCTTTTGCCATTTCCTTCTCCACGGGATTTTCCCAACCCAGGGATCAAACCCCGGGTCTCCCGCATTGCGGGCAGACACTTTACCATCTGAGCCACCAAGGAAACCCCTTCAACCCCTATACTATACTACAAAGGCACAGAACCATGAAAGGAGGTATATCTGAAGATTTGGAGTTCATCTAGATAAGTATCTAGATCATAGGTAAGGGAGTAGCAGGCAGTGAGGCCAGATATGCGGGCAGGGGCTAGATTTGGAAGGAACCTGAATGCCAAGCTAAATAGCTGGGCTTCTCCTTCAGGGGCTGGGGAACCAAGACAAGCATTTAAGCCTACAAATGGCTTGATGAGCACTGTGCTTCAGCACAGTAATCTGAGAGTGATGTGGAAGGTGGGCGAGTTTATGAAGAGCCTGAAGGAAAGGAGACTATTTCAAAACACAGACCAAATATGAGGTTCTGGACAAGACAGAGGTGACAGGGATGGAGGATAATGTGCAGAGTTGACAGATTTTCCTGAGATAGAATTGATGCAGCATGGTGAAGGATTAGGTCTAGAGCAGTGGGGGAAGAGTAAATGAGAAGACACCAAGCCCATACATAACTGGATATCAACACTCATCAAATTTCCCATCAATCAAGATCAAGGTAGGGACTTCCCTGGTGGTACAGTGGTTAAGACTCTGAGCTTCCATTCCACTGTAGGAGGTATGGGTTCGACCCCTGATTAGGGAATTAAGATCCTGCACGTCTCACAGCAGGGCCCTCCAAAAAAGGATCAATGTCATACAAGGACAGGTGACAGGTAGAGAAGATAACAGTAGCTTAGTCATGCACCTATTGTGCTGTTGTCTAACTGCTTCAAGTTCCTAAGTCTCAGCAACCTGGCAAAACCATAATCTTTTCCAAGGCAGAAAGAAGTGTCCTGTGTCCACATGTCAACTCAGTGTACATTTCAGCACAGAATCCAAAAAAAGAACCTTAATACAATTCACTAAATATGTGTTAAACATCAAAGGTATACATGAAACTGTTCTCAAAAAGTAACTGCTGGCCAAAGATAGAAATCATTAAAGAAAATATGAATAGGTTTTCATTATAGCAAATACTAATCTGTAATTTATAAGAGAAGAAAATCAAATGACTTTTATAAATTTAAAAGTTTTATTTTACTAATAACCAAATAAATACTAAGTAAATATCTTCCTTGTCTACCAAATTTCAAAGACTTTTAAAACACCCTATGGAAAGAGAGTGGCCCTTTATTTGCTTGTTCACAATGGCCTAGCTCCCCAGAAGAGCTGCCTAACCAGAAGCACGGCAAGAAATGAACCTACTAAGACGTGAGGCTGTTTTTTACTGCAGTAAACTAGCCTATTCTAACTAATGTGAAGATATTCCCATTTAACCTGTAGAATAACCCATTGAGGAATGCATGATCATCTCCATTTCAGAAACTGAGGCAATGAAATCAAGAAACTTATTAGTGGTTGCACAAACAGTAAGTGGTGGAACCATAAACAAAACCCACATATTTCTTCAAAGTCCATGCAGTGTAGAGTAAGTATATATTCCGCAATTAAATGATTATTGAGGTAATCATTATTCCATTATGAGAACCAGCTTTACACATGGGCAGAATGGGCTCTTACTATGCATAAAACCTTGAGTGGATAATCTGTATGGCCCCCAAAGACCACCATTTGCTGCCACAGTATAGGCTCCTCCTCTTAGCTAGTCAAGGATTGCTATTTAGGGTCACTATTTAGGCAATAATGATAGGTTAATCCACCTCTTTGTATCTCAGTTTTCTCATAATGTAAAAATGTAAAATAAGATCTACCTCTAAATTCTGTTGAGAAGACTATATTTTGCCCACGGAATAAAGTTGACCCTGCCTCAAAAGTTATCCTTCTAAAACACAAGCTTCATCACACTACATCATATTCAATCTTCAAATTACAGTTCAAATCATATATGAGTGAGAAGTCCATCCCGATTGTCCAGTTAGAGGGTTCATTGCTTTCTCTCTCCATGCTTCTCTCTTATGCCTTCCACAGACCTATTACTCTTCACATTGTAACATAAACATTCATTTACTTTTCTATCCCCCTTACTATACTGGAAGCCAATTGAGAATGGAGTCATTGGCTTATACATTTTGTGATACCTACAGCAAGCCTAGGGCCAGTTATGGCAGAAAATATTTCATCAAAAGCAACAAAAACAGTATATCATCTTACCCTCATAAAACCCTGTCAGCAATTCTACAGCTTGGGCAAATTGATGTTCCAAGTTGCAGTGACTGTCTAATATATGCAGGAGATCAAGCCTGCATGGAATCTAGGTGTATGGACTGTCCACTGCACCACACATGGCCCTTCAAAGACAAGGAGAAAAGGTCTACCACAGGCCATCAAGACCATCGTTGCACAATGGTACTTTGTTTCTCGAAGGTGATAAGGATTCTGAATGGTTTTAGGGCAACTTAGAAAGTCATCACATGGGAAGGTATAGGGACACAGTTAAAATATAAAGAAGGCTGGCAGATCTGAATCTAAGTCCAGGTTCACCCTGCCCTTAACCCTGTTCCCTTGGATAAATCTCTTAAACTCAGGAGGCTCTGCTTCCTCATCTGTAAAATGGGATTTTAAACAATGATACTCACCTTGTAGGGCTTGACATAAGAATAACAGTTATATGAAATGAGCTGAGGATATAGTAAAGGTTAATTACACTGTAGTTATTATTATTTATGAGGGAAACTAGGACATACTGAATGCCTGTTCCACGAAGTATTTTTCATATCTTATATTATTTCATCCCCACAGCAACCCTGTGGAATACTACAACCTTGTGGTGCTGTTACTTTAGTCTTATATTAAGGAAATTGAGACTCAGAGATGATTTAAGTGACTTGTCCAAGGTCACACCGGTAGCATCTGGCAGAGCCTGAGTTCAGACCAAGGTCTTTCTGAGTCCAAAGCCTTTGCTCTTTGCAGTTTACCTGTCTGCACCCCAGCTTGGTTCAGTGGAGAAAAAATAAGGAGCAATCAGATATGTCCCAAATGTCTGAGGTCAGTGTGAGGGGCTAGAAGGCAAAGTTGGATCAGATTCATCTTAAAATGTCTTAAAAATGTTTGGAACATGTGCAAGATGAGATAGAGAAGAAATCAAAAGGGAAGAAGACAGCCAACAATAAACGTCACACTCAACTTCCCTTTAGGCTAATAACCCAATAAATAGTAGAGATGACTCATATTATATTTCAGTCCTTGTGCTAGAAGTCTCCAAGGTAAAAATCCCACACTGTAGTACGAATGTAAATAATAAAAATGTATTATTTGATCTTGCTACCATTATGTCCCAGATAATGTTCCGAAATCAAACAAAGGAAGTTCAGAGAAATCACAGGAAATATCTCATCTCCTTTACTATAAGAAATGGAAACAAACTAGGTTAGTCTCTTATTTGCATCATTAACACCAAGGCATGTTGGAAGAGGATTCAGGTAACTAATATAGCAGTAGATGGCTTCAAATCACTCCACAGAAAAACAAATGCTCCTACACACACACACACACATACACACGTATACACACACAAATTTCTGGTGTTTTCCCTCTGTCACACACAGCTTCCCCAAACTTGGAACGAGTAGGCCTTTACACTCTCCAGTCAAGGCCCAGGAAACTTTCATGCTGTGAATGTTTTTGACTCATATACAGTCAGGAGTCAGGTTAGGCACCAGTAGAAACAATAGTGCAGAAAAATGAAAAAACAAACAAATTGAAAAAAATAAACAAAATTCCCTGTGGAATAAAAAGTTCTCAAGTGAGGCACTCACACCAAGTCCTCCCACCTGATGCTACAAGGCTGTGAACCTAGAAAGATGTTCACTCCAGGCTAAGAACACACGTGGAGAAAGAAAACTCAACAAAGAAGGGGCGCCTGAGCAGACTCTGAGAGGGAGTGAAATCATTTTGTGTGTTTGTGAGCAAAAGAAAGGTTCAACTGTTTAAATTTTTTAGCCAAAGTTAGGTTTGAAATTCTCTACTAATAAATACATCCTCTTGTGAACTCTTCCGAAGTCGAACTTCGGGCACAGAGTTAGCTGATTTCACAGAAAACTCATTCCTAAGGGACTACCTGTAAACTCAGAAGTTTCTGTCTTCATATGATCAAATGTGAGGTAGAACTCCCTCTGCTCACTCTCATCCCATTCAAAAGCGCTCTACTCCTCAGCACCAATAATCCGTGGCCAGCCTTTGCTCTACTGTGCGTGGCTTCAGAAAGGCCTCAGGCATCGGGGCCGCGGGATTCGCTGGAGCACCCCTCCCCTCCCTGCCATCCCCATTATTCGGCACACAGCCCTTCTCTCCCCTGGAGCCAACAGTCTGCAGTTCCTTCAATGCAGGCGCGAGCAGGCAGGAATGGTGGGAAGAGAAGCCGTGCCAGCTACATGTTTCTGAATCTCCCTCCATATGCATTTGCCAAAGGAACAAAAAGAAAATCAACGCCAGGAAAAGACAACTGAGATGAGGATGCGGTGGGACCGCGGTTGACTCCGCGCCTCTGAGCAGCAAGAGGCTGGCCAACCACGCGTCCGAGCCATAGATGCGATTCGTTACCTTAAGGATGCAGGCCATGGCGCTCCGCCGGCCCTCCTGCCACCGAGCAGCGGGCGCGCCTGGGTCAGGGGCAGTCCCGGCGACAGGCTGGAGGCTGGTACCGCTGCAGGACCGCTCCAGCCCACATTCCCGCAGATCCAAATAAGGGGACCGCGGTGAGAGCTGCGCGGGCACAGGCCCCGCCCCTTGGGTCGTGGGCCCGCCCCCGGTCCCGTCCACTGGCTAGAGGCCTGCGAGGCCCCGCCCCCAGATCACGTGCCGTCCCTGGCGCCTGCGGCTGCCTCTTGGTGCTTGCTACTTTTTCTTTTCTGTTTTTTTCTGTAAACTTCTGTCTGTTCATCGTATATAATGTCGCTCAGCAGCAGGCTGGGAGCTCAGATGGGTCCCGCTGGGGAGAGAAAGTGGCCTTTTCTTCTCCTCGATACGGTCTTCGCTAACAGATCAGAGAACTCATAGCAGACCCTTCACACTTTTAAAGAAGTTTAGTGGGTTTGGAATCATCTCTCTCCAGGCTTTGGGTACATCAAAGGATTCTTCAAAAGTAGCAAAATTCTCCCTAAGCTGGTCAAGGAAAGAGCCTTCATTCTACTTTAAAACCCTGTGATGGCCTTATCTAAAATTAATTTGCCATTAAAAGGGAGCACAAATGTCAATCATGGAAAGATGCAACCAACTGGAGCCTATGTAGGATATATTTCGTTTCTAAGTACACAATGTCTTCTTTCGTGGCTCAGGCGGTAAAGAATCCGCCTGCAATGCGGGAGACTTGGGTTCGATGATCTTTCATTGCCTGGAGAATCTCATGGACAGAGGAGCCTGGCGGGCTGCAGTCCACCGGGTCACAAAGAGTCGGACACAACTGAGCGACTGAACTGAACTGATAATGCATTGCTCTTTCCTGCTTTAAGCTTACGTTTTTAGGCAAGAATACTGGAATGGATTGCCTGCGGTTCTCCAGGGAATTTTCCCAACCCAGGGATTAAAACCTTGTCTCTTACATCTCCTGCAGTGGCCGGCAGGTTCTTTACCACTAGCACCACCTGGGAAGCCCATGAAAAATGTATGTATACATAAATACACTGTAAATAGAATATATGTATATATGAAAATATAGTATATTTTCATATATATACATTAACTGTATGCATATATATATATATATATAAAGAGAGAGAGAGAGTGTGTGTGTGTGCACGCGCATGCACATGCACAGGACTTTGCCCTTTCCTGCAACAAGTTTAGAATTTGACAATTTTGTTGCAATTTCAGTAACAAGGTTAGATCTAAACTTTTCTATTAGCATTGGAAATCCAGAGAGGCCAGTTTTCACCATCCAACCTGAATGCTGCTGCTAAGTCACTTCAGTCGTGTCCGACTCTGTGCAGCCCCATAGACGGCAGCCCACCAGGCTCCTCCGTCCCTGGGATTCTCCAGGCAAGAACACTGGAGTAGGTTGCCATTTCCTTCTCCAGTGCATGAAAGTGAAAAGTGAAAGTGAAGTCTCTCAGTCGTGTCTGACTCTTAGCGGACCCCACGGACTGCAGCCTACCAGGCTTCTCCATCCATGGGATTTTCCAGGCAAGAGTACTGGAGTGGGATGCCACTGCCTTCTCCCATCCAACCTGAATACTCTGATGCTAAAACACGGTGAGGTATAGCAGCCCCACCTAAGAAGCAGGCGATCTGGGAGAAGACATGTCCTAGGCCCTCTCCACCTCTCTTCAGCAAGCCGCCTTTCCTTGTTGACTGAAAAGCAACAAGGAAAGCCCAATTCCCCATCCAGAACTGACTAAGAGAAACAGTTATTTCTACGAGGAAAGTAACATCACATACATAGCAGAAAAAGGGAGAAACTGACCTGTGTATATACAGATCTCCACCACTTAGTCTGTCAGAGAAATATTAAAAGTAGGCCCAAAATATTTACCCAAAAGAAGTTTCACTTGCTGGAACCCAGTTTAGTTTGCCTACATGGCGTCAGGAAAAGCACTATAGGCTGCCAGTGGTGACTGTGACATCTGAGATTGGCTCACAAACCATAGAGCAAAAGCCCCAGCTGTCAAGGAAGGCATTTGATGTTTTCTTGATGAGAACATGCAAAATCCCGGGAGAGCAGGAGGAACCTCAGAAAGGGGTTGCAGAGGCTGAGACTGTGGAGGAACTGACTTGCTCCCAAGGGAAACTCCTCTTTTTAGTCTCCCTGAAGAAGACTCTGCTCTCCCACTCCTTCCTCTAACCCTTCCATCTGTTTCAGAGATCTGCTGTATTTTCAAGGAAGAACTTCTTGATCCTGACTGCGTGTTTTAAACCACCACTTTCTCTCATGGTCTTCAGTGAGTCAGGAATACTCAGTATTTCATCTGTTTATGAATTCAACAAACTTTTATTGAGCTGCTACTAGAAGATTAAAATTTTTTTGAGCTAACGTTAACTGGAGGAGAAAACTTTTATTGAAGTACTACAGGACCTATCAGAGATGAGAGAATGATTTCTGTGGTCTCTAACATTATCTCAGGTTCTGTCAAGTGAGAAAGATAAGACATATATGATATAATACAATGTGATAAGGTCCTTAACCAGGGTTCCCTAATGGCTCAGACAGTAAAGAACCTGCCTGCAATGCAGGAGACCCAGGTTCGATCCCTGGGTCAGGAAGATCCCCTGGAGAAGGGAATGGCAACTCACGCCAGTATTCTTGCCTGGAGAATCCTATAGACAGAAGAGCCCAGTGGCTACAGTCCAAGGGTCACAAAGAGTTGGACATGGCTGAGTGACTACCACAACAAGGTCCTTATCCAAAGTGGAAGCAAAGCTATACAAAAAGAGGGACTGAGTCTGACAGGGTGGCAGGTGGGAAGGCCAAGAGCCGACAGAGCTCTCTTTTTCCATCCAGAAAGTTTGCCGTTCTGGGAGACAACACAGTGGACTCCAGCGAGCAACCCCATTGAGCCCTTCCTTGCTGGAAGACCTTGATCAAGTTTCTTAACCTCTCTTTAATCCTTAGTTTATTTAATAATATGTAATTCCTTGTGAAAAATAAGATACTGCTTGTAAATCCACTCACCTCAATCTCCGGCACTATGAACATTCTCAAAATGGTAGCTCTTTTTCTAAAGCAAAAAAAAAAAAAAGTTGACTAAAGAGAGTGTGAATAGGATGATTTCCATTCTTCTTGAGTGTCTCAGAAAAATAAACACTGATCAGGCAAACAACCAGCATCCTGTGGCTTGGGTACATCGCCAAGAGGGTTTCACTAGCTCCCTCAATCTTGTGTATGGCTCTCTCAAACTCCCACCCACCCATGTCCACACTTCCCAAAATGTTATTCTTTTGTTAGCATCCATAAATTATAACTAAATAGGGGCAGGAATTGTCATATTTTATAACAACCTAAAAACAAACTCAAACAATTCTAAAGTAAGTCTGGACCAAAAGTTTTACAAAACAATATTAACAGTCATTCTTTGAGCTGGACAGAAGTTGGGTGAGAAAAAACGCAGTTGGATGGTAATAAAAGCATATTCTGATCTTATTAGGGAATAAAGGCACAGCCAGATGTGCAGGTGGGTACTGGTTGTCTGTTTTAAAACTAGCCAAACTATAGGAGTAGCTTAGTTTAGCCCATAGATACAGCATAATTTTCCAAGTCTCAAGTTACATGACTTAAAGCCAAAAGCCTGTTTCCAAAAATAATAATAACCAACCATAGGCACCCTGCAACTATATACAATATCCCATTTGATCCTCATGACATCCATATCAATGTTGTCATTCTCAGCTGGTAAGTAGGGCAACAGAGATTTGAACTGAGATAGTTGGGCTTCTGTGTCTGCACTCATAACTGCTACACTCGGCTCCCAGGTAGATTAGAAGCCCAATCTCTATCATTTGACACCATTCAAATTTAATCTAATTGTCTTAGATTTGATAGTCAAAAAACCAAGGGTAAGAATATATCCTCTCTAGAATACATACTGGGACCTACCCAGGAGGCACTAATGGGAAAGAACCTGCCTACCAATGCAGGTAGATGTAAGAGATAGGGGTTCTATCCCTGGGTTGGGAAGATTCCCTGGAGAAGGGCATGGCAACCCACTCTAGTATTCTTGCCTGGAGAATCCCATGGGCAGAGGAGCCTGGTGGGCTATGGTCCATAGAGTTGTAAAGAGCTGGACACAACTGAAGCAACTTAGCACGCACGTGTGCCACGTGCTGGATACAGACTAGGATACAAAACCTAGAGCAAATATGTAAGTATATGGGAAATAAATACATTCTATCTTTCTAAGTGTACAGGATAGGTATACTCACTTGTATCTATCAACCCTTAGCTCCTGGGTCCTACTTTAACAAAGACATTGCATATCCCATCCAGGTTTCCCGTAAAACCAGCTATTACCACCTTCTACTCATGAGAATTTCATCTGACCAAAGACTCTCCCTTCTGTATCTCTCATGGTTGTATGATGTGGGTGGGGCCTGATGTACAGTAGCCTGCCAGCCCTTGCTTTCCTCCATGGTAAGATCCTTGGGAACTGGCCCTATTGTTACATCAGCCTCCTGTGGGTTCTTCTGGGCTCTAATGGTCCATCTTCCTTTTCCTCACCAGCCTTTCACCTTAATTTTAATATGCCTTAAGGCTGAGATTTTATAAGTTATGACAAGTCATGGGCTAAAATGTCCTATTTAAATTCAGTTTTGCTTTCAGTGTAAACAGTCCCATTACCATGTAATTCTCTGAGTTATAATGTTTCCTAATAGAAATAGAATTAAAACTCAGACTCCCATAACTTTTCCAATTTCATCTTGCACACATATTAATTTAATATATTTGTATTCAACACAGAGTCATTTATTAAGGTTTTAATTGGATCTCAGTTTTGCCCATCTAAAATTTTTAAATGAATTCCAGATATCATAAAACTCTTCTTGTCATCCACTACATAAATTATGCTTCTATAGGAGACTGCGGCTAGAAGATTCATTATACAATGTTGTGGGGCAGTCATTTTTTTACATTCTTGGCTAGGGTAGGAAATGATTTTTTTTTCTAGAATGCATTGCACTGTTACAATTTTGACCTAGGAACTTTTTCATACCCTAAAGCACATCTATTTGTCCATGTCCATGTGTGTGTCTGCATCTGTATCTATATCCAAGTATTCTGTGGTTGTGCTCTTCTAGGTGAGTATTTATGAGACCATACTGACATGTGAGTTAAGCTTTATTTCCCTCCATTTAGGGTAGAAGATCATTCCAAAATTTCATCCATTTTACATTCCCAACACTTGCGCTTACTGCTTTTTCAAAGCTTTACACAGTTCTAATCCAGATTTCATCATTATCCCTGACTATAGTCATACTTATCTGGGATTAGCTCCAAAACAAGTTATGCATTTTTATTTTAAATTGCATTTTTAAAATATTATAACTTTTCTCATTCTCAACGTTCTCCCTTAACTTCATCTCTGCCCTACTCTACTGAATGATCTACTGAGAAATGATCGTCCCATCATTTCTCAAAAAATTTTTTTGGAAATGAGACAAAAACTTTAAAAAGATATCTGTTTTTAAGTAAAAGATAAAAATGTGAAATTTGTATTTTACCTAATTTTTATTACCTAGAGGAATGTAGGTTTTAACCAGGTTTGGTTTCCTTAAAGAAATCCGCCTAAGATTTTTTAAAAACACAGTCAACTGAAAGCAAGCATGGCTAGAAACTCTGGCATGTCATTTGAATTTGGTTTGTATTGGATTTCTCTAAAGTTATTGAAGGCTCCACTATTAATTGAGTCTGATATTTCTTAACCACATTTCCCAGAGTTTGTTTTCTTTTTATGGTGAGGTTCTTCCCATGTGTTTCTCTACACTCTTCTTATATTTCACCCCTTAGCGAGGCTTGGTGACACGCTGCCTTAAAATATTAGAGGAAACTTGGTATTTGAAATGAATCCATGGTGGATCTGATGCGAACACCCACAGGAGTGGTATAACATTGGCCTCCTTCTGCAATGTGGCTTTGCCTGAACCACTTTTTCTCTAATGATCTGGCTCTCACAAACCCTCTAGAGACAGTGAGCTTTTCTGGTCAATTCTTTGTGTCAGTGCAAACTCTCACTTTTTGTAGTTCTATCTGAGCTATGTAGGAAAAGTAGAAGACAAACAATGTCATACAATCCAGAGAAGAAAGGTCCAGGGAGGAGTCATTTAAATACACTCTTAGAAAAGCCCCAAAACACAAGGTACTGTTTCACGCCCAACAACGTCAAAATCTGTGAGAGCCGCTCACAGCACACTTGTGGGAGATTAGGATGGACAACCTCAGAGAGTCAAGGTACATGGCCTTTGCTGAAATAGCGTTCATTCTTTTGAAGAGCAACAATTCTAAAGCAACAGTGGGGTTAGGAATCTGAAACATTGTTGTTCATTTTTTTATGATTTAACAAACATTTCTAGGCACAGGTGATGTGTTTAGGAAGCAAAGGCAGTTTGGCTTCCTCCTATATTCAAAACCTGCGAGGGTTCCTTTTCATCTCAAGCTGGGTGTCTTATAAGCATGCCAACATTCCTTTCCATTATCATTTCCCATTATTCTCTTACATCAGGAGTCAGCAAGCTTTGTTAGTAATGATCTATATACTAAATACTTTAGACTTTTTAAACCATTTATTCTCTGTCACAAGTACTCAGTTCTGCCCTTGTGCCACATTGTACCTGTGGTACACATGTACATTGTACAGTCTGCATTGTACCACAAAAGCAGCCATAGACATAAACAAATGGATAACGGCTGTGTACCAATAAAACCTTATTGGTGGACACTGAAGTTTAAATTTCACATAAATTTTCAGTGTTATGAATATTCTTCTTTTTTTTTTCAAACATAAGAAAAGGTGGCAAGAATACACAGAACTATACAAAAAAAGATCTTCATGACTCAGGTAACCATGACAGTGTGATCACTCATCTAGAGCCAGACATCCTGGAATGCAAAGTCAAGCAGGCCTTAGGAAACATCACTATGAACAAAGCTAGTGGAGGTGATGGAATTCCAGTTGAGCTATTTCAAATCCTAAATGATGATGCTGTGAAAGTGCTGCACTCAATATGCCAGCAAATTTGGAAAACTCAGCAGTGGCCACAGGACTGGAAAAGGTCAGTTTTTATTTCAATCCCAAAGAAAGGCAATGTTCAAACTACCGCAAAATTGCACTCATCTCATACACTAGCAAAGTAATGATCAAAATTCTCCAAGCCAGGCTTCAACAATACGTGAACCATGAACTTCCAGATGTTCAAGCTGGTTTTAGAAAAGGCAGAGGAACCAAAGATCAAATTGCCAACATCCACTGGATCATCAAAAAAGCAAGAGAGTTCCAGAAAAACATCTACTTCTGCTTTACTGACTATGCCAAAGCCTTTGACTGTGTGGATAACAACAAACTGTGGAAAATTCTGAAAGAGATGGGAATACCAGACCACCTGACCTGCCTCCTGAGAAATATGTATATAATATATATTTGTATGAAATATGTATGCAGGTCAAGAAACAAAAGTTATAACTGGACAGGGAACAACAGATTGGTTCCAAATTGGGAAAGGAGTACATCAAGGCTGCATATTGTCACCCTGCTTATTTACCTTATATGCAGAGTACATAATGTGAAATGCTGAGCTGGATGAAGCACAAGCTGGAATCAAGATTGCCGGGATAAATAGAAATAACTTCAGATATGCAGATGACACCACCTTTATGGCTAAGTGAAGAACTAAAGAGCCTCTTGATGAAAGTGAAAGAGGAGAATGAAAAAGTTGGCTTAAAGCTCAACATTCAGAAAACTAATATCATGGCATCTGGTCCTATCATTTCATGGTAGATAGATGGGGAAACAGTGGAAACAGTGGCTGACTTTATTTTTCCGCTCCTTGGAAGGAAAGCTATGATCAACCTAGACAGCATATTAAAAAGCAGAGATATTATTACTTTGCCAACAAAGGTCCATCTAGTCAAGGCTATGGTTTTTCCAGTGGTCATGTATGGATGTGAGAGTAGGACTATAAAGAAAGCTGAGTGCAGAAGAATTGATGCTTTTGAACTGTGGTATTGGAGAAGACACTTGAGAGTCCCTTGGACTGCAAGGAGACCCAACTAATCTATACTAAAGGAAATCAGTCCTGAATATTCATTGGAAGGACTGTTGTTGAAGCTGAAACTCCAATACTCTGGCCACCTGATGCGAAGAACTGACTCACTAGAAAAGACCCTGATGCTGGGAAAGATTGAAGGCAGGAGGAGAAGTGGATGACAGAGGATGAGATAGTTGGATGGCATCACTGACTCAATGGACGTGAGTTTGAGTAAGCTCTGGGAGTTGGCGATGAACAGGGAAGCCTGACATGCTGCAGTCCATGGGGTTGCAAAGAGTCGGACACAACTGAGCAACTGAACTGAACTGAAAAATGTATGATTCGTTCTTGGTTCTGCAGGTTGTATAAAGTAGTCTCCAGGCCAGATTTAGCCCAAAACAGGTTTGTCAACCCCATCTTAATCTTTGTACTCTTCACGCAGCCAGTTTTCACTGTCCTTCATGGCTGAATCAAATCAGTGACTTTTTGGACACCCTAGTCTACCAAAGATTCCCCTATGTGAATTCTAGCAATTAGTTTGCAAAAATCTTTGTTGGTCAATCACATTCTATCTCATGGCATTTCTTCCAACATTAATTTGTCCTATTATCTGAATCTTTATTTTAACTTTTATTTTTGGCCTTACTTCCCAAATAGATCACAAGCTTCCTGACTTATTTCTTTCTTCTTTGCATCTTTCACTTCTCTGTGCCGCAAACACAGCAACTATGAAGAGATAACGAAGAATGCCAAGTGAGAAAGTGTTAGCAGCCCCAAATTTATAAGCCTGAAAAACCAGGCTGTTCTACCATTTTGAATACTACTCAAAGATTTTGAGAAAAGAATTTTGCATGTATTAGTAATCCTTCCACCACACATGATATTCTCAGAATGTCTTATATTTCTCTTTAAGGCATATATCATCTTAGTCCTTTTTATTTTTTAATCAACAAACTGATTACTTGATTTAGATGGATTTTGCAGCCCATGTTTAACAACAAGAGTGGCCTGTAATTACCCCTGTGGGTGTTCTCAGTTGATTAAGAAATCAGTGATGCTTTTCTTCTAAATGAAAGCTGCCTTATTTCCATCATGATATTTTTTTAAAAATCACTATGTACAGTATTTTTTAATCAGTGGCAGTGAATTCTGTTTATCCAATATTTATTCTCATTAAAAATTACTTTCTGACTTACACTATTATTTTTTCCAGTTCATTTCACTTTATTTTATCTTTATTTTTATTAAAATGAAATGAATCAGATCTTATAAATAAATTCATTTTGTCTAATAGATGAACAGATGTGGATTTTCAAAGGTATCAAATATTTAAATAACTGAGTTTGCAGTTTTTACTGACACTTTTGTAATTAAGAAATAGTAAGAAGTCATATTCTAAATTATGACATAGTCCTAATAAGATTAGTGTTCCCTTCCAAGCGGTGAATTCAGCAGTATTCAGGACAAGCATGGCATGATTAGAACATTAGAAAACTATCATTTCCTTTAACTCTTATCAGTTTACATTTTAAGTGAGTTACCATTTTCTCCATTTTTTAATTGTAATTAAAATTTGCCATTTAAAAATAGGTGAAAATTATTAAACCACCTCTCTCCTGATTAATTAGCCTCTCTGTATTTTCAACAAAAGTATGTCTATTAGTACAGCCATTGGATGAATTTAATTTTTTTTAAAAACTACATTTGTCTGAACATACAAAAATGTTTCATACCTACGCCCTGCTCTTTTCTTTGACCTGTTTTTTCCCACTATTTTTGATATTCCCATCACCCCATTTTACCTCTTTCTTCACTTACAACATCCTTTACCCTTTTTCCCCTGAGAATGTTTTTCAGTTTAAATTTAACAAGAAAATTAAAAACCAAGGAAGATATTTCACCTTAAGAAAGGACTAGTTTGGCTCAAGTGTTTGAATAAAGTGCAAATACTTCATGTAGTTGACAAGATTTGTGAACGACCTGAGGCTTTACCCTACATGCAAACTAAGGAAGTATCTGTACACAGTTATGGCTCTTGACTAAAGCCCAAGATCCTGGGCCCAGAGATACAGGACTGTAATTTATAGGAAGAGGACTATTTAGCACTCTCAACAATTACTCCAGGCAGAGTATCAGTGTTTGCACCCGATCCCCAAGCCCCAATTCTTACAACATAACTTAAAAACCACATACCTGCGCCCACTGTGGGTTACCTTTATTAATAGTAGAAGAATTCCCTGAGTTTAGGGAACTCAGATCTTTATAATAGGCAATAAGCATGCTGGCTTTTTGCTCCTGAAGGAAATTCTTTCTCTTCCGAGACTGGTAGCTGTGCAAACATTCTTGAAAAGCTATTTCAGAACAAAGGCAAGGTATGCTGTTGCTGTTGCTTAATCACTAAGTCGTGTCTGACTCCTTTGTGACCCCATGGACTGTAACCCACCAGGCTCCTCTGTCTGTGAAATTTTCCAGGTGAAAATACTGGAGTGGGTTGCCGTTTTCCTCTCCAGAAGATATTCTTAACCCAGGGATTGAACTCGTATCTCTTGCGTCTCCTGAATTGGTTCTTTATCACAACCACTAGGGAGACCCTAAGGCAAGATATACATAAACTTACAAGACCAAATTGAGAATTGTCTCCCATTAGTAATCACATTCACTGTACATGGCATTATGAATTTTGTCTGATTTGACACTCCTTATCTATTTTCAAAAAATGTAGACAATTATGAGGCATTCAGTGATGTTTGTTGAATGAATGTGAGCTACCTCAAATAACTTTTTAGGAAGTAAAGTTTGTAAAAATATAATGATATTAACTAATTCTAGAGTATACACAGATTCAAAATATTTATTCCTCCTCCGACCCTAAATATCATTTCTATCGGCATCCTATCACTGTATGCTTTAAAATGAAATATTTACCCACTGACTTCAAAAATATCTTTTATTTTATTGTCTTTCTGTTTTTTCTGCTACACACACACACATACACACACACACACTTTCTATTTTTCTTGTAAACAGAGATTACATAAAATGTCATTAAAGTTTTAGCTATGCAGAGAATGGTGATTGAATTACTGATGAGTAATGGATGCTCTGTTAAACATTCAAGGTGTTCATATTACTAAATAGAGTCCCCCCGCCCCAAACCACATTTCTTTTTTTTCTTTCTTTCTTATTTTTAGCAAACCCAAATATTGCTAACCCCAGGAAGGAATTAGAGGACATAAGTATAGGAGGACGCTTATATTTGCAGAGTCACTGTATTTTTGAATGACATGAAGCAGTCACACAGACCTGGCTGATGCACAAATGTCTTAAGCGAGCATCTGAATTAACCCTTTGTTTTCAGGCAAGACTGTGCTAATTTAATCTATCCCGGAAATGAGAGAATCTGTCATATTTGAAAAAGGGAATTTTACAACATTCTTTAGGGATATTTAGCTCCAGTACTTCTAATCTTTCCAAAATGCTCCTTCATGTGAAAACTGACATTTTCCTTGCAAAAAATTAAAGTCATTACACACCACTCTGACCTCCCCATGTCTTCTTGGTCTTGCATTCCACTTGTATTCTCCACACTTCAGTGTCCACGTGCATCTGCAGGTCCAGAATACTGGGCCCTGAAATGTGTGTCTGGCAGCGAGCCTCTGATGAGACATAAAATAAACATTTTCCACTTCCCTTCAATGGTAAACTTTCCCCTCTTCTCAGACATCTCTTGTCTGCAGCCGGGGAATGGGAATGATATCACTAAACATGTAATGTGTGATGTGCTGTGGGGTCAGCTGAAGGGTAATTTCTAGGAAGCACGCCTACTCAGAGGACAAACCAGAACTGGCATTGAGCAGAGGCACTCAGCAAAATGATGCATTTGAGATGGCATTTCCTCAGGGTACACAGTGCCAAAGGCGTCGTGCACCAACTCAGCCATGCTAACAATCAACACACTAGTGTCCTTCAGGGACACTTCAAGTGGCTTCTTTATGGATTCAGGAATAGCAAAATAATGAGATTTAGCCGAGAGTTCATCTTGAAGGAAAGTGAAGACATGCTGTCAAGTGAAATACTTCTGGAATCTCGCAAAACTTTCTTTTAGCTCTGCACCTTGGGGGGCAGACATGCCCAGTTAACAATTTTGTTCAGGATGTTTCAAAGCTAAAACTCAAGCTGACCCTAGTAATAAGCAATGATCCTTCTTCTAATTTAAAATGTGTGTGTGGGGTGTGGAGGAGGAACAGGTAAGAATGATGTATAGAAGAATAAAACTGCACACACATAAAATGATACCTCTCTAAAGCCACCACCAAGTCTAAGCATTAGAGGAGACAGAATTAATATTTCTTTAAAGCTGATATTGTACCCTGAATAATCTCCTAAATGGCTTTTTGTAACTCAGTGATGTTTTTAATCCCACTCCTCACTGCCCACTTTTCTTTTCACCTCTGCATTTTTTTCACCACTCATTCTTCCCCCAGAAGGTCTTTCCTTCTCTTCTTCAGCAGCATCTCTGTATGACCAATTCAAAAGCTACAATCTAGATGACCATTCTAATAGGAAATACTTAATTCAACTAATTCACTTGCATTAGACATAGAGCCCTGAACAAGGCAAACACAGTTCCTGGCCCTACAGTACCTGCAGCATTCAACTCCTAAACTACGGACTTTCCTGTAACTGATTCATGTGGTAATTGGGATACTCTTCATTACATTGTGAGCTTAGTTGATGGATCTTTTTAGTAGATCTGATTAGCCATGTTGCCATCCTTAGAGACCCTCAGAAGGATGTCAGGCCACAGAACACGTTTCCAGACACATAAAACTTAGTTACCTCAATGGTAGAATACAGCCAAGTAAGTAAAACTGTGATTTCAGTAAAAATGAACTAAGGGTTATATACAGAACTCTTTTGCCTCAATTCTTATGGTTAAAAAAATGCTTCTGAATGTGCTTGTCCACTTTATAAGAGCAATACTGCAAACAGAATTATTATTCCTTTGAAAGCTGATGTTTTTCAAGGCCACTCTTAGCAATAATTGCTTTCACTAAGCAGAACTACACATGGAGATGGGCTAGGAAACTGGGCTTTACATATAGTGATTCAAAACCATGCTCAGGAACTCAATGAAAAAAATTCTCTCATTGGTTACTGTCTTAGCATTGCTTTTTTTCCATCAAACCTAAGTGCAAGGGGAAAAATCCAATTATTTGGAGGTTCCAGTTAGCTGGAACCTTTGGTCTGCTAGGCTACAGCTGGGCAAACTTCAGCTATGGAGAGATGCTCTCTGATCATCTACCTGTGGTGTGATGGATTATCTCTCTTGGTATTTAATCAGTAACTGCAAATTACCCAGATTTCGGACATATGGTATTTAACAGTTTAATAAGGGACTCTATCAATATGATAGTTAACAACATAATCAAACTAAATAAATGTCAAACAAATATAATTATAACTAGGACTCTAATTGTTTCCTGAGTATATTTCATGCTTGTATAAGTAACAAGCTCCTTGTAGAAAAGGGCTGCATCTTTAATTTCCTCTAAAAGGCCCAGTATGATGCAAGACATGTAATCATGTCCTGATTGAAAATATTATGGTGTCCCTTCCCTCAACATATAATTCAGCATAGAAACCTTACAAAAACACAAATTAGCTGAAAGTCCAACAAAGCTCTTGTTTATTTTTATGGAAATTACTTTGATGCTGTATATATATATGCATATATATATATATATATATGTGCTAAGTCACTTAAAATTGCTAAGTGTGACCCTGAAAAATATCAGCTTTCAAAGAAATGTCAATTCTGTTTGCAGTATTGCTCTTATAAAGTGTACAAGCATATGCATAAACATTTTTAACCATACAAATTGAGGCAAAAGAGTTCTCTATATAACTCTTAGTTCATTTTCACTGCTGTTTTATATATACAGATATAAATGAAGAATAATATATATTCCAGTACTTTGGAAAAACTGACTCACTGGAAAAGACCTTGATGCTGGGAAAGATTGAAGGCAGGAGGAGAAGGGGACGACAGAGGATAAGATGGTTGGATGGGCATCACTGACTCAATGGACATGAGTTTTAGCAAGCTCCGGGAGTTGGTGATGCACAGGGAAGCCCAGCACTCTGTAGTCCATGGGGTCACAAGGAGTCGGACACGACTAAGTGACTGAACTGAACTGATGAAGAATAAATATATATGCACACACACACATCCACACACAGTATCAATTTTTTGTCCACCTCCAATTGCTTCTTTTTTAATGTCCCTACCTTGTTGCTGCTTTTTATACTCTGGGTAATCTAGTATTGCATATAATAAAAGCACATTGGGAAAAATAAACATTACAAATGCATTTTATATCCAGAGACCTGGGCAGAATCTCAATAACTGGTTCTGATCCCCAGGGCACTTCTCTTAAAGGAAAAGCCTCGTTAAGGTATAAATACACCATTAAGTAGCCAGCCATATCAGACTATTTGTCATAGAGATAAAATTCCTTGGACAATCTGGTATCACTAACATACTTGGAAACAATAAACCCTCTTGATTTCCTTGTCTGAGTCAAAGAAATTTCTAGATGTTTTAAAGTTTTCGCTATTTATATCATTTTACTACTGTATGAATGTATGTAAAATTGAAGCCCAAGAAAGAAAAAAAAAGGTATCTAAGAATCCACTGACATAAAATTTACTTTTACTGCCAAAAGAGAATAGTTTTGGTTCCATTTTCATATCCAAAGTATCCATGTGTACTATAGTCCCCCTCAAGCCGATATAACTCATTTACCAGAAAATTTCAAAGTTTGAGTGAACTTTTTATAGCACTCTTTCATTGCAACTCCTGGTTTTCAAGGCCTGTATCATTATTTGTTATAGTTTTTAAGGCAAACATCTCTTATTCATATTCTTCTGCAGCATCTAAACTGTTTCTCCTCATGGTTGTATGCAAATCCACTGAGTTTCAAAACAAATATGATTTTGAAAGACACTGTGTTGCTCTAACAAAGGGAACATTGTCCATCTTCCCTGACAGCCTCTCTCTTCATTAAAGAGGCCCTGATGCTCTGCAGAATGCCAGGCTCCTTAAACACTCCCTCCCAATTGCTATTTTCACTGCACTAACAGTGAAGAAAACAATTTATAGTTTACTGGGGTCTCCTTCCTAGAAAAAAATTTAATATTTTTTTTTCAGAAGGGATAAGGAAGCAAAATTTCCTGATGGAACATAATTCCTTCTTTTAAAATACCACTGGCTCGGAGATTTTTCTTTAAAAAACGGCTCCCTCTACCATCATCATGGAGCTATCCATTTTTGGGTTATTTTTTTGACAGTGACCTTTCACTTATTATCCATTCTGATAAACCATCTTTGACATTCTGTTTCCCAAAATCTGGCTCTGCAAAAACACAAAAGCTGAGGGATCCTTTCATGCCTAGAAATGGCAACATCAACTTCCTCACTCTCTAAATATCATCGTGAGATGGACATTTTACACAAACAACCAAAGATGTGCTGGTCTATTTTGCAGTCATAGCATACCTCATTAGAGCTTACAAAGGAAAAGTTTTCCTCTATTTTTCTAAGCTTAATCTAGATATTTGCTTAGTCAAGCTCCTATCTAAAGCGCCTCACATGTGTGTGTGCATATGTGTGTGTGTGTGTATATATATATATATATATATAGTATGAAAAGAATGTAATAATGTCATAATACCATGATCTTTCTACTTTCTTTTCATTTCTTTATAAGAAGGATTTATTTAGTTAGAGGTAAATTATAATATGGTTTAAGTTAAGGCAAAGTAACAGCAATAGAAATACTCTATATTCATGTTGTAAAGGTTCCAAAATAGTTCATTCCCATTTTATCATTTGACCTCCAGTGCAAGCCTGTGGGTCAAATAGTTGATAAATGTTAAAAAATTATACAAAGTCTAGTTCTCATGCTTTAAACCAGAGATGAAAAATCTTTCTGTAAAGTGCCAGATAGTAAATATTTTAGACTTTTAGAGTTTAATGGTCTCTGTTCCAACCAGTCAACTCTACCATTGCAGTGCCAAAGTAATGACACATGGTATATTAATGAATGAGTGTGACTGCGTTCCAATACAACTTCATTTGCAAAAACCATCAGTTTTCTGGATGTGTGGTGAGCTATACTTCACCAACTTCTGTTTTAAACCACTATGCTTTAAAGTCCTGAGAAGGTAGAAATCAGAAGACAATTACAGACCAATTGAAACATTAGTCTTCAAGATAAGGAGAGATTATAGCTTGAACTATCAAAAAAAGTCTTTATGGAAGAGAAAGCACTTTAGCAGGGCCTGAAAGATTGGTTAGATCTATTTATGGGTACCAGAGGGTTAGATATTTCATGCAAAGAGAACAACATGAGCAACTCCACAAACAGGATGCAGAATGGGGTATGTATAGGAAGAGTAGGTAGTTCAGTTTGACTAAGACATACGTAAGTGAAAAAGGCCAGTGAGACAGAAAAGATGGGATTTTGCTCAATAAAAGTATTTTGAACTAAATAATAAAATCTCCTTCTGTAAAAAAATTAGAAACTACTATATATTGCAGGTAGAAGAGTAGTATCAGAGAGGAAATATTCATTTTTCCTTATGATGATCAGAGTAAGTCATCCCAAAGGGATTGAGAATTGTCCTAGTAGCTAGGATGCATTTCCAGTCCTTGCAGGGAACATAGAAAGACCTCAGTGAAAGATGGATTTGAAAGGCTACATCCACTAGACTAAAGCAGTGGTAAGATAGCATGCCATTTGCCTATACCATGCTTGCCTGGTGATTCATATGGTAAAAAAATCCGCCTGCAATGCAAGAGACCTGGGTTCGATCCCTGGGTCAGGAAGATCCTCTGGAGAAGGGAATGGCTACCCACTCCTGTATTCTTGCCTGGAGAATTCCATGGACAGAGGAGCATAGTGGCTACAGTCCATGGGGTCACAAAGAGTCAGACAAGACTGAGCGACTAACACTTGATGAGTGGAAAAGCACCAACTAAGAATCAGAAATCTGCAGATATATGGTGAATTAAAATTATTTGCTTATGCAGAGTTCAAGTTTGGAGGGGAAAAAAGTACAGCCAGGGACCTCCTATTTTGAAATTTGAAACAAGAAGAAAATTTTATTGTCCTTAGGTTAGTTGATCCTATGAATCTTAATCAACGTTTAATGCAACTTAAAAACAAAATAAAAAGCAAATATGCTTTAAAATAGAATTGTGAAATATAAAAGCCACAGAAAATTAGAGTTTTGGTCATTTCTATATGACTATGTAAATGAAGCTTTTTGATAGTTTCATATTATTTCAAATATCAAAATTCAATATAAAAGAAATTACTTGCCTATGATCTTGTAGTCAGAGATTCAGGTCAAACTTGGCTAGATGGTTCTTCTGTTCTACTTGAGGCTGGGTTATTTACTTGCCTGCATCTATCTGTTGACTCAGCTAGAGTGAGGCAGAGGTTCAAGAAATCGTCACTCATATGGTTGATTGCTTTGGTGCTCTTTCTCTCAGCTCTCCCTCTGTATGTGGAAAGCATAGACTTCTTCACAGCATGGTAGTCTCAAGGTAGTTAGGCATCTAACATGACGACTGGCCTCTAAGAGGAAGCAAGTTAAGTGGTGATAATACAAGTCGGGGATCTCTTAAAATCCAGTCTTGGAAGTTATAAAATGTCATTTCCACCACATTCTATTAGTTAAAGCCAGCCACAGGGCAGCCTGCAATCAGGGCAAGGGGAACTAAATAAAGTGGCAAGAGGTACTTTATAAAAGAGCCTGTGAGAGGGAAGATACTGTCATGATGCTCAATGGAAACACAATCTGGCAAAGAAGTTAAACATAAAAATTAGGCCAGGACCAGTGAAATCTCTAGGGACCTCACAGAGGCAAACTCAAAACGGCTCCAGATCCTATGGGATTCACACATTAAACAAACCCTTCTGAAAATCAACTTATGATAAAAAATCACAGACCATATAGGGAAAAAGGATGTAGACAAAGCAGAGAGTGGAAATGGCACACTGTGACCTGGGGTAATAAAGGAAAATGGAGAGACTTAGAAATAAACACATTTAAACGTGAAGGAGATAAAGGTAGAAACAGAAAACACAGAGCAAGAACTGGACAGTAGAAAAACAAGCAGATGTGTTTGAAAAGTATTAAAAATTGACATTTTAAGAGTAAAATAAAAATCCTTCATTGAAATAAAAGTCCTTAACAGGTGAAAAGAGAATTAGTGAAGTGGAAGACAGGCATAAGGGAACCATTCTGGATAATGTAGCACAAAGAGATATAAGTACTCAAAATATGGAACATGAAAAGGGTATTAAGAAATTGGAAAATTAAAATAAGAAGTCTAATGTATATCTGATAAGAATTATAGAAGAAAATAATGGAGAAGATGAAAAAGAACCAATATGCAAAGAAGGAATGTCCAGGGACTTTCCAGAAGTGAAGAAAGAAGTCAGTCATTATGGATTACATTTAATTTCAAATACAGTAATTAAAAAACAAATCCTCAATTATATATATATCTTAGTGAAAATGTACAACTTCTGCAGCAAAACATAAATCTTCAAAGCTATTGGAAGAAGGAAAAGAAAACATAAGCAACTGGACTGACTAAGTTCTCCTGAACAATGATATGCAGATAATAGAATAACACATCTGAAGTATGAGGGAAAATGACTATCCACCCAGAAACCTGTGTGGCGCTAAACCATCATTCATAATGAGAGCAAAAAAGCTCATATTGTAAAGAACAGAAACCATCAAATCAGATCTTTTTATATTATTCAACTTTATTAAAACATATTTTATATACCATAAAAGCCATCCCAGTTAATCCTAAAGGAAAACAACCCTGAATATTCATTGGAAGAACTGATGCTGAAGCGGAAGCTCAACACTTTGGCCACCTGATGCGAAGAGGGACTCATTGGAAAAGATCCTGATGCTGGAAAAGATTGAGGGCAGAAGAAGAGGGTGACAGAGAATGAGGTGGTTGGATGGCATCATTGAGTCAATGGACAGCAGTTTTAGCAAATTCCGGGAGATAGTAAAGGACAGGGAAGCCTGGCATGCAGAAGTCCATGGGAGCACAAAGAGGCAGACAAGACTGAGCGACTGAACAACAACATTTTAAGAGTATAGTTTGATGACCTTTGACAATAAATATAAACTTGTAACTACTACTACAAATCAAGGTACAGAATATTTCCCTCACTGTGAAAGGTTTCCTTATGTCTTTTCCCAGTCAATTCCTCCAACCAACTTGTCCCCTAGTAATCACTGACCTGGTTTCTGTCACTATAAATTAGAATTTTTCTAATTTTCTATAAATTATAACTTTCTATAAATTTTCTATAAATTCTACTACATTTGATCTTTCTATCTGGCTTCTTTCATTCAGTTTAATGTTTTTGAGATTCATCCTTATCAGGTGTATCACTAATTTTCTCTTTTTTAGTGCCGAATAATGTTCCATTTACAGAAAGGAAAATTGGTGCTTTAATATCAATTTCATGCAAAAGAACATTTAAGCCAGAAAGTACTATTAGGGTAAAGAGAGACTTTACATGATGACAAGAAGCACATTATACCAAGAAAGTAATATAAATATTAATTTCCATGCTTCTAGCAATATAAAAACAAAGCATCTAATGTAAAAAATGGATGTAATTATCAGGAACAACTTTAAAATGCACCATCACGCTTTAATTTTTAAAAGACACGTCTCTCAGAAAATCGATAGATCATCAGTCAAAAGTAGGGAAGGATATGGAAGATCGGGAAAGAGGAAGGGTCAAAATTTACAATAAGATGCCAAAGGAGGATTCCCTGAAAAAGTCATTCATTAGTTGAAGGGCCTTTTACAGTCTTAGATACACTTATATGGCAAAGCACAGTCAACTAGCTCAATGGGAACAGGATTGGTGTGAGGGGGTTAACATTATTAGCCCTTTTGTAGGACACAGGTGACCATGCTTCTGGGGAAGATTTGAAAACAGAGGTTGGATGTTTTTCCCTTCTCCATGAAATAAAAACCAAAACAACAACACTAATAAATGACATTAATTGAGCACTCAACATGTATCAGACCATATGTTAAACACAGTGTATGCATCATCTCTTTTACTTCTTGGACTAACTTTTGAGTTCATGGAAAAAGAAACTGAGACTCAGAGGTGGAAATAAATAGCACTATAGGGTCTTGAATTCTTGAACTTACGTCTAAATCAATATTTGGAACTCAAAACCAAGAGTTCACAAACTCCCATCATTAACTGCCTTTTCTTCTGACAGCATAGCTCATTCCTGACCCAAATCCCTACTAAACCACAGGCCAGCTCATTCTTATTCAAACTGTGGAGAAAAGAATCAGCTGGATTATTTCTCATGTAAAATATCCCATCTGCAGAGAAGCAAGACAGGCTATTTTCTTAAACAGTCTGCCTGGGGCTGGCCTTGGGATGGAAGTGAGAAGCAGCAGGGTACATATCCATGGCTGACAGTGAAATGCTGGAGATCAGAGCAGGGAATGGTATGCTGATACAGACATCAAAGGATGAGGAATGGCCAAAAAAGAGGCAGCCCTACGTAGACCTGGCTCCCTGCTGCCAGAGGTGGCTACAATGATCCTCGTGCGTGTGTGTGTACGCGCTTGTATGTTTGTGTTTGTTGCTCAATCATGTCCAGCTCTTTGCAGCCCCACAGACCTATTGTCCATGGAATTCTCCAGACAAGAATACTGGAATGGGTAGCCATTCCCTTCTCTAGGAGATCTTCCTGACCCAGGAATCGAAACCAGGTGTCCTGCATTGCAGGTGTATTCTTTAGCATCTGAGCCACGTCCTTTCTTAACCACTATTTGATTGCCCACAACCAAATGCCAATGTCTTGCATCGCCTTTGCATGGTCTTTGCTTCCTGTTTCTTGATTCTTAGTTAACTCTAGATCATCTTGCAAGACAAAATACTAAAAAAAATTTAAACCAAGACACACTCCAGTTCTTACTGATTTTAGATAGCTATAAAAATGAGAACCTGAATGAATTCCACATGCTTTTGCTAACTGACCTTAACTTTGTCTAATGAAAACAGCCCTTTCCATAATCTGAATTATGTCTTACACAGAATAAAAAGAGATAACTCATTAGTATTCTGTAGAAAGCTTGTCATTTTCTGAAGAAAGAATATGAAGAGATACAACATTGCTATGCTATGCTAAGTCACTCCAGTCGTGTCTGACTCTGTGTGACCCCATGGACGGCAACCCACCAGGCTCCCCTGTCCCTGGGATTTTCCAGGCAAGAACACTGGAGTGGGTTGCCATTTCCCTCTCCAATGCAGGAAAGTGAAAGTGCAGTCGCTCAGTTGTGTCCAAGCCTCAGCGACCCCATGGACTGCAGCCCACCAGGCTCCTCCGTCCATGGGATTTTCCAGGCAAGAGTACTGGAGTGGGGTGCCATTGCCTTCTCCGGATACAACATTGAGAGGACACAAATAAAAAACTTGGAAGAAAAATATATCGCCTTAGCTTTTACCAAACACTGTATATGTTGGCCACCAAGCATGAGGCTGTTGCTAAATAAATGGTGATGACTATGAATAATTATGATACTGTAGAGGGCTTAGAGCAAAACTATCAGTTGAATTAAATGAAATGAATGAGATACTGTGTTTCCTTGACCAAAATAAAAGGATAGATGATAAATTGTTAAGTGAATTTAACTAACCTGGATCATCAACTGCCTAGATTGAAATTCCTATTCTTCTCTGTGACCTGGCCATATTGAGACTTCTCTGTGCTTCAGTCTTCTCGACTCTGCGAAATGGGGGCTATAAGGTTATCTCCAGGAGTTGCTGTGAGGATTACATTAAATTCTCTGTGTAAGCACTTGACACTGTACCTAGCATGCATGCAGTGAATACTCAGCAAATGTTGGCTTTTTGTTACCATTTCTTTAGGTCACTTCCCTTACTCTTTTCCCTTTGTGAATAAAATGTAATCATAACAACTAGGAGAAAGTTTGTAACTAAACACTGAAAACTGAGAGCTCCACACCAAAGCTGACTTCCATCCTGCATTTTGTGATGGTTAGTGTGGCCCAGTGTTCCATAAACACTGAACTTCTATTCTTTCCTCTCTTTACAAAAGACATTTGTCCTTCATATAAACAGAAAACTAATCTCCTAATTAACAGTTTCAGAAATGTGCCCCTATTTTATGCACCATTTTAGCCAAAATAGATAAGCATATAAGAAATCTTCTCACAGAGAGTGGGCTACAAAGAACTCTGGCTTCAGTACGAGAAGGACTAGAGAGAAGGTTTTTATGAGGGAAGACTTTGTCCACAGTCACCGCAGCACTGGCACAAGCAGCACTTAATGACAGAGTACGACTCGGCTGTAAAAGAGAATGAAATAATGCCATTTGCAGCTACATGAATGGATCTGAAGATTCTCAAACTGAGTGAAGTAAGTCAAACAAGAAAAACAAATATCATGTCATATCACTTACATGTGGAACTGAAAAAAGGTGCAATTGAACTTACCTACAAAACAGAGTTACAGATGTAGAAAATAAACATGATTACCAGGAAGTAAGGGGCAAGGGAAAAATTAGGAGATTGGGGTTGACATAGACACATTACTATATATATCAAGTAGTCAAAGTCAAAGTCACTGAGTCGTGTCCGACTCTTGCGACCCCATGGACTGCAGCCCGCAAGGTTCCTCTGTCCATGGGATTCTCCAGGCAAGAATACTGGAGTGGGTTGCCATTTCCTTCTCCATACTATATGCATAATTGATAACTAAAAAGGGCCTGCTGTATACAGCACAGGGAATTTGATGCAATACTCTGTAATGGCCTATATAGGAAGAGAATGTTAAAAAAGAGTGGATATGTGGATATGTATAACTGATTACGGAGAAGGCAATGCCACCCCACTCCACTACTCTTGCCTGGAAAATCCCATGGGCAGAGAAGCCTGGTGGGCTGCAGTCGATGGGGTTGCTGAGGGTTGGACATGACTGAGTGACTTCACTTTCACTTTTCACTTTCATGCATTGGAGAAGGAAATGGCAACCCACTCCAGTGTTCTTGCCTGGAGAATCCCAGGGACAGTGGGCTGCCGTCCATGGGGTCGCACAGAGTCGGACACGACTGAAGTGACTTAGCAGCAGCAGTATAACTGATTAACTTAGCTGTACACCTGAAAATAACACAACACTATTAATCAACTATACTCCAATAAAATTTTTTAAAAAAGAGTAAAAAATTAAAGAGTGACGAAATGTCTGAGATACCCAGTTGATCCTTCTGGCTTCATTCTCCAAACATCAGGTAGTGTAGTGGAAAGAACATAAATCAAATTAACCTGGATTCAAATCTCCAACCTGTTACTAAACTGTGATTTTCATCAAGATAATCTTTCTAAATTAGACCACAGTTTTCCATCTGTAAAAAGGGCAACCTTTGTAGAACTGCTATAAGAATTGGAGGTAAGTGCGAAAGTTTCCTGAACCTAACAGCACTCAGTGTTGTTGTTGTTCAGATGCTCAGTCACGTCTGATTCTTTGTAACCCCATGGACTATAGCACGCCAGGCTTCCCTGTCCTTCCCATCTCCTGGAGCTTGCTCAAACTCATGTCCATTGAGTCCGTGATACCATCCAACCATCTCATCCTCTGTTGCCCTCTTCTCCTCCTGTCTTCAATCTTTCCCAGCAACAGGGTCCTTTCTAAGGAGTTGGCTTTTCACATCAGGTGGCCAAAGTATGGAGCTTCAGCTTCAGCATCAGTCCTTCCAATGAATATTCAGGACTGATTTTCTTTAGAATGGACTTGTTTGATCTCCTTACAGTCCAAGGGACTCTCAAGAGTCTTCTCCAACACCACAGTTCAAAAGCATCAGTTCTTCGGCGCTCAGCCTTCTTTATGGTCCAAATCTCACATCCATACATGACTACTGGAAAAACCATAGCTTTGACTAGACAGACTTTTGTTGGCAAAGTAATGTCTCTACTTTTTACTACGCTGTCTAGGTTTGTCGTAGCTTTTCTTCCAAAGAGCAGGTGTCTTTTAATTTTATGGCTTCAGTCACCATCTGCAGTGATTTTGGAGCCCAAGAAAATAAAGGACAGAATAAATAAAGGACAGAAATGGTATGGACCAAACAGAAGAAGATATTAAGAAGAGGAGGCAAGAATACACAGAATTATACAAAAGAGATCTTAATGACCCAGATAACCACGAAGGTATGATTACTCACCTAGAGCCAGATATCTTCGAGTGCAAAATCACGTGGGCCTTAGGAAGCATCATTATGAATAAAGCTAGTAGAGGTGATAGAATTCCAACTGAACTATTTCAAATCCTAAAAGATATGTTGTTCAAGTGCTGCTCTCAATATGTCAGAAAATTTGGAAAACTCAGCAGTGGCCACAGAACTGGAAAAGGTCAGTTTTCACTCCAATCTCAAAGAAAGGCAATGACAAAGAATGTTCAAACTACCACACAATTGCACTCATCTCACACACTCACAAAGTAATGCTCAAAATTCTCCAAATTAGGCTTCAACAGTACCTGAACCAAGAACTCCCAGATATTCAAGCTGGATTTAGAAAAGGCAGAGGAACCAAAAATCAAATTGCTACATCCGCTGGATCATTGAAAAAGCAAAAGAGTTCCAGAAAAACATCTACTTCTGCTTCATTGACTACACTAAAGCCTTTGACTGTGCAGATCACAACAAACTGTGGAAAATTCTTAAAGACATGGAAATACCAACCACATTACCTGCCTCCTGTGAAACCTGTATGCAGGTCAAGAAGCAACAGTTAGAACAGAAGGTGGAAAAGACTGGTCCAAAATTAGGAAAGGAGTATGTCAAGGCTGTATATTATCACCTTGCTTATTTAACTTATATGTAGAGTACATTCTTCATAATGCCAGGCTGGATGAAGCACAAACTAGAATCAAGATTGCTGGGAGAAATATCAATAACCTCAGATATGCAGATGACAGCACCCTTATGGCAGAAAGTGAAGAGGAACTAAAAAGCCTCTTGATGAATGTGAAAGAGGAGGGTGAAAAACCTGGCTTAAAACTCAACATTCAGAAAACTAAAATCATGGCATTCGGTCCCATCACTTCACGGCAAACAGATGGGGAAATAATGGAAACAGTAGCAGCACTCAATAAATGGTAGTTATTCTTATTTCCCAAAGTTTTTGTCATCATGGATTCATCTGAAGTTTACTTGATTCTGTTTAAAGCCACCAACACTTTCTCTTTCACACATTTTTCTGTCTTTATGTCTGAATGCAGAATAGTGTAGCATAATGAGCTTTTATTCTGGAAAATGACAGAACTGGGTGGAGTCATCTCTGATATATTGGGAGAAGGCTTGCTGCACAGTGGGAAAAGACAGAAGAAAAAACCCTGACCTTTTGTTTATTAGCTCAATGACCTTAGGCAAAAAGGACTTAATATCTCCAAGCTTCAAGTTTTTCAAAGTAGTCAAGAATAATAATAACCTTAAACATAGGTTTTTAGAGGGATTAAATAAGGGCTCGGTTGAGGCTTTGTTTTATTTGATCACTTTCCACAAAGAACTAAATGTAATGAATATCTAGAAGGCAATCAATAATGAAGGATGAATAAATGATTGAATACATAGATGAAGGAGAAGGAAGAAGAACAGAAGGAAAGAAGGGAAGGTCGACTGAAGAAAAAGGCACAACCTAAAGTTTAAGTTTTATTTGAGGATCTTATTGAAAAGTATAGTCTGGGAGATAGCTTCTCAGATAGTTCTGAGGAACTGCTCCAAAGAGATAAGGGAGGAGCCGGGATGATATATAGGAGTTTTTGTTGAAAAAAAAAAAAAAAACATGTAGTTGAAAGAAACATGTGGTTGGACATTAAAAGATTACTGCTAACCATAAAGAATAGACATCTCCATTTAGTGATTTTCATGCTTTTCTATGTATGGGAAGGTGCAAGAGTCTGGCTTCATTGAAATTATTCCTTAGATATGCATCTTAACTATCTAGGGCTGGTATCCAGAGCACCAAATGTTTCCTGGTTTTCTGCATCCTGAATTCCCCTCGGGGCATACATTTGGTCACTGCAGGGGGTATTGGCTTGATGGCAGACCACATTCCCTGTTTACTGAAATGGCAGGCAGCATTCCCTTTCCATGGAAGGAAGGAAGAACAGAAGGGAGGAAAGAGAGAAAAGAGGAAGGCAGACAGGCAAGGGGGGTGGAGGAAAAAAATGTACCCCACAAATATTTCAGACTTAAATAACTTACTTCAAGATTTTACTTTCAAAACATAGGGTAGTGAAATCTGGAGGGCAGATCCTGAAGGAAGCCATTTGTAAAAATTATCACTTCCAATGAGCCTGTCATCTCATTCTTCCCAGACCTCATGAAGTATCTAGAATACCTTGGAAGAACACCAAATACCAAATCATGAAAAATGGGAGAAAAAATTCCCAAGGCAAAGGGATTGCTTTACATTTTCCCCAGCATCTGTTCCTTCATACTGAAATATTTCATGCAAAATATACTTCATGTAATTCTAATATTAAACAAATAACAGAGAATAGCAAATAGCAAACCTCTTCTGATTTCATTCTCATTGTCCTAAGCTTTCAATAAGATATAAACATTCTTGTACTCAAATTGCCAACAAAATTATGACTGCATTGCCAATTTTATTGGAATTATTTGGAAGAAAGCATTATTTGAGATTTTCTTTAAATCATAGAAAAACAAAATATGTAGTTAACATTATTCTTTAAGAGAAAAAAGCTATAAATCAATTAAACATTTTTCTTTTGTATGAAGGAAACTCAAAATGTACTGAAAGAAGTCAATTTTGAGCAGCCATAGCTTTCATTTTTTCTTAAATGTATCAGACATAGATTTCACAGTTCATAAATAATTCCCATTGCTCACATCATCATTAATTTTTAATCAAGGCAGAGTTGCTGTGAGTGCTACTGCTATTTCACCAAGGTTAGTAGGGGGCTGTTTCCAGGCTCAGAAAACTTATTTGTTCTGCATAACAGACTGATTTCTAAAAGGATGGCCAGATGCACCCTGTAATCCCAACTAATTACCTACAGGTGATGGGGACAAAACTGTTTTTGACTCAAAAAAAAAAAATCTAGTTTCACAGATAATTACGCATTTACACAGGCTAGGGATTTAGAGTTTCATATTCTTGGCAGTGTTAGACTTAGGAGTTACATATTGTTAAAAAAGATTCAATTTACCATTCTCCCCAGGTAACACGGTAACATTGTGCCAGGGAGCAAATGTTATACAAGTTCACAGAACTTTTCTGACATAAAATCGCCAGACGAGGAAATGGTTTCAATGTGGGTTTAGGAAAGCTCCAGGCAAGCTATTCTCCAAGTCAACATCAAATGACCCAAAGCAAAACCAGAGAACATTCAATTTCAAATCAGATAAGTCTTCTTAAAAAATGAGTACTATCAACTTAACAGAAACCCTACTGAAAGGAAATGTGGTTTTTTTAGGTTTAATACGTGTAGGTAAAAGCCATAACTTGGTCATTTAAACAAAGATGTTGTATATCATGTATAATATGTATATATAGTTCAAATTAATTTCTTTTTGGAAAACAATGCCATGTTTATAGAAATCTGATAAAATATCCAGTAAGGAAAGATTGTCTGACTAACCTAACCGAATGTAAATAAAAGTCAAACTGCTTTAGTACACTTTCAGTTCAGTTCAGTCGCTCAGTCGTGTCCGACTCTTTGCAACCCCATGAACCGCAGCACGCCAGGCCTCCCTGTCCCTGACCAACTCCCGGAGTCCACCCAAACCCATGTCTATAGAGGTCAATGATGTCATCCAACCATCTCATCCTCTGTCATTCCCTTCTCCTCCTGCCCTCAATCTTTCCCAGCCTCAGGGTCTTTTCCAATGAGTCAGCTCTTCACATCAGGTGGCCAAAGTACTGGAGTTTCAGCTTCAACATCAGTCCTTCCAATGAACACCCAGGACTGATCTCCCTTAGGATGGACTGGTTGGATCTCCTTGTGGTCCAAGGGACTCTCCAGAGTCTTCTCCAACACCACAGTTCAAAAGCATCAATTCTTCGACATACATACAGATACATCTTAAAGATGAATGTATATGTATAAAGATATATATGTTACAGATATCTATACCTTATATATCATAAATATTAAAATTAACAATTCAAATAGCTTAAAACAACTTTAAACACCTTAGCTTTTATATTCGTACACACAGGGAGATTTTCTAAGATAAAAATATTAGTGGTATTAGTAATAATTTCAACTTTTTAACTTATTATTCTCTGTATTTTCCAGATTCTTAAGATGAATGTATAATTTTTATAAGAAAAATGTTTTAATATTTTTAGCCTTAAGAATTTTAAGCTAACTCTCTTATATGCCAAAGATATAAAATAAAGAAATATAGTTCTCAATAAGCTACATAAATAAAATTAGTTTCCTCACTTAATCACACCTCCCACTATCACACCTTCCATACATAACTGTAAATCCTGAATAAATGACTTATAAGTACCTATATAGAGGACACACCTTTCCAAGGACTACAGGAACAGATCTAATAGAGCAACTTACTTCAATAAAAACAACATCAATGAGATTTAATGTGAACTGCTCCACAGAATTGTGTGGTTCTAAGTTAATATTATCATTCAGTGTAGCATCAATACAACTGCAAATTCAAATAACATTGATTGCAAATCCATGTAAATCCAAGGTTCATTACATAAAATACCTAGTTCTAACCCATCCCTCTCAACCCTCCCTCCAATGCCATTAGCTCCCCACTATTTCATATAGCTGGGTCACTCTCTGCATGGACATGTAAGATTTTAAATATGAATGCCACTGAAATTTTTTCCAGCTTAAATGATCATCTCTACTATCCTGTCAGAAGACCTGAATTTCCTACTATCCAAGACTTTGACCTCATGGACTGTAGCTCACCAGGCTCCTCTGTCCGTGGGATTCTCCAGTCAAGAATGCTAGAGTGGGTTGCCATTTCCTTCTCCAGGGGATCTTCCCAATCTAGGGATCAAACCTGGGTCTCCTTCATTGCCAGAAGATTCTTTACCATTTGAACCACCAGGAATAATGAAAAAGCAAAGAAACAAGATTTCTTTTTTCTTTTTTTTTTTAAACCAGTTGGGAACAAAAGCAGATGAATCACCACAGGACTTCCCTGGTAGTCCAGTGGCTAAGACTCCATGCTCCCAATGGAGGGGGCCTGGGTAAAATCCCTAGTCAGAGACCCAGATCTAACAACCCAAGGCAGTGGAAGAGGCAAGAGTAAAACATCTGGCTACTGACTCTATAATCTAGATCTCAACCTCTATGCCACATTGTGTCCCCAGAACCTATATGAGCAATGAAATAGTGGCTGACTGACTTGACTGGCTTAATTTCCAGTATCTCTCCCAATTCTCCCATGCAGTTTATAGCAAGAAATGAGGACTAGCCAGTCAGTTGCAGGTATAAATTTCCAGGATCCTTCTCCTCAGGTCCAGATATTGCTCCAGTCTCCCTCCCTGGCTTTTCTTCTTTGATGCCTCACCCTTCCCAAGTCTTTCCTATGTTTCCTGGTATCATCTGTACCCAAGTCAGGCTTTAGCTTGGGGAAACCTAAAATAAAATAGTCAAGTAATGATATGAAGTATTTTAAAAAATAAAGTGGAGGGATTTGGTGAAAAAGAAGATAGTAAACCATTTTCTCATATCACTTGGGAAAAATTTGAGAAGGTCTTAATGTTAGTAGGCTACAGTGAGAAAGAAAAAGTGATGCAATTCTATTTTGTTCAATCCATTCCACCAGTTTTATTGGACATTTATTCTGAGCCAGACACTTTACTAAGCTCTGGGAATATAATAGTGAGCAAAACTGATAATCACTGACTGTTTGGAGATTGCAATCCTGTCTGGAAAACAGACCTTGACAAAATAATCACACAAATAAATATAACTGCTGTGGAAGAGAGGTATGCAGTGTACAGTCTGAAGGAGAAGTTATTGCAAGATGCAATGGGATGATGCACTGATAGTAACAAAAGATAAAGACGATTTTAATTATCTTGCCAGGAGACGAGTATTCAAGTAGTATCACCTATCCTGCTACAATAGTGTCTAGTGATCAGACATGTATTAAAAGAAAAATAATACATTATGATATATCAGTCAGATAATCTGACTAAATTTGCATGTTTGTCTACTTCTCTTATATAGATACTAAGAAGCTTCCATCCCTATATAGTTAGAAAACATTACAGTGAATGGGAAAGCTAGAATCTTCTAGACAGAAAGAGAGAATCCTATCCTCACAAAGCTGGGAAATTTGTTAGCACTCCCATTGTGCAGAAAACTGAGATTTTTATTTTTTTTAATATATTATACATTTCAGACAAAAAGTTTTTTAAAAATTATAGAGTGAAGACTCATGAATTCATTATTCAACTTAAGAAATAAAATATTTCCAATATAATTTAAAGCTTGAAGTACCAAATGCCTCTCCTTCCAATCTCATTCCCTTTGCTAATACACGGAGGAGGCAATTATCCCAAACGATGTGATTATCATCAATGAGAGTTTTTTAATACTGTATAAATATTGTTGTTTAGTCACTAAGCCGTATCCAACTCTTTTGTGACCCCATGGATTGTAGCTCACCAGGCGAGAATACTGGAGTGTGTTGCCATTTCCTCCTCCAAGGGATCTTTTCAATTCATGGATTGAACCCATATCTCCTGCATTGTAGGTGGATTCTTTACCACTGAGCCACCAGGGAAGCCCAATGTATAAATGTATGTATCCCTGAAGAATAATTTCATTTTATATGGCCCTATACTTTGTATTAATACAATCATATTGTATATATTCTACAACCTGCTTTTTCTGTTCATGGTTATATATGTATATACATATATATATATATATATATATATATATAGTGTATATATATGTAGTCTCCTTATGTGAATGTATGTAAATTCATGGTTATATATGTATATACATACATATATATATAGTGTATATATACATATATATATATGTAGTCTCTTTATGTGAATGTATGTAAATTCTGTTAATTTAATTTTCTCTGCTATATAATATTCCAACATAGTCATTCATTCTTCTGCTCATAAAAATTTAGCATGTTTCAATTTGAATCCTTCTATCCATATGCATGGGCTTCTCTGGTGGCTCAGTGGTAAAGAATCCACCTGCCAAAACAGGAGATGGGGGTTTGGTCCCTGGATTAGGAATATCCCCTAGAGAGGGAAATGGCAACCCACTCCAGTATTCTTGCCTGGGAAATGGCATGGACAGAGGAGCCTGGTGGGCTGTAGTCCATGGGGTCAAAAAGAGTGGGACACGACTTAGTGACTAAACAATTCATAAGCATGTCATGCTTCACCTCTTAAAAATAATTAAATTTTAACTTCTTCAAACTTGCTTCAGAAATATTCTATGGATTTTTATATGATATCAAAGAATGAGTATTCAACTAGTGTGTCAGAATTCTAGCACTGAAATTCTATATGCTTAATTTGTTATGTGGGGCTTCCCTGGTGGCTCAGACAATAAAGAATCTCCCTGAAATGGGGGAGACCCAGGTTCAATCCTTGGGTCAGGAAGATCCCCTGGAGAAAAGCATGGCAACCCACTTTTCACTACTAATGTGTTACATATGGAGAAGGCGATGGCACCCCACTCCAGTACTCTTGCCTGGAAAATCCCATGGATGGAGGAGCCTGGTAGGCTGCAGTCCATGGGGTTGCTGAGGGTCAGACATGACTGAGCGACTTCACTTTCACTTTTTCACTTTCATGCATTGGAGAAGGAAATGGCAACCCACTCCAGTGTTCTTGCCTGGAGAATCCCAGGGGCAGGAGAGCCTGGTGGGCTGACGTCTATGGGGTCACACAGAGTCGGACACGACTGAAGTGACTTAGCAGCAGCAGTGTTACATATGTGTGGATATTTGGATTTGGGGAGTTCGTGTCTAAAAACATTTTTTGTAGAACATCCTTAGTCTTTTTTTCACTGTTACCACTGAAATTACAATAGCATGCAAACATGATTACCCTGTAGGCTCAGGAGAGGAAATGTTATAAGCCTTCATTCCTATGTAGATATAAAGACATGTGAAAAAGGGCTATCATTATTTGAATTCATGATGTACCTTTCTTCTAAAGGCACTTTTAAACTATATAATTTAATTTATCCTGAAAGTACTCCTGAGAAATAGAGGTGCTTGTAGCCCTATTTAATTGACAATGAACTTTGTTGGATCACCTCGGATCACAGAGACTAGCTTTGATTCTTACTCAAAATGGCATAGACTCCAACTAAGCTGTCTTATACAACTTTCATCTTTGATAGAATAGTTAGAGCCTACGTTATTTTAAGTTCGGGCACTAGAAAAGCTATTTCAGCAACTGAATCAGCCAAGACTCCAACCAAGGCTCCTCTTGGATAGTTTTATCAGTCATGGTCTGTTAGGCTGGTGGTAAAAGAAATCCAATGGCGTAACAATAGGAAAGTTTATCATCTCACAAAGGAAGAAGTCTAGAGGTAGGTAGTTGATTCAGTGGCTTATCATTGTCATCAAAGACCCACATTATTTCCGATTCCTCTGTGTTTTTCTCAGTATTGCATTATCCTCAGGATGGTTGTAAAATGGCTGCAGCTGTTCCAGACATCACATAGAGATACAATAACATTCAGAGAAATAGAGGAACATTTTTTAATAACTCTTTCTTAGGAATGCTCCTCAGAACTCCTTTCCTACCCTCACCAGCAGACTTTGCCTCTGGTTTCATGGTCCATAGCTGAGCCACATGTCTATCACTGAACCAGATTATTAACAAAGGGAGTGAGGCTGATATGTCAGCCAGTCAGGCACATCCCTAGAGCCAGGATTGGGGTCAGCTACTCTCAAAACACAGGACTATATGGGGAAGGAAGAAATACCCAAACAAAATCAAAGTTCTGATAAAAAAGGGAGAAAAAGAAAATATCCAGGTTAGGCAATCAACATTGTCCATTAAGAGTCAGTTGTCCTAAACCCCCATGTAAACACTAAGGATAAATTTCAAGCACCAAGAATGTGAATTCCTGCTCTGCTTTAATCCCATGAAAGACTTTTACAAGCTCCCCCAAAACTACCCTCCCTCAAAACCCCTAAATCCTGTTGACTTCTGATCCACAGCTGTTATGGTCTAATGTTTATGTCTCTCCAAAATTCATAGGTTGAAAACTGAATGCCTAATGTGGTGGTATTAGGAGGTGGGGTTCTTTGGGAGGTGATTGGCGTCCTAATAAAGAAATGCTGCTGCTGTTAAGTCGCTTCAGTCGTGTCTGACTCTGTGCGACCCCGTAGACGGCAGCCCACCAGGCTTTGCCGTCCCTGGGATTCTCCAGGCAAGAACACTGGAGTGGGTTGCCATTTCCTTCTCCAATGCATGAAAGTGAAAAGTGAAAGTGAAGTCGCTCAGTCGTGTCTGACTCCTAGCGACCCCATGGACTGCAGCCCACCAGGCTCCTCTGTCCATGGGATTTTCCAGGCAAGAGTACTGGAGTGGGGTGCCATTGCCTTCTCCGAAAGAAATACTAGAGAGCTCCTAGTCCCTTCCACCAGGTAAGGGCACTGAGAGAAGCCACCAGGTACAAACCAGAGCAGGCCCTCACCAGACATCTAACCTGCTGGCACCTCCATCTTGGACTCCCTCATCTCAAGAACTGTAAGAAATAAATTTCTGTTGTTTATAAGCCACCCAGTCTCTGGCATTTTGTTATAGCAACCCAAACAGAATAAGATAACCACTTCAATCAGCACAGGTGGTCATCAGCATTTGATTATTCATGGCCAAAATAAAGATGAATTTGGGCCTGAGCTGATTACCACTAAGAATGACTGTTGTCCTTTTCAGCGTCAATCTGATTAGGGGACATTAAATGTAATGTTAAATGGCAGACTGATATTCAACATTTGCTTAAAGAACTCTCTAATGCTCACTGTAAATGCTTTAACATATGAAATTAAATTAAATGACTGGAAACACTTCCTTCATTCCACTTCCTCCCATCACATCAATACAAACTATTTAGTTATCAGACCAACTTGGGAAAAAATGAATTGGACTTTAGGTAGGTATTTTAGATTAACCTGAATATTAGCTATTTTTTTTTCTTTTGAGTGACAGCTAGGTATCTGCCAAATGCTATATATAGAACATATCCAAACACTCTGATCCAAGAGTTTGCATATACTATGCTTTTTTTTTTTCAAATTCACATATTCTTTTAAATAAGTTGCTTTTAAAATGCTGCCAATATATCTGAAGATGCCAGTGCAATTTAGGCAGAAATTTAAAAGACTGCACCCGTTTGAGTGAGGCAACTGTCAAAAATATAATAAGAAGGTATCCAAAAATTCTAGTGATGAGGGTCTGGCAGGGAAACTGTAAAATCTCAACTACTTCTAGTGCCAGATTTAAATGCTTATTAACTAAACTACAACTCAGGTCTTTAAATGATAAGAGACTTCCCAAACTGCAAAAAGTTTCCCAATAAAAGGAAACTTCTGATGTTCATGTGAGTTTACATCAATTTCTTCTAACCCTGTGATAAGCTTTTGTGAGGCTCAGCTATGGGCAGTGTGCTAATACACCCCTTCCAGGTTTCATGAATTCTTCAAAGTTGATTTGAAAATATGCATGGTCTCCTCACAGTGCTTCAGCAGCAGTTCACAGACAGTTCTGCTTTAACCCTAAAACAAGTTAAACATGTATTTCTTTCAAATACAAGCTTACTCCATTTAAGAATTCAAAAGCATTTTTGATATATATAGAAAGAAATACTCTTGGACTTCAAGAAGTGAAGCCTATAGATTTCATCAGCATATGTGAAAGTTGATCATTTGAAAGTTGTCAATTTGCTTTCTTCTGGTATATTTGGAGAAGAGATGCCTGGTTGGAAAAGCCAAACGAAGTTACCATATTAGGTTCCTATAGATTAGAGAAGAATATCAATGACATCAAAGCATGGAATATTATTTTTAAGACATTCTCCTGGCTAACTCCTATGATTCCTTTTGCATTCAACCATTTTTCTGCATTTGTTTTCCCACTCTGCTGCTGCTGCTGCTGCTGCTGCTGCTAAGTCGCTTCAGTCGTGTCTGACTCTGTGCGACCCCAGAGACGACAGCCCACCAGGCTCCCCCGACCCTGGATTCTCCAGGTAAGAACACTGCAGTGGGTTGCCATTTCCTTCTCCATCTCCCACTCTACACCTTTCCAAAACTAAATTCTGTGCTGTCAACAGCAGACAGGAGTAAGAGAAAAGGAGGGTGGGGGGAGCAGCTGACAGCAGTTCCCTGTGGAAGAGGAAGGCTGGCAAACACGGCACCTGGGGAGCTGAAGGAGAGGGCGGTGGGCAGAGAGGTTACCTGGAATCTCTTGGCTCTCTCATTTCCTCAGCTGCCAACCATTCTTTTATTATCTATGATCCTTTCCTCTTCCTTCCCCCAACTCATGTTTCCCTTTCTTCACTCTCCATAGAAAAATACTTTCTGAAATGCCATGCAGTAAACAGGAAAGATAATGAAATTTATTACACTGTTTGCAGCCTACTCCATGTACTAAGGAAAAGCCACCCTTTGCAGATCAGTTCTTTCTCCCTGCCCATCTTCATCCCCACCAAGTCCCAGAGAGGATAAGAGCTGCCTGTGAGTCATTAGATTTCACATGTAAAGATCAAGATACTTGTTGGGAAAAAAAAAACTTTTTTAAAAAGCACAGAATTAAAGAAGGCCTTGAAAGGGAAGAGGAGGTCGTGGAAGTCAAGAGTCCCATCTGGCTGCACTGGACAGGCAGTTTAAGGTTGAGAGTTGAGTGCAAGGAGAGGCAAGGAAGATATACAAGCTCTTATGGCATTGGAACTTTGTCCACTCTGGGAGCATGTGTGGCACATAGGGGACATTCAGGAGTACAGTTCAATAATTAAGAACAACAGGAATGAAGAAAGTATATATGGTTAGAATTACAAATTAGATCTGCTTACATATTTTCTAAGAATCTCCAGTAAAGATTTGAATTGCTTTTAATTACTTTTGTTTGATGGATTAAAGTTCTTTCTATGAGACTCCTTGCTCTGGCTTTTATTCCTGTTACATACACATCTTGTCATCCACAGTGTCAGGAGGTTGAAGTCATTTAGTAAGCTGCAGAGCTGGGGTTAGAACTACATTTACAAGTGTTATTTTCTTGGGGAAAACCCACAGAATTCTTACCAGTTTAACATATTATTTTAGAGGGGTGTATGCTCAGTCACTCAGTCATGTCTGATTCTTTATGATCCTGTGGACTGTAGCCTGGCAGGCTCCTCTGTCCATGCCATTTCCCAGGCAAGAATACTGGAGTGGTTGCCATTTCCTACTCCAGGGGATCTTCCCAACCCAGGGACTGAACCCTCATCTCCCGCATTGCAGGCAGATTCTTTACCACTGCGCCACCTGGGAAATTCCCTTTTAGAGGGGTAATAGTGTCAAATGCATTATTTTGCAAGCGAAGCAGTGGAATGACGGTAAAGTGGATGAAATGCATTTATACTTTCAAGAATAGTGGTTGAACATCCCCTGGGTGCTAGGCATCGTGCTAGGTGAGATATAGCATAAGGAAGTGTGGTTAGGACATAAGAAAATCAGAAATTATAATTTAAATTAGGGGCATGGTAGATGCATTCTATCCTTATGAAGATGCAAGTCAAAATTATACAAGGAGATCCCCTTATTAAAAAGGGACAAGGTGGCTGAAGCTTCCTATTTAGTAATCTCACTTAGGACTCCCAGCATGGGAGCCATGCCACCCTCCTTCTGGGAATGCTAACTTCCTTCTTTTTGGGAACTTCTCTCTCCGTGACTTCACGCATATAGGGGTTCTAATGAGGGCTGCATGTGGTAGGACCCCACACTTTTGGCCACAGTTGACCAAGTCCAACGATAAGCATGTGACCCAAACCAAGCAAGGATACTGCTGGAGGCTTTGTTTCTGACCAAGAGGAGGAAGTCATTTTGCATTTGCTTAACACATCCATTATCTCACATATTTATTCTTTTTGGTGAGAGCATTTAAGTTCTACTCTCTCGGCAAATTTCAGTTATACAATACAGTGTTTTCATTTATAGTTGGTATGTTATATAGTAGACCCCCAGATCTTATTCAACATAGAACGCTTTTAACTTTTCACAAACCTCTACGTGTTTCCCTCATCCTGCAGCTTCTGATAATGCTCATATACTCTCTGAGCTTGACTTCCTTTTTTCTTTTTTGTTTTAGGTTCACATGTAAGTGATACCATGCAGTACTTGTCTTTCTTTGTTGGCTTATTTTACTTAAGCATAATGCCCTCTGGGTTCATGCATGTTACTACAAATTATGGGATATCTTTTTTTCAATGCTGAATATTACATATACATGTGCATGCATGCTCAGTCCCTCAGTCGTGTCTGACTCTTTGTGACCCCATGGACTGTAGCCTACCAGGCTCCTCTGTTTATGGGGTTTTCCAGGCAAGGATACTGGAATGGGTTGCCATTTCCAACTCCAGGGGATCTTCCTGACTCAGGGATCAAACCTAAGTCTCCTGTGTCTCCTGCATTGGTGGTAGATTCTTTTCCACTGAGCCACCTGGGAAGGCCCATATGTATACATGTAAATTTACATATATACATTATATTTTATTGATTTATTTATTCTTTGATGGACACTTAGGTTGTTTCCATACCTTGGTTACTGTAAATAATGCTGCAATAAACACGGGAGTGAAGATATCCCTTTAAGATAACGTTCTCATTCCCTATGGATATAAACCTGATAGTTGGATTGCTGGATCATATAGTTAAAAGTGAGAGTGAAATTGCTCAGTCGTGTCCCACTCTTTGCGACCCCATGGACTATAGCCTACCAGTCTCCTCCATCCATGGAATTTTCCAGGTAAGAGTACTGGAGTGGGTTGCCATTTCCTTCTCCAGGGGATCTTCCTGACCCAGGGATCGAACCTGAGTCTCCTGCATTGCGGGCAGACACTTTATCATCTGAGCCACTTGGGAAGCCTGTATCATATAGTACTATTTTTAATTTCTTAAGGAAACTTCCTACTACTTTCCATTATGACTGTACCAGTTTACATTCACACTAACAGTGTACAAGGGGTTCCTTGTCTCCATATTCTTCAGTTCAGTTCAGTTGCTCAGTTGTGTCCAGCTCTTTGTGACCGCATGGACTGCAGCACTCCAGGCCTCCCTGTCCATCACCAACTCCCGGAGTTTGCTCAAACTCATGTCCATTGAGCTGGTGATGCCATCCAACCATCTCATCCTCTGTCGTCCCCTTCTCCTCCCGCCTTCAATCTTTCCCAGCATCAGGGTCTTTTCCAATGAGTCAGCTCTTCGCATCAGGTGGCCAAAGTATTGGAGTTTCAGCTTCAACATCAGCCCTTCCAATGAATATTCAGGACTGACTTACTTTAGGATGGACTGGTTGGATCTCCTTGCAGTCCAAGGGACTCTCAAGAGTCTTCTCCAACACCACAGTTCAAAAGCATCAATTCTTTGGCACTCAGCTTTCTTTATAGTCCAACTCTCACATCCATACATGACTACTGGAAAAACCATAGCTTTGACTAGATGGACCTTTGTTGGCAAAGTAATATCTCTGCTTTTTAGTATGCTCTCTAGGTTGGTCATAACTTTTCTCCCAAGGAGTAAGCATCTTTTAATTTCATGGCGGCAGTCACCATCTGCAGTGAATTTGGAGCCCCCTCAAAGTGAAGTTTGCAACTGTTTCCACTGTTTCCCCATCTATTTGTCATGAAGTGATGGGACTGGATGCCATGATCTTAGTTTTCTGAATGTTGAGCTTTAAGCCAACTTTTTCACTCTCTTCTTTTACTTTCATCAAGATGCTCTTTAGTTCTTCTTCACTTTCTGCCATCAGGGTGGTATCCTCTGCATATCTGAGGTTATTGATATTTCTCCCGGCAATCTTGACTCCAGCTTGTGGCTTCATCTAGCCCAGCGTTTCTCATGATGTACTCTGCATAGAAGTTAAATAAGCAGGGTGACAATATACAATTGGGTAGGAAGATTTGGTATTTTAACTAGCCTTTGGTTTCCAAAACCTATTTTGATAAAACTCATAAAATAATTCTTTGGTTTCACTAAGTCCCTTACCTATTTATATTGACCACTTTAAATTAATTAAGTTTATTAGTTAAACTTTTGTGATGGCCAGTGATAAAAAACCCAACTCAAACTAATGTAGTCAAAAATGGGAACCTCTTGGGGTTCAGTTGCCTTTGGGAGGAAGCAGGGTGACTCTTTTTGACCCCATGGACTATACAGTCCATGGAATCCTCCAGGCCAGAATACTGGAGTGGGTTGCTGCTGCTAAGTAGCTTCAGTTGTGTCCAACTCTGTGTGACCCCATAGACGGCAGCTCACCAGGCTCTTCTGTCCACAGGATTCTATTGGCAAGAATACTGGAGTGGGTTGCCATTTCCTTCTCCAGGGGATCTTCCCAACCCAGGGATTGAATCCAGGTCTCCTGCATTGCAAGCAGATTCTTTACCAGCTGAGCCATCAGGGAAGCTTTCTCCATATTCTTACAAGCATTTTTTAATCTGATGTGCAGGAAAAAAGAGATGGAGAGAAAGGGAGGCAATGCAGAGCAGGAATCCCTGACTCCACTATGTCTGGGCTCAGATGCAACACTGCTTCCTCCCACAGGCAACTGAACCCCAAGAGGTTCCCATTTTTGACTACACTAGTTTGAGTTGGGTTTTTATCACTAGCCATCACAAAAGTTTAACTAATAAACTGAATTAATTTAAAGTGGTCAATATAAATAGGTGAGGGACTTAGTGAAACCAAAGAATTATTTTATGAGTTTTATCAAAATAGGTTTCAGAAACCAAACGCTAGTTAAAGCCCCAATCTTCCTGCCCACTTGGGTAGTAACCTTGGGGTACTGCCCTTGCACTGTGGTTTCAACACCATCCGTGAAGAGCAAGATCAAAATAAATGGCATACATTAAACACGGCAATTGCAGGCCACCCCATGAAAGGTGGTTATTGCTGCATACCCACTGTGATAAACCAGAATTCATGAAGGCAAGAGTTACATATACACTGGTGCTGTCCTGAAGGTAATAGCAGCCTGGAGTGATTAAGCAAGTTTTAGGGCATTTCTCAGTCCAAAGGGGAAAGAATTATGTCTGTGTTAAGTGAGTTCACAGAAAATGATTCAGAGCAAAACCAGTAGAATTATTTTGTCACAAGATACAATAGATAAAAGACCTGATAGGTCACATAGATTACCTCCTTATGGAGTTCATGAGGAATTACCTGGTGACATGAGAGAGAAAGTGAACGAAATAACCCTTCTCTGAAAATTCCTGGGTTTCTCTAGGGGTCTCGGCATATAAACTGGACAAATTGATTAGACTCTGTGCAGATTACCAATGTCTATGTATAATCAATAACAGGAAAAGTGGCATCATTAAACCATTGGAGAACTTTAAAGATAATCTTAACTATTGATTTATGCAAAGGGTCTGGAAAATTGCTTAGATGAAGAAGCTGGTGCTGAAATTGCATTTGCAATTCTTGGTTGTATATAAATTCAATGTCACTCCCTTTGGATTGATGGTCTGCTTTTCAAAATTTGACAAGTGGTTTACCCATTTTACAGTAGCTATCAAATTATCATGTAACCTAAGTGTAAAAGAGATCATTTGATGTCTCAAATCATTGTCAAATGAAAACCATATGACTAATCTTAAGTGTCACTTCAGAAATGCCAACTTTTAACTCCCAGAAGTCAAATACTTCACCAAAGATGGAAGATGAACAGGTAGACCTCTCTCCCTACCACACCTTCCCCCTCATCCCACAATATGAAACAAAAAAGATGCTTTCAATCATGGGAAATCATCTGCAACCAAATGAAGCTGTCATCTCCTGTGTTACATTTGCTCTGAGCCTCTACCACATCCTCACCTCCCAGGCAGACTAACCATTTCCTGCATGTGGCTCCCATGACTCCTGGTTCAACACCTACTAGGAGGGCCCTTATTATGTTGTATTACAGCCACTAAAACAAGAGTTGTCTCCCACTCATGACTTCAAGCAAAGTCCTAGGCCTTATTCATTCTTGTTCCCTGAGACCTAGGACTCTAACACAGTGAACATTTGCTGAATATTGACTTTTCCACTTATAGGAAGGACACCTATCCTTGCTGAGAAGTTGAGTCTTGAGCCCTAGGTGATTCAAAAAGAGAGCTACCTTCTTGAGGCCCTTCAGAGAAGTATTCTTTGTCCTAATGTATGTCATTGCTGAAAATACTCAATAAGAAGCCAGTGAAGTTTTTAAGATAATTGAGCCCCTCCCAGTTACAGAGAAGCCAAATCATTTAACTTAAAAAATAAGTGAACCAAATGAGGTGATAGCCAAGGAGGATGGCTTCCTCCATCAGGTGGGAAAGGATGACTTTACTGAGGAAAAGTAGAATGTGCCTCTCCAAAGCTCTGGTTTTGAAAATGAGACAGGGCATAAATTACTTATCTGGATTAGTGCTTTAGGAGAGTTATCTGGTTTAACTCAGCCTAGAGAAAAGGATATGTTTATCCACATCCTAGAGTATTAAGAAACTTTTGCAAAACTGAAATTTCTAGATTGTTCTTGAAAGTTCCAAATGTTTCATTATTGTTCCAGAGTGCTAAGTACTCCATCAGATAAAAGCTTGAGATGTGTCTTACGGTCATGATAGGATAAAACTTACTGTAATCTATTTTTGAAAAAAGGAATTAACAAAAGAAAGATATTTGCGTTATAGTCAGAAGGACAAGTTAACAATCACAAAAACTTTGATCCAATCAGAATTTCCAAAACAGTGGTTCCTAGAGAAACATCAGAATGATCTAAACCTCATTCCATATATTCAATCCCACTTTGAAAGCGGAAGCAGGTGGGGCCTGGAGTTTGAATTGACTGTTCTAACTTAACATTGTGCATGCTATGCTAAGTCACTTCAGTCATGTCCAACTCTTTGTGACTCTATGGACTGTAGCCCACCAGGCTCTTTTGTACTGATTGCCAAAAAAAAGAAAGAAAATTTAAGAGAGAGCCTTGAAATGCCAACCTCTGTGTGTTTTAGGGCAACAATTCTCTAACTTTAGCATTATTTGGAACCTTCATATTGCATATTCCCAGGACCAACCCTGCCTCAAAAATCTGCATTTTAACAACCTGTGTGATTCTGGTCTTAGACCACCATTTTAAAGACATTTCTTGTAGACTCATTTAATAAAAAGGATACAGATTTTGTTAAATAAAATGCTTTGTGTTTTGAGAAGAGGATGAGACTTGAAACAATATTGAATATATACAGTATGGTTTCATGTCCTACTTATTGATTTATTGATGATGACAAAAAAATGGGTCATTCAAGTTAGTCAAATTATATGTCAACTATAGCATTGTTCCAGAGTTCCAAGATCTAAGGGACCCTTTTGGCTCATGAGCTAATTTGAGGATGAAAGATTAGAGAGTGGTACCATGATAACAGAATTTCTGTGGATAAGTAGTGCCATTTTCTTATCATCACTCTTCTATTAAACAAAGTAGGTAATTTAATTTGTATGGATATATATTCTTCCCAGAGGACTTAAATATAATTTAAGTTTCCATTTTTAAAGTGGCTCATAAATATTCAATACGTCCTAAATTGGTCTGTGCGCCAAAGGATTGCTCACCTCTGGTGAATCCATGCTGGACAGAGACACTGAGGGGTTCAGTTCAGTTGCTCAGTCATGTCTGACTCTTTGTGACCCCATGGACTGCAGTACATCAGCTGTCCTTTTTCATCACCAACTCCTGGAGCTTTCTTAAACTCATGTCCATTGAGTTTGTGATGCCATCCAACCATCTCATCCTCTGTCGTCCCCTTCTCCTCCTGCCTTCAGTCTTTCCCAGGATCAGGGTCTTTTCCAATGAGTCAGTTCTTCGCATCAGGTGGCCAAAGTATTGGAGCTTCAGCATCAACATCAGCCCTTCCAATGAACACCCAGGACTGATCTCCTTTAGGATGGACTGGTTGGATCTCCTTGAAGTCCAAGGAACTCTCAAGAGTCTTCTCCAACACCACAGTTCAAAAGCATCAGTTCTTTGGTGTTCAGCTTTCTTTATAGTCCAAGTCTCACATCCATACATGACCACTGGAAAAACCATAGCTTTGGCTTGACGGACCTTTGTTGGCAAAGTAATGTCTCTGCTTTTTAATGTGCTATCTAGGTTGGTCATACTGAGGGGTTGATGAAACACAACTATTGAGTGCTTCTACACTGCAAGGCCCAGTAGAAACCTCTGCCCATCCACCATCTCACTTAACTCTCATATCAATCCTATGAGGTAGCCATTAATAATATTTCCATTTTACATTAAAGGAAAATGAGACTTGGAGACATGAAGAAACTCAAATATTGTCATTTGGCCAGTGAGTGCTGGAATCAAGATTTGAACTCAGGTTCATCAGACTCCAGATTCATGTGTCTCAAGAACTAAAGGTACATGCAGGCATGGCTGTTTCTCCTAAATGGACTAAGAATGAAGAACTAGTCATATTTTACTGTATAGTTAAGTCTTACCTAAGAAGCAAGAAAGGATCTGTTCCCTTCCTGTACTAGGACAGAGTATTAAAGAGCAATTTTTCTTTTTCTTGTTTTAATCTGTGATAGTGATGATGCTTGGTGGGCAGCAGGTCAGAGGAACTTTCAAAGTCTTGCCATCAGCCTGAGCACCACCCACAGTGAGCATTTTCAGAGTACATCACATGCATGTCTAGTGGGAAAGCTTTTACCTAAGTAAAGGGGCTCCTTGTTTCATTTTTAATATACTTCTCTAACTAGTTTTCTGTAACAACTCTTACATCAACTGGGGATAATAAGGAATTTATAAGTTGAGAAGAGGTGGAGTTTTTGAAACTCTCACAGGCAAGCACTGGGAAGCCCATAACTAAGCTCTCAAGCAAAGCAATGTTAGCTCCTGGCAAAGCCATTAATTTTAGACTGAAATCATAGAGGCAGAAGGTCATTTATGAATACAAAATGCTAACTGGAAATTACTTCTCTAGCAACCCCAACTACCAGAACATAGCCAGAAACTAGACAACAAATTTAAAGCACTTCTGAAAAGGTAAAAGAAAGATCAAAGTCTATGTGCTTTCCTCATACAAAAAGGCTCAGCTCTTGTTTAGCTCTTAACAACTCCTATTTTATAAACAATGTTAACAGAACTGGTAATCAGCCATCAGTGGAGCAGATACTAGTGATGAGTACATAAACTGTTCCAATCACTGCTGGTAACCAGTCAAAGAAATTGTTTCTCAATCTTTCTTAAAAAATAAAAAAATATTGAAAGTTAGCACAAGGTGAGGATAAAAGAAGTGTTCAAAGCCCTGTATAACTTGTGATGTCATAAGGACATCACTACCCACAACCTATTAGTGCCCACTGTATTACTAATAGACCCATTAGTGATGAGTCAGTAAGAAAATTGTTCAGTAATATTCTTCCTGCTGTTTTAAGGCAGGGAAGGGTATTTGGGGAAGAGGCAAGAGTAGGAGGAAGACTTTTCATTTCACCTTTTAATCTTCGAACCATATTGTAGTAGTGTCTTTGGGCTGCCATACAGAATACTACAGACTGGGTGGCTGAAACAACAGAAATTTATTTCCTCACAGTTCTAGATGCTGGAAGTCCAATATCAAAGCGCTTGCAGGATTGGTTTCTGATGATATCCCTTTCTGCCTTGTAGACAGCTGCCTTCTAGCTGTGTCGTCCTGTTGTCTTTTCTCGGTCTGAATGCACTTCTCTACCTCCTTTGCTTCTTACAAGGACATCAGTCCTAACGGATTAGGGCCCCATCTTAATAACCTTAACTATTTCCTTAAAGGCCTATCTATAGTCATATTTGAGGGTATAATTCAATGTTGAAGAAGGTGGAAGACCTTTCTTCAACATATGGATTTGATGGGGGGTGGGGGATACAATTCAGTCTGTAATAAAATATTTATTCAAAAATAAAATAAAATAAATTTTAAAATAAAAAAGTAAATATTAACCTGCCACCCCCTTCCCCTTTCACAGTTAATGGAGCAGCCACCATGTGCTAGGTGTGGGACAGTACTCTGAAAGAAAATGAATCACAATAGAGGAGTTTACAATAAAATAGAAATGGAAAAACCAAATGTTTTGATATTTAATTTAACTTCCTGGAAAAGAAACAGTCATTTCCTAGTGATGTTTCTAAGATGTTGCCATACCCAGCACAGCAAATACTTTCCTCTCTCTCTCTTTCTCCTCTTTTTTCTCTTCTCAGTTCTTCCTCTTCTCTTATTTCTTGCTTATATTTCCAGTTACTTTTTAGTAAAGTCATTCTTTTGACTGCTCCTCTTTCAAGAAGTAGTCTAGGGAATTTCCTGGTAGTCCAATAGTCAGGACTTCCACTTTCACGACAGTGGCCCCAGTTCAATCCCTGGTCAGGGAAGTAAGATCCTGCAAGACCCTCATCATGGCCAGAGAAACAAAGAAGTAGCCTAGACAACCTAAATGTCCATAAACAGATGAATGGATAAAGAAGATGTGGTATATATACCCAATGGACTATTACTCAGCCATAAAAAAGAGTGAAATAATGCAATTTGCAGCAACAGGCTGGACCTAGAGATTATCATATTAAAGTGAAGTAAGTTAGAGAAAGACAAATATCATATGATGTAACTTATTTGTGAAATCTAAAAATACGATACATAGAAGAGTCTATAGAATCTCTTATATGTTTCTGATTAATTCATTTTTTCTATCTATTCCTCACACTTTGTAGTTTTGAAATGAGATGCTCTTATATTTTTCAAATTATTTTTTAATAATAAAGTTAAATATTTTAAAAAATTAAAAATAAAAAATGATACAAAAGAACTTATTTAAAAAAACAAGCAGACTCACATACAGAAAACACATTTATGCTTAACAAAGGGAATAGTAGGGGCAGAAGTGGGGAGATAAATTCAGAGTTTGGGATTAACATGCACACACTACTATATACAAAACAGTAAACAACAAGGACCTACTGTATAGCAAAGGTAACTATACTCAATACCTTGTAATAATTTATAATGGAAAAGAATCTGAAAAAGAATATATATATATATATATATAATTGAATCACTTTGTTGTACACTTGAAACTAAGGCAAAATTGTAAATTAACTATACTTCAATTAAAAAAATAAAATAAGGACTTCCTTGGTGCTGTGTAGTGGTTAAGAATCCACCTGCCAATGCAGGCAACACAGGTTCAGGCCCTGGTCCAGGAAGACCCACAGGCTGCAGAGCAGCTAAGCCCGTGCACTGCAATTACTGAAGCCCGTGCACCCTGGAGCCCAAGCTCTGCAACAAAAGAAGGGACCACAGTGAGAAGCCCTGGACTACAACTAGAGAAAGCCTGAGTGCAGCAACGAAGACCCAACGTAGCCAAAAATAAATAACCAAATAAGAACTTTAAAAAATAAAATATATTTAAAAAATTTTAAAGTAACCTGGAGACTATTAAAAGTTTTGATTCAGTCTTGCTCATTTAAGAGAATTTGGGACTCAGTAAAAAATTTTGCATTTACCTCATGTTCTTGCTTAGGGTGGAGGGTAGCAGGGATTCCGGTTTCTACTGGGGGCTTGTTTTCACTCCTTTCTTCTTATTACCATTATTTTGAATTAGCTGACTACATCTTTAGCCCTCTGACATTGTAAGGTATGATTTTGTACACGCATTGTTCTAGAACAAGACTGAAGAAAGGCTGTTCTGGTTTGACTGTTGTAAAGACAAACGCAAGAAACCAGGGCAAGTAGTGATGACTCCAAGGCCTACAGCTGCTAAGTGTAGGCTCCTGACTGCAAAACGTGTCACTTGCCATTCTAAAATGATTCTACTTCAATGGCCATGGAGCGCAGTTGATGAATGGGCTTAGTCATTTCAAGAAAACGAGATTTTTTGTTAAATGAATTCTTTTCCACCTTTGATTTGTGAGTGAAGGTTCTTGCTTTAAATCTGTTTTGCCAAACAGCTGAAGTACGCAAGGGAGGGCGCAATCTCTGTACTGCCACAATACGCCCGCTTGCACTTCAGACAACTCAGATGGGTTATAAATATCCCATAATTTGCTAGGGTACTGAAGCACAGCTTTGTATCAGGTTTTTATTATTCCTCTTCTTCAAGCCTCCTGGCATCTCTCTTATCAAGATTTGACAACAATGGGCTCATAGCTCAGCTGCCTATTTATGCTTAATCCAAGACTGAGAAAACATCTTACCATGAGAGATAACTTTCTAGAAAGTTAGATCCCTATTTGATATGTAAAGTTCAAGATTTGCCTGCTTAAAACCGGTAAGCAGTCACCGTGGAATTATATTGACGGAGGGGGAGAGACAAGCTCGAAATGGGGAGCAGATACCATACATACGGCCTTTGAAGTAAATTTTATAATTGCAATATTGAGATTAGTGGCCATAAAATTGATTTGAGCAACTCCCAAGTGAATGACCAGCTGCACAGCTAACAAACCTCCATACTTACCTGCTCCACCCTTCCTATTCTAATAACACCGCTCACAAGTGAAAATGTTCATTTATGTCAAAATGTCCCAAGTCAATGGGGAATTCACTGGGATGACAATGGTCATAAATTGACATCTGATTCTGATCTCATAATGATGCTAATCTGTTCAAACTCTTGACTGCCTGGCTGAAAGATAAGCTCACCTTCAAAATAACCTAATAAGGACAATCTTCTTGAGAGCTGAACTCTAGTGGTATGAAAAATGTTGTGATTTGAAGGTTATTTCAACCAGGGATGCTTATCTTGCAAAATTCCCATGGTTCTAACATGCACACCTGAAGTTCACTACCATGCTGGCAGATGTCCGTGTCCACATTGAAATGTTTATTTTGCTACTTCACTATTTCAAGGATAGCATTTGTCTTGTCTTAATAGATGGCAGGGAAGGTGGGGGTGAGGGCAGAATTACAGAGCTAAGAGTTATCCAGCTAGTGATTACAAACCAAAGCTTCTTATCTGGTTCCAGGCTGACTGCAATGAACTTGTTAAAAACACAATATTACAGGTTCTGCCCCTAGGAGATCTTGAGGTAGGCCCTATGAATTTAGAATTTTTAAGGCTCCCTAGTTGATTAGGAAGACTTTCCAAGTGGCTCACTTGGAATCTGCCTGCCAATGCAGGAGATAAGGGTTCAATACCTGGGTAGTAAAGATCCCTGGAGAAGGATATGGCAACCCACTGCAGTATTCTTGCCTGGGAAATTCCATGGACAGAGGAGCCTGGTGGGGAGTCCATGGGGTCACAAAGAGTCGGACATGACTGAGCAATTGAACACAAGCACAAGTTGACATGTACAGTCAGGATTGAGAAAAATTGCTGTAAATCTAAACTGAACAGAAACAATTCTGTCCTATCACCATTTATTCTTCCAAATAACACCCTAAAAATTCTGGTGCTTATGGGCAAAATAGATACAGAGGCAGAACTTTATAACCATTAACAAAAGTAGTAACAACAAAAAAGTAACAGAAAAACACTAACATCGTTTTTAAAATGTTACATCTTCAGAAAAGATATGTGTAGTATACAATCAGTTCAGTTCAGTCGCTCAGTCATGTCCAACTCTTTGTGACCCCATGAACTGCAGCATGCCAGTCCTCCCAGTCCATCACCAACTCCCAGAGTCCACCCAAACCCATGTCCATTGAGTCAGTGATGCCATCCAACCATCTCATCCTCTGTTGTCCCTTTCTCCTCCTGCCCTCAATATTCCCCAGCATCAGGGTCTTTTCAAATCAGTCAGCTCTTCACATGAGGTGGCCAAAGTATTGGAGTTTCAGCTTCAACATCAGTCCTTCCAATGAATACCCAGGACTGATCTCCTTTACGATGGACTGGTTGGATCTCCTTGAAGTCCAAGGGACTCTCAAGAGTCTTCTCCAACACCACAGTTCAAAAGCATCAATTCTTCGGCGCTCAGCTTTCTTGACAGTCCAACTCTCACATCCATAGATGACCACAGGAAAAACCATAGCCTTGACTAGACGGACCTTCGTTGGCAAAATAATGTCTCTGCTTTTTAATATGCTGTCTAGGTTGGTCATAACTTTCCTTACAAGGAGTAAGCGATACTTAACCTTAAAAAAGATGATGTTTGATGGAGAAAATCACAAAGACTGGGGACAGCACACACGTACTCCTAAACTGGAATACACAGTGTGGAGTGTGGTCACACTCACACTGCACTGCACCCCTCCGTGGCTGAAACGCCATGGTCAGCAGTGAGAGGGCACTCTGGCACCACTGCTTGATGGTGCAAAACATCAAAGGGCTGATGGGAACCATTAACGATCCAACACAACATCCCACTTCATACTGATAGCATTATGCTAGTGGCCAACAGAATACGAACTAAGTCACACTTAGAAACACACAACTGTCATAGCAGAATAGACAACCTTCTAGACAACATTTCTACCAAGTGTTTATTTTGCTTCTACTTAAATACTTCTGCCTGAGGTAGCTTACTCCCTTTTTAGAGAGCACTAATAATTAAAAGCTCTTCTGTTTGTTGAGCTAAAATTTGTCCTTCTCTCGTGCACAGCCATTTGTCCAAGTCTAATTGTGCTTCTGCATGAGCGAGCTTTTCAAATATTGGGAAACAGTAATCTTCACTCTCCTACATCTTCTCTTCAGCAGGCTAAGCATCCCCCAGTTTCTCTCATGTTCCTTCTCCAGCATTGGTTAGCGTTCTCTGACCACTCAGGCTACCTTCCTTTAAAATACTCAGAGTTCTGATGTCCAGAACTGACCATAATACTCCTGATTTGACTGAACAAAGTAAACATGAGTGAATCTATTAGCTCATTTGAGCTAGACACTGTATTTCTACAGACGCAGAGCAAGAGAATAAGCTCTGGCAATCAAATCACAGCACTGGCTCACCACTTGCCGTCACTCATGCTCTTACTGAGAGACTACATTTTAAGCCCGCGGGCACACCCTTGCCCTTGACCATGGAACCTTACGCAAGGCCTCTTTGGCTACATGATCATGAGCTGAGGCACTTCTGCTTGACCTCACCTTTCCAGGTCCCTTTTCACACTGCCTTCGCTGGGCAGAGGCTATTTGTGATGCTGGACACTCTTCCTTGAAAATTACATCACACTTATCATGACACATTTGAGACAAATTATGTGATTTTTGGATGGACATGTCCCTGAAAATATTCACATTTTCCTCACATTCAGGAGAGATCATGCCCCTGAAATGAAGCCAAGCCTCCAAGTCACTTCCTGCTGGGCCCTGAGGCTCCCACACTGTCCACAAAGCCCAAGCCCTAAGCACATGTTTAGCATGAACTTCTGTTAAATCATGTCTCCCTAGGCACATTTATGGAAGTGGTTTTGGTACATAAATGTTGGTTACATTTATGTTATAAAATACATTTATCCCTATAAAATTTTATGCTGTTAAATTTGTCTATTATGTTGTAATCTCTGTGGTTCTATACTATAATCCAACATACTTGTTACATTCCCACATCTGTATCACATGCCAATATGATTTGCATGGTGGATTCTTTACTGACTGAGCCACCAGGGAAGCCATTACTTGCATGGCAGCAACAGTCTTTTCCAAGGCATCATTAAGACTGTTGAAGAGCAAAGACCAATGACAAATCCTTGTGGTTATGTCCCTAGAAACCTCTGTCCACATGACATTGATCCATTAAACCACACTCTTTGGCATTGTGCACCAATAAGTTACGAGCCCATGAGTAACTGACTCAAAAATTAACTGACAATTCTTGCCTGGAAAATCCCACGGATGGTGGAACCTGGTAGGCTACAGTCCATGGGGTCGCAAAGAGTCGGACACGACTGAGCAACTTCACTTCACTTCAAGTAAATTATACTGAAATTGTCATAGAAAAACAAGGAAAGCCTAAGAAACTGTGATAGACCAGAAGAAACTAAGGAAACATGACAAATCAATGCAGCAAAGTACCTTGAATAGGATCCTGGACAGAAGAAGAACATTAGTGGGAAAACTGGTGAAAACCAAATAAAGCCTGAGTTTTATCAACATTCATTCCTTAGTTTTGATAAATGTACAATGTTCTAAAACATGTTAACATTAGGAGATGAGTGAAGGGTATGTGAGGACTTTCTATACTATCTTACAACTCTCCTACCCATCTAAAATTATTTCAAAATTAAAAGTTCTTAAAGTTTCACAAAAAAGTTTTTGGAAACGGCAATAAATGCTTAAAATGTCACTTCCCAGTTTTAATACATTTTACTATTAACTATAAAAGTGAATATTTGTTAGTGACCGCAACAGTGAGGTCAACAACCAGGCTTCAGCAATATGTGAAACATGAACTTCCTGATGTTCAAGCTGGTTTTAGAAAAGGCAGAGGAACCAGAGATCAAAGTGCCAACATCCACTGGATCATGGAAAAAGCAAGAGAGTTCCAGAAAAATATCTATTTCTGCTTTATTGACTATGCCAAAGCCTTTGTGTGGATCACAATAAACTGTGGAAAATTCTTCAAGAGATGGGAATACCAGACTACCTGACCTGCCTCTTGAGAAATCTGTATGCAGGTCAGGAAGCAACAGTTAGAACTGGACATGGAACAACAGACTGGTTCCAAATAGGAAAAGGAGTACGTCAAGGCTGTATATTGTCACCCTGCTTATTTAACTTATATGCAGAGTACATCATGAGAAACACTGGACTGGAAGAAACACAAGCCGGAATCAAGATTGCCGGGAGAAATCTCAATAACCTCAGATATGCAGATGACACCACCCTTATGGCAGAAAGTGAAGAGGAACTCAAAAGCCTCTTGATGAAAGTGAAAGAGGAGAGTGAAAAAGTTGGCTTAAAGCTCAACATTCAGAAAACGAAGATCATGGCATCCGGTCCCATCACTTCATGGGAAATAGATGGGGAAACAGTGGAAACAGTGTCAGACTTTATTTTTTTGGGCTCCAAAATCACTACAGATGGTGACTGCAGCCATGAAATTAAAAGACGCTTACTCCTTGGAAGGAAAGTTATGACCAACCTAGATAGCATATTCAAAAGCAGAGACATTGCCTTGCCAACAAAGGTCCGTCTAGTCAAGGCTATGGTTTTTCCAGTGGTCATGTATGGATGTGAGAGTTGGACTGTGAAGAAAGCTGAGTGCCGAAGAATTGATGCTTTTGAACTGTGGTGTTGGAGAAGACTCTTGAGAGTCCCTTGGACTGCAAAGAGATCCAACTAGTCCATTCTGAAGGAGATGAGCCCTGGGATTTCTTTGGAAGGAATGATGCTAAAGCTGAAACTCCAGTACTTTGGCCACCTCATGCGAAGCGTTGACTCATTGGACAAGACTCTGATGCTGGGGGGATTGGGGGCAGGAGGAAAAGGGGACGACAAAGGATGAGATGGCTGGATGGCATCACTGACTCTATGGACGTAAGTCTGAGTGAACTCCGGGAGTTGGTGATGGACAGGGAGGCCTGGCGTGCTGCAGTTCATGGGGTCGCAAAGAGTCGGACACGACTGAGCGACTGAACTGACTGACTGACTGACAACAGTGGCCTTGTGATTATTTACTTCTGTGGTATCTATAATGCATACATTGTTAAACACTCACCAGCACACCACTCTTAAAGATCTTCCTCACTAATTAGAAAAATGTTAATAGTCTGCTCACACCCTTGACTGTGGTAATTATTTTTTTTAGCAATTGATTCCTATGAGAGAAACTGATCCTCTGCTTTCTCTGGAAATAAAATGGTTGTATGACAACATAGCTTTGGAACTCTTTTGTCTACACTGTATGTGTGCATTGTTTCTGAAACAACCAGGGTTTTCTGAAACCTGTTGTAATTGAGGACATTTTAAATATTAATATCAGAAGAATCACTTTCTTATTATAGTCCAAACTAAAAGTGAATTCCCTTATTGTGCAAAAATGTTACGTCATTAACCATCTCCCTCTAAACAATCACTCAAGGCATTACTGCCTAATTACTCCCTGTCCTGTATACACTGGGTTACAGTCCTACATACCTAACCACCATGTGGTCAGGACCATACATCCCATGTTGGCTACTGATTTGTCACAATATACCCTGCAAATGCTTTTTGGAAATCAGATACATTGTGTCTAAGGCAGTCCCTTGACTAACTGGTCTAGTTTCCCCTTTAAAAGAATTAGGTTGATCTGATGCAAATTTTTTCTTGGTAAACTCCATACTTTCATATCACCCTCTTTCAAAAAGTATGTGAAGTGACTCTCCTGTTTATTTGTTTGATTGCAAGCTGTCTGAGACTCAGACAAATGTAACAGAACTTCAGGAAATTGCTTCCTAATTGTCAGACTTCCACACTATGTTCAGGAAAACATGATCACAAGGTTAACTTCAGAATTGCTTCTGTTTACCTTCATTTTAATCGAAAGCAAGTAATTAAGAAATTTTCTCTCTGGAAGACTTCTAATAAGCAAATTTCCATTATCCTTAACCACATAGTGTGAGCTGACTTTTCTTTTCTTAATGAATCTTGTAATGTGGACGTGGACATGCATTAATCCAGTTATGGCTGAGCAGAGCTGAGCCCATGAAGACAAGAATCAAGGGCTCTTGCATAAATTAATAAGTGCAGGGTGTACACTTTATGGTTTGAGTTGAAAAGGACAAGAAAGCCTTTATCTCTCTCTAGCCCAAGGGACAAAACATTATTTATGTTTTTAATGTAACCATGTTCCATTAACACATGTAAAAATGTGACAAATAGGATGACAACTTGAATAAACGATTTCACAAACGATAATAGGTACTACCTATTGTGCCAAGCAATCTACTATGCACTTTAAACAAATTACCTCATTTAAAACAATGGGGGCTATTATCCTTTTTTTACAGATGAGGACATTGATGTTCAGAGATGTAATCTTGTCCTAGGTGACCACAGTGGTAAGTGATCAGTTGAGATTTGAACTTAGGACCTCTTGGTAGCAAAATCTTCATTCTGTCTCCTATGCCTCTCTCTTCGGATCTGTATTTATTTGAACTATTGAAAAAATAAAATAATGAACTTTTTTGCTGTGAAAAACATAGGAAGTAGTTCTCACATCCTATTAGCAAAATCTTTCCAAAACACACTTCAATACCTAAACATGTATCAGTTCAGTTCAGTTTAGTCGCTCAGTCGTGTCCGACTCTTTGCGACCCCATGAATCGCAGCATGCCAGCCCTCCCTATCCATCACCAACTCCCAACATGTATAGCTTCATAAATTATGTACTTGTGGAGTCATAATACCTTAATGTGTGCATTATAAAAAATATAAAAGTAGGAAAATTGTAAAATGCTATAAAATTTAAATATTTTCTAATATTTTCTTCTTACATTCAATGTGTTTTCTTGTACACCCCTGCAACTTATGCACAGCCTCTAACTGAGGCTGCCCTTTGGCAAGTTTAATCAATTTTACACTGGCTTGGTAAATTCTTATGAGTACTTTGCACTAGTATTTTTACAAGTGGGTTTATTATTCCCAATATAATTAACATCAGGCAACACTGGCTACTTTTCAATTGTAGGTGACATGCTGCTGCTGCTAAGTCACTTCAGTCGTGTCCAACTCTGTGCGACCCCATAGACGGCAGCCCACCAGGCTCCCCTGTTCCTGGGATTCTCCGGGCAAGAACACTGGAGTGGGTTGCCATTTCCTTCTCCAATGCATGAAAGTGAAAAGTGAAAGTGAAGTCGCTCAGTCATGTCTGACCCTCAGCGACCCCATGGACTGCAGCCTTCCAGGCTCCCCCGTCCATGGGATTTTCCAGGCAAGCTTACTGGAGTGGGGTGCCATTGCCTTCTGCAGTAGGTGACATGAAAGGAGCACAACTCTTAGAGAGGATCAAAGGGTAATAGCCGAGCCTGACTCCAAGCCTATCCCATGCCTGGGGTGTGACCTGCCCCTCACGGCAGCCTGTACAGCTACACTGTACCATCTGCGCAGGAGCTGGAGTAGCATCACTAATGAACGGGGGTTCTGAATGTTAACCTATGATATATGTTATATATCATAGACCACCCAGTGACCATCAAAATGCCATGTTAATATTTCACAACTCAGATCCACCATCTATTTTGTGGACTGACTGTGAAATTTTACTTAGTGACTGAAATGTGGAGAGTTCATGCAAAATCTAAAGAATTTTGCAAGTTTCTTTTCTTCAATAATCATTTATACTGTTTTAACAGTGCTCTGTGTTTAGTTAGAACATAACGCAGACTGTACTTTACTGGCTTAAACTCCCAGCACATGCCTGAAAAATCCCATGGACAGAGGAGCCTGACAGGTTACAATCCAAAGGGTCACAAAGAGCCTGATTTGACTGAGCAAATAAGCACGAGTGAAGAAGAGCTTTCCAGAAGAATAAGAACATTTGGTGGCATAATTCATCAGGGAATATGGGTAAATCACGGCGACTATAATACAGAGGGGGCTCTTGACTAATGACTGTTCTTATAGCAGTCCAGCTAAATATTCTTAGGAATCAGTTTGATTTAGTGGTTATAAAACTGTGTTCAGTGGAGTTCACGAATGGTGCCTGCCATGCCCCCTGGGGAAGGAAACAGCAACCCACTTCAATATTCTTGCCAAGAGAATCCCATGGACAGAGGAACCTGGTGGGCCACAGTCCATGGGGGTCCCAAGAGTCGGACAAGACTTAAGAGACTAAACCACCACCGTGCAGCTGAGGGTGGGGAGGCAGAAAAGCATGTAACCAGGAAGGGGCGCTCTGGGCCTCTTTCCCTAATCAGAGCTACTTTCTTCTCTTTTATACCTTAGAGATACTTTGAGGATTTAGCAAAAGGCTCTGTTAAAGAAAAATTAACCAAAGACCCAATGCTGGAAATTTAGTTTTTTATCTCCATAAGTAAAATATAGACTTTTCCTGCCGTTCATTTTTAAAACTTGAGGAAGAATGTGAGGCAAAAATCAAATTTGAAAAAACTCCAAGGGCCAAAAAATGTAAAAAAACTCAGGAAATTAATAAATTTTGGTTTCTAGATAACACTCCATATTGAAATACAGTTTACTTGGATTACCCAAAGTTAGAATTTCCAAACTTATCCCCACTGAGGATGACCTCAATGACAAAGTCATTCAGCTTGGCACACTTCTGACAGTCTTAATTCAGACGTATCTGGAGGATTGATAAGGGATGTGCTGGGGTTTTGAACTCTGAATAGCTGATTATCAATCTTTGTGGGTGCTTCCAAAGCAAAATCAAGATAGATGAATCTTCCAGCAAATGGGTGGGGATAGAGGGAATTATAGGAATTAAAACATACTGGAAAACCAGTGTCCTTGCTCTGAAGGATTTTTCTGCAAAATATGTTGGTAGAGAACTGTCGTTTTCAGTGGAGTGTAACATTTGAGGCTGTCAGTGCTGACAGCCCGCTCAACACGGGCCTTGTTAGTGTTTGCTATAGGCAAGAAGACAATGCTCATGGGGTCCCGTATAGTTGAAGCGAACCGGTAATTACAAGCACAGACAGACTGCCACATACTTAGAAAAGAAGAAATTGCTTTGACATGAGTGACTCAGCATCTCAAATAGTTCTAGTGCCTATGCTCCCGAAGAAATTCTGTACGTATTGGTCAACACGACCCCAGTCCATTTTATGGCGGAATAATTCACAATAGGAAACATACTCTCCAGCCAGGCAAATCTACTGCAAGTTTATTATCACTTCCAAACCTTTGCCCTCCTTAAATCTTGCTCCTGAAATGCCTCTCTGCTTCTATGTACATTGTCTTCATTCTTTAAGAATTATATCAAGCTTCATTCTTCAGTCAACTCTGCTTATAGCAATTTCTTTATTCTCCAAATTAATTCATTCAGCAAATATTTATGGTGTATCTACTATAGGTCAGGTACTGTTATAGGTACTGTTGATACAATGGTGAGGGAGACACACAAGTTCCTACTCTTATTGAGCTTAAAATCCTAGTGGAGAAGACCAGGGTTAACAACAACACATTATATATATAATTTTTGTCTGTGTGTGTGTGTGTGTGTGTGTGTACTTTGGACACCTGATGCAAAGAGCTGACTTACTTGAAAAGACCCTGATGCTGGGAAGACTGAGGGAAACAGGAGAAGGGGGCAACAGAGGATGAAATGGTTGGATGGCATCATGGACTCAATGAAAATGAGTTTGAGCAAACTCCAGGAGATAGTGAAGGACAGGGAAGCCTGGAGTGCTGCAGTTCATGAAGTAGCAAAGAATTGAACATGACTTAGCTACTAAACAACTATACATACACACACATATATATATATATATACACACATTTACATATTCACACACATATTTATACTTAATATCTTTTAATTCCAGGAAATAGTGCAATGAGGAAATATAAAGCAGGATGAGGGAGTCTCTAATATCCACTGTCTGTGACACTCATTTTTAACACAATACCTTGTATTCTGATTTAACTTTTAATCTGAAACGATTTTGTAAGAGTCTTAAGGGAGAGATGTACTATCTTTGTATCCTACACAATGCGTGACTCAGATTATGCAACAGATGTTCAATAGATATTTGTCGAATTTTCTCGATTTATTGAAATCCATTTGCTGACATCATGGAGAAAGATTTTGACTTGATGCTGACTAATAGGCTGGCTTAGTCCCCACATAAAGACAAGAAGCTTTGGGAATCATTTGCAGCTGTCACAACAACAGATGCTAATCTAAGTCACAGATATTTGGTTTTCAAATATGCATAGATGCCATCTATGCTATGCTTATTGTAACTACACAGGGATGATTCATAAAATATAATGCTCATATTTTCTCTTTTCTGTACAGTCTTTAATCCATATATTTTTATTTTTTTCAAAATAAAGTTACATTGGTAACTTTATTTTATATACCTTTAAGATTCTTTTCATACAAATCATGAAAAAATAACACTGAGTGAAACAGCATCTGTGGGTATTTCTGTAAAGGCTTCAGTTTCTTTACATAACCAAAACCTGAAAGGCATATTCTTTATGTCATTCTTTGCTCTATGATACGTTATTTTATTTTAATAAATCGCTCCGTAAAACATTTTTGAGTGTCCTCAGCTACAAGATTGACCTGGGTAAAGAAAGTGGAAATGCAGGCATGAGGAAATTCTGTACTTGCCTGGGGTCAGGGGACCAGCCAGATACTTAATATACTAACGTTCTTATCAGTGGCTTTCATTCTTTTTCATCTCATTATGATTCAGAGAGTAGAGCACCCTTCCAGGATGACCTTCATCTTGTGGTTGTCGTAAACAGAATGTGTATTCTGGAGTCAGACAAACAGATTCACACTGTAATTCTGTTACTCACTTGCCAAGTCACCATCTTTCTGAATCTCAGTTTCCTCACTGTAAAATAGACTCCACAGTAACCACCACTTAGAGTTGTGGTGAGGAGTAAATAAGATGTGTTAGCCGCTTAGTTGTGTCCAATTCTTAGCCATCCCACGGACTGTAGCCTGCCAGTCTCCTCAGTGAGAAAAGATGCATATTAAATGCCTTGAACATATGGGACTGTCAGTGTATTACCACTATTTTCATCATTATTTCTCACTTTGTGCACAGCATTGACACAGACACAGACATATGAATAAGCACCTTCTAGGACTTCAAGACATTCAGTATAGATGGGGATAGAGAAACCTAAGCAGACAATTCCAACTAGTGAATGAACAGAAGTAATGAGTGCAATGATAGAGAGATGCCCAGGATAGTGTGAGAGCCTGGAGGAAGAGTATCTAACTCATAAGGTGGGAGAAGGCTACCTAATGAGTATCACACGGGAGGTCTTAAAGGATAAATGGAAGGTCAGCAAGATGGAGAATGAAGAGTAGTCCAGGTACAAGGAACAGCATCAGTCAAAGCACGGAAGCAAGTGCATGCAGGGAGCTACAAACTATTCAATACTGCAGCCCACAGGCCTAAAGCAGAGAACAGTCAGCATGAAGAGAGGAGACTAGAGATAAGCAGGAAGCGGCTCATGAAGGTATGTCACAATAAGGATTTTTAATTTCATCCTGTGGAAAACTGATAGAAAATGCAACAGGAGCATTTAAATAGATAATCGATACAGTTATATTTCAGCTTCCCTGGTGGCTCAGATGGTAAAGAATTTGCCTGCAGTGTGAGAGACCGGTTCTGATCCCTGGGTTGGGAGGATCCCCTGGAGAAGGGAATGGCAACCCACTTTAGTATTCTTTCCCAGCAAATTCCATGGACAGAGGAGCCTGACAGGCTACAGTCCATGGGGTCGCAAAGAGTCAGACATGACTGAGAGACTAACACGTTTACTAAACTTTCATATTTTTTTTTGAATAAAATATGTCACACTGGTAACTGTAGAAAACGGGTTGGATGAAGATATTAGGAAGTGGAGAAATACTTCAGATTCTAAGGTAGGGCATGGTTGTAAGGATGGATTTAAGAATCAAGAGGTAATTAGGCAAAGTAGGGAGGAAAGAATCAAGGAGACCGCACAGGTTTTCACCTAGGTGGCTGAAGTGGAATGAGTTTAGAAAGTTCTGGGAAATTGTGAGGGTCCAATGGGGGCTGATTCACTCATCCTCCAGGGCCCCGAAACACACTACAATTACGGCAGGGGTTGGAGTGAAGAATAATAGTGAAAGCTAAAGACGTCTGTGAATTAGGCAGAATGACATTCTGGCTCCATCAGTAGTGGTCAATAATACACTGGTGTAAACCTGCCCAGAGTATGAATTTTATGCCAGAGTAGATGCGTGCTTGTGTGAAGTGGTAGTGGGATGCATCAGTCAGTTCAATTCAATCAGTTCAGTCACTTAATCGTGTCCGACTGTTTGTGACCCCATGAACCACAGCACGCCAGGCCTCCCTGTCCATCACCAACTCCCGGAGTCCACCCAAACCCATGTCCATCAAGTCGATGATGCCATCCAACCATCTCATCCTCTGTCATCCCCTTCTCGTCCTGCCCTCAATCTTTCCCAGCATCAGGGTCTTTTCCGATGAGTCAGCTCTTCACATCAGGTGGCCAAAGTATTGGAGTTTCAGCTTCAACATCAGTCCTTCCAATGAACACCCAGGACTGATCTCCTTTACGATGGACTGGTTGGATCTCCTTGCAGTCTAAGTGACTCTCCAGAGTCTTCTCCAACACCACAGTTCAAAAGCATCAATTCTTCAGTGCTCAGCTTTCTTTATGGTCCAACTCTCACATCCATACCTGACCACTGGAAAAACCATAGCCTTGACTAGATGGACCTTTGTTGGCATGGGAACATTAGTGTACACCCCAACCCTCCACTTGCGGTGTGCATACTGAACAGGGCCCAAGGGACAGTCTTGTACTGGGAAGTGAACTAGGGTCCAGCCAACATCTAAAGGAACACAGAATTCTGTGACAAGAGCTTAAAGATTAAGGGGTCTTTTAGTAGTGGCACAAGATTTTCCCTTCCCTCAGTTCAGTCACTCAGTCGTGTCTGACTCTTTGCAACCCCATGAATCATAGCACGCCAGGCCTCCCTGTCAATCACCAACTCCCAGAGTTCACCCAAACTTACATCCATCGAGTCGGTGATGCCATCCATCCATCTCATCCTCTGTCGTCCCCTTCTCCTCCTGCCCCCAATCCCTCCCAGCATCAGAGGCTTTCCAACCTGTCAATTCCCATACCACCTCCAGGGGTGCCAATGTTAAGTGCTCTCTAATTTATTATCCCTTCCCCTCTTACCAGAGCAGACTGTTAACTCTTCTGACCTCCACAACCACATGCTCCTCTTCACTAGTACAGTGATCAATGCCCATAATATATCTTTTTCCAGAGAAGTTTCAAGCACTCAGAACTCATCACAGTGGATGAGCAGCTTTAACTATTAGCTCCTAGAGCCTCGATGTGATGAAATAGCAAATGTTAAGGGCCTGTGGTCTTGATTGATTCTCCTGGTGGCCTCACACGCAATGAAGGGACCCTCAGAGATACATCTTACCACTATTTAACAGTCGTCTGAAGAGGGGGTCACTCAGTGCATCTGACCTCCTCACCAAACAAGACCAAACTGGCTGAGTGTTTCTAAGGATTTCCATTATCTTCCAACAGACTCATTAACAGTTGTGAACTTCTGATTGACTTTCAAATCCATTTTTACTGAGTGTGTATGTGAATGCTCTAATTCGGCTAATAAAATATTTAGAAGGAGATACACTTGTAGATGGGACTTCCCTAGGAGCTCAGTAGTAAAGAATTCACCTGCCAAATGCGGGAGGTTTGATCCCAGTTGGGAAGATCCTCTGGAGGAGGAAATGGCAACCCTCTCCAGTATTCTTGCCTGGGAAATTCCATGGACAGAGGAGCTTGGCAGGCTATAGTCCATGGGGTCACAAAAAGAGACATGATTGAGCACACATAAGTTATTGTGTATACCTGTAGATGCCTTCAAAAGGTTATGTAAATTAAAGGAAGAGTTCTACCTTTTAATTCAAAATCATTCATTTATATCTGTAAAAACACTGAGTTCTCTTCATCTTCTTAGGGCTAGAAATTTTGCCCCTTTTTGGTCTTCTAACAATGCTAACGTGTCTACTGAAACATGTGACTTGAATATAGAAGTTACTGAATTCACCAGTGGTACAGGATTCAGGCTATTTGTTAAACTCTACCTTCAACTGTACTGGGAAAGCGGATGTGTTCACAAAGATGCTTTTGAGAGAACTCTCTCCAGACAGCACATAAAAAGACAGAGACAAATCCAAAGTTTTGACTCTGTCTCATTCTCACAAAATAACTCGGTATTCACTTTTCCTACTATACCTTGTGACTCCCTTCTTGGCTGTGTTAGTTAAATAAAGAATTAGCTCTAGGACTTCCCTGGTGGTATAGAGGATAAGAATCCACTTGCTAATGCAGGGGACATAGGTTCTATCTCTGGTCTGGGAAGATTTCACCTGCCATGGAGCAACAAACCCTGTGTGCCACAACTATTGATCCTGTGCTCCAGAGCCCAGAACCTACAACTACTGACCCACATGCTGCAGCTGCTGAAGCTCACAGGCCTAGAGCCTGTGCTCCGAAATAGGAGAAGCCACCACAATAAGAAGCCCGAGCACCACAACGAGGAGTAGCCTCTGTTTACTGCAACTAGAGAAAGCCCACGCATAGCATTATGAATCCAGTGCAACCACAAACCAAAATAAGAATCAACTCTAGATACAAAACTAACAGACACCTTGACATGTGTTCAGGAAACTGTGACCTGCCTAGCCCCAGCCCTCTAGTTTGTGAAATTATTTTGACAAAGAGCAGCTTCACCAACCTTGTAAAAGTGTAAATGAAAAGCACACCAGCATCAGCAGCAGGTTATTTATGGTATGGCTGTACAAAACTGCAGGAGCATAGAGATTGCTTGCTTTTAGGAAGGCTGGACTGGCATAGAATACACTTTTCCTGGGTATGTTTTCTGGCTACTGTTTGGAATCAATTTTAGGGCAAAAGTACATGAGGCTGGAGGTAGGAAATGGAAAAAATCTTGTATAACAGCAGTTTTCAAGGATACAGCCACTTTTTGGTAGAAAATTAGGACAGTGACAGTTTATTTAAACAGAATGACTCAAGTTGGGTTCTCTGAGCAAGGATTTGATGGAACTTGTGCTAAACACACTTGTAAACAGAGGAAGAAATGACTTACATTTTTGCTTTTGCTTTTTAGAGTAAGGATTTTGCTTTTCAAATGTTCCAGACACCCCCAGTGCTTGAACATAAGTTTGTGAATGTTCATACCCAATTGAGGATAGGTTGACATTTACATTTCAATACATTGCAAGATTAATTTTGGTTGTTCCACTTCCTTATGCATTTCAAAGAGCTTCATATCATCTCAAAATAATCACAGATCTTACAATCTGTAGTTATGTCTAGAGGCTACACATTTGGTATGAACTTGAGCAACCTACAAACCCTGTAGACTTGAAATGTCTTATTTAGAACCAAGCATCCAAGTCTTTTCAATCAGGGCATGGAAAAGTGATAGGTAGCCAGTTTTCCCACCTTGACCAGCCAAATATAGCCGGATTGGAGATGTGCTGTAAACTGTTGAAATTAAGTTCACCTAAAACCTGCTTACCAAGTTTATGATTAATCTTTCTATCCACAGTTTTATTCCATTTCTTGTTCTCTCTGACTTCAATCCTTTTCTTGTCTCCTCAATCCTCAATCCTATGTGACTGAACACCAGTCAACCAGAGTCAGCAACTAAAATTGTTGCTGTAGATAACATCATTAACATACTAAAATCACTGCTTTTGACATTATTGTTAATGTACCAAGATTGCTATTAAAGATATCATTGTTAATGTACAAAGTCAGATTATTTCTACAGGGCAAGATGACCTAACAGACCTCCCAGCCCTGGACCACCTGGTCAGAGAATTATAAACCTAAGACATCCTGATTCCCAAAACTAAGGTTAAGAAATGTCATAGAAATGTCACAAGATGATGGCTAATCCTATCCCCTTTGTTGTTCCCCTTTAAAAACTACAAACTCAAAGACCAAGACAGAGTGGATCTGAGACTTGTCTCCTTCTCCCTTGCTGACCACCCTGTAATAAACCCTTTGTTGTTGTTTAGTGGCTAGGACATGTCCAACATTTTTGTGATCCCATGAACTGTAGCCTGCCAGGTTCCTCTGTCCTTGGGATTTCCCAGGCAAAAACACTGAGGTGGGTAGCCATTCCCTTCTCTGGGGGATCTTCTTGACCCAGGGATTAAACTCGCATCTTCTGCACTGCAGGCAGATTCTTTACCACTGAGCTACCTGGGAAGCTTTCTTTGCTGCAGATATCTACTGGTAGAATTTGACTTTCTGTGCTGAGGGCACACTACCTCTTCCTTCATTATTACACTGTGGTAGTTATGGAATGACACTCCAGTTTTCTCAATGTCTTTGAAGTTAAATTTATTTATTGATGTTAAAGGTTCACCTTTTTAAATAATAAAGGATTGATTGGCCTTTATTTTATTTAATTTTAATTAAACTCAACATTTATTGGCTGTCTTCTGCATGCCAAGCAAAGAACAAAGTACACACCAATGAGTTGGACTAAAATAGTACACCAAGATGATGATCCCTGGAACACTAGTAGTGCAGGGGGGAAAATGTAGAATATTAAAAATAGAATGCCAAATAATATTTTACTTCTCAAAAAAATGTAATGTATGTGAAAGAAAAATACTAAATGTAATTTTATAGTTGTTTTCATAATTATGCAGTGGTCCACCTTTGAAAAATGGTATCCTGTACCCTAAATCAGCAGGGAATCTTGTAAGAGATGCCCCCTGCAGCTAGATATGATATCAGAATCACTGAATGCTCTACTCTGAACTGGCTACTTTCTGGTCTTTTTATGCCAGTAGTCTTTCTTCACATTTTCTTGCTCATGTGTCCCCTAACCTAAAGTATGAAAAAAATAACTACCCTTTACATATTCCTGACCATTCTCCTAAATGTTTAAATATTAGTTTAAATAGTTGCAAAGACATAATCTCCAGCATATTGCAAATATTTGCATTTATTAATATTGTTTAATTTTTAATTTTTAAATAAATAAAATGGAATCTAAATACCAAAGTGCTTGATACCCACTATCATCTATTTAAAAGATACGTGGACACACTCTGACAGTTGGACATTTTCACAACATTTTATTTCCTTATGAAGTTTTTTCATTCTACTTTCCTCACATAATTTTGCCCTCATATAATATTATGCTATGCTGGAAAATATTTTATTGATTAACAAAGAACCTATTTCTTTTGCAAATATGAAGCTCTAAGTGTTAAATTACTTTTTCATAGTGTTATTCTTAAAATTATTAGTTGTAGATGGTTGATTAAAGCAATATAGCTATGTTTTTGATTTTGAAAAGCAATTATTAGACAAAACAAGTAAAATGTTACTGGGAATATACCTCAGCACAATAGATTTTTTCTCAATTAATTTATGTAAGCTTGGATGAAAATTATTTAGTGTTCAAATGAAACATGATTCAACATCAGTTCAATCCTATTAATCCTTAAACTTTAGCATTTATGTGCTGAGGAATCATTCAGTGGAAATGGACAGAGTTCCTTTAGAGTAGTGTTACTCATTTTTGATCTCCTAAGATAAATGCCGAAAATCACATAATGATCTATCATCAAAAATTATTTTTTCATGATCTTTCATCTGACAATTCAAAGGAGTCCTCTTCAATTTTGTTGATAACAAGAAATTGAAAACAATCTGCCTTGTAAAAGGGTATGTTATTGAGGGATTAAAGCCATTCACTTTTCAGTTCCTGGGAACTCTAGCTAAACAGAGATGCTGTACAGAGACTTATCAAGTGATCATTTTTATTATTAACTCAGCTTATTATAGTCTTTCACTTTCACAAGAGGCACCTTATTTGTAAATTTAAAATTAGGTGAAACTGGAAGCTGTGCACTTTAGGTTTTTGTTTTATCATGGCCTGTGAACAAATCTATAGTTTCTTGCCAAATGTTCATTTACAGAATATATGAAAGCAACTTTAAAAGGGTATGGCAAATACTGGGTTGACCAAAAAGTTCATTAGAATTTTTCTGTAGCATCTTACAGAAAAACCTAAATAAATTTTGGCCAGCCCAGTAGATGACAAATACTTGATGCTGATTTATAAAAATAGATTATATTATCTTCATTTCATAGTTGAAGATTCTGAAGTCGACAGAAATATAACAGAACTGGAACAAGCATATCAATATCTGAAAAGGAGACACAGATCCTATTTAAATGACGAAGTTGGTTTTCTAAAGTCTAATACACCCTAAGGGATGGGACGAGGAGGGAGGGGGGAGGGGGGTTCAGGATGGAGAACACATGTACACCCATGGCTGATTCATGTCAGTGTATGGCAAAAACCACTACAATATTGTAAAGTAATTAGCCTGCAATTAAAATAAATAAATTTTTAAAAAAGTCCAATACATTACATACTAGATTGCATCTGAGGAATATTTCATTCTATACTTAGCAATTAACATCAAGAAGTAGTAAGGGCTTGGCTTAAAAGTGAGTATTGTTCAGTCACTGAGTCATGTCTGACTTTTTGCAATCCCATGGACTGCAGCCCACCAGGCTCCTCTGTCCTTGGGATTCCCCAGGCAAGAATACTGTGGTAGGTTGCCATGCCATACTCCACATCTTCCCAACCCAGGGATTGAACTCACATTTCTTGCGTCTCTTGCATCTCTGTCTCTTGCATTGACAGGCAAATTCTTTACCACTGTATGACCTAGGAAGCCCTGCACACATATATGTAATTATAATACCAATTATTTTTTGGTAAAAAGTAACAAAATTATTTCTCCTCTAGCCTTAAGACTCAATGTTGATCTGTTGAAAGTAAATGTTGACATTTATACTTCTTCCTCTTTGGAACCATGCAAAATACTCAACCAAATAAAAGCACTCACTCTTTTTTCATTATTGACTATGGTGACTATGCCAGGATGATGTGTTTCATAATCAATAAATTAGTATTCCTCAGTATCCTTGTAACAAATGTTAAGATGAATTGGTATGGTATATATGTCAGGATCCAGAAAAGAAAACAAAAACCACAGGAGGAATTTTTAACATGAAATTACTTCAGGGAATTGGTTTTCCAGATGGTAGAAGACTGAATGGGCCGACAGGGTCACCGCGGTAACCCTGATATACAACAGCAGGAGCAGCTGCTATCCAGGAAAGAGGGTGGAATTACCAGAGCTCAGAAGCTCAGAGAGAGCCCCACAGAGATAGGGCTCAGATCCCCGAGGAGGGGATGACCCCACTACTGCTAACATTCTGAGAACATGCCCAAGGGCTGGTTTCGAGAGCTCCAAGTGAGACTGCAGACCCGAACTAACTCCTGCTGTCAGACAAAGGCCATTCCTGGAGTGATACTGAGACGAACAACAGGAAAACAGGGAGGAGAAAGGCCCTTCCTCCATCCTTGCAGTCTCTCTGCTGTCCCTATTTGCAGACCCTAACCCAGGTGGTGCTAGTAGTAAAGAATCTGCCTGCCAACGCAGGGGGCATAAGAGACAGAGTTGGATCCCTGGGTTGGGACGATCCCCTGGAGGAGGGCATGGCAATCTACTCCAATGTTCTTGCCTGAAGAATCTCATGGACAAAGGAGCCTGGCGGACTACAGTCCATGGGGTCGCAAAGAGTCGGACACAACTGAAGCGACTTAGCCTGCACGCAACAGGAAGCCAGCTGGCAAAGGAGAAATGTATAGAATCCCAGCCCGCCCCACAGAGTAATGTGTGAAAGAAGGCATTTGCAGCTGAGAGGTGACACCTGCCCAACCATCTCAGCACATGGCTGAGTCAGCCTTGAGTTTGTCACCTAGATGAAAGAGGCTGCCTCTCCCACCAGAAGGTGGGCACTGTGCTTTGCTTTTTCCCCATTCTTGCATCCTAATGCCTGAAACAGAGTCTAGCACTTAGTAGGTACTCAATAAACATTTGTGAAAGAAGAAATTTAAACAGATCTCTCTAATTGCAAAGCCCATGACATTAACTCTTCTTACTATCACTACAACATCATCCACTGTCTTTAAGGAAGAATAATTCAAAGAGAATATCTTTCCCACTTTATAAAATTGCCTACAAGGGGTTTTAGCAGCCTATTTTATTGTCTCTAATGCTGCTAGAGTGAATCAGAAAAAAAACAAAAAAACAACTGATAAAACATCAGCAGTGACTAATGACTCTCAACCTGCCTCTTTTCACAACCTAGAACAAAATTTTACCTGACGACGAAGTTGACATAAAATCTTCACACAGAGAGACAGTCCAAATTTTATTTTGTGCTAAACTGGAACTACAAATAAGATGAAGTAATAACTGCTATAAGAATCTCAGGAATGCTTCAGACATGCTTTTTTCCAAAACAAACCAATCTATGTACATCATTCTCTATTCAAACTTATAAAAACTTAAATGACCTCAGTGTCAAAAAACAAGTTGTTAGAAATGAGTGGTGGTTATCTTATGCCTTTGGAGTCATGGATTCACAGATTTACACCTTGTTCTTGACAATACATCACTCTTGACACCACAACCCCCCATCCAACCCCTGGTTGCCCTAAGTCATGCCTTACAGCACAACAGACAGCCTCTGCTCCTCAAAGCCCAGAGACATCATTGCTATTCTCATTTGCATTTTTGAAAAGAAAAAGAAGAGGAAGCTTTTCAGATTAAAAAAAAATCTAATTAATTCCATATAACCCTATGATAATCCAGTGAGGTGCACCCATTCTAACCACAAGCAGGTAAGAATTTAGACTTTTTTCCAGCATTCCTGATGGGCTTAAATAAACTTTCTCAATGGCATCACACATATGGCAGAATACTAAGCCCCATGCCCTCAACAGGAGTAAGCAGGTCACTAAAACCTTGGGTTACCTTTCACCTAGCACAGAAGTTCGGAGCTGCATTGCTTCTAACATTAGTTGGGTTTATGTTCTATGAGGCTGAGTGGGACTCAGGAGCTTTTCTTTGGAAACTTGTGCTTGGTCTTCAAACTTGTTCTGTCTCTCACATCACCCTGAAGTTCAAGGCCTTGTAATGATGTGGATTCTTATGGCTCCTATGGACAAATGTTGAGTGTTAATGTAGTTTTGGTTTTGAATGCTGTTACTGATTCATTGCATTTTCTGGAAGGAGAAGCTGAGTGTTTTGCCTGATGCCCAGTTTGGAGGTAAGTTTTTCCTTTTCCTCTCACTCATGGTATTGTCTGATTGTATCCTTTTCTAATTTAGGCAAATGAGCCACTGGGTTGTTTTACACTCAGTCACACTTACCTATAGTGGATTATATGGCAGTTACGGTGTTTCAAGCCAGAGTCTTACTTGGAGACCTGGAGTGTTGGCATCTGAGTTGGAAAAGCTTAAGCAGAGGTTGTTTTTGTATACTGTGGAGTAATGTTAGACCAACATATGGCTTGAGACATGTGGTGTCTCCACCTTTGGGCCCATCTGTGGGGAAGGTCTCAGGCACACCATTTGGAACTGATGGCTGAAACAAAGTCGGCTTGTTAGATCAGAATGCTTAATGGGTATCTGGAGCCACTGAGAAGGCAATTTTATTACAAGTCTCCTGCTCCTGCAACGTATACCATTTCTATATAATCAGTTCTTTCTTCTCATTGGTCTACCACTATTTCTTCTTTTTTTCCCTTGCTTTTTTGTGTTCTCTCTAAATCTTTATTGTTTCACACTTAACCCTATTAATGTTATCAGGATTTAAAAGGCTGTGGACACCCAAGTCAAAGCAGTTTTTAAACTGTGGTCTGGTTTTCTACATACCTTCAAAGCCAGTAATTACAGGCGATAAAGGGATTCTATAACGGCTTCATCATCTAACTCAATGAGATTAATGCTAATATCTCTTTTAAACAGAGGTGTAGTCCAAGATTGTTCACCTTTAGATTAGCAGCTCTCAAAGTGTAGTCTAAGGAACTCTGGGGATCACTGAAACACTTTCAGGGAGTCAGTGAGGTCAGCATTTAAAAAATAATGATACTAAGATGTTATTGGCCTTGCATGGTATAATGTTGATCCTGCTCAGTTAATGTCTTGATATGATCACTATCAACTTCAACTGGTCTACTCAGCCATGAAGTATCATCCAGCAAAAAATCTCCAGCACGAAACATCGCACACCATTTTTGACACGTTCAATACGTCACAGTACCCTCTCCACACACTACACAAATCTTTGTTTTGCATTTTAGTTGCATTTTTGTCTTTCTGGAAATCCTAAAGCATAATATGCTGAAAATGTTGCCTTTTTCTTCCATCTTCAGTGTTATTAATAAAATGGCTATACAAAAAAAAAAAAGATGTTACTGGTCATATAATTTTATCCTTTTACAAGAGTATAGTGGAATTCACCAGAGGCTACATGATGTGTGATATCACAATAGATTGAATGCAGAAGTAGATATGAGAATCCAGTTATCTATCTTTTGTTGAAAGTGGAAAAGAAAGAAAGTGAAAGTCGCTCAGTCGTGTCCAATTCTTTGTGACCCCATGAACTATACAGTCCACGGAATTTTTCAGGCCAGAATACTGGAATAGGTAGCCTTTCCCTTCTCTAGCAGATCTTGCCAACCCAGGTATTAAACCCAGGTCTCCCACATTGCAGGCAAATTCTTTACCAGCTGAGCCTCAAGGGAAGCCCTATCTTCTGTTAAATGACTTTAAAGAAATTATTTTTTTTGCTGCCTCACACAGTATGTAGGATCTTAGTTCCCTGACCAGGGATCCAACTTGTGACCCCTGCAGTGCAAGCACAGGGTCTTAACCCCTGGACCACAGGGAAGTCCCCCCAGACTTTTTAAATGTAGAGCACTGGCATTATTCTCACTAAATATTTTTCATCGTGGAGAATATAGTTAGCTTTCACTAAAAAAATGGGTTATTTCTGTTAACGTGGGTTTAATAAACATAATGGGTTTATTAGTTTTAGGTTTACTATTATTGTTTTAAAATTAATCAACAGATGAATATTCTAAAACAGTTATCAATAGATCTAATCCATATTAACAAACTCTTTGAGGTCCTCAATAATTTTTAAGAGTATAAAGAACTTTCAGATCAAAAAGTTCAAGAAACATTGTGTTAGATTATAGCCTGGGCAGTCAAATATCAGTCTTCATTTTAGAGTCATTTCCATAAAGTACAGACTTCATAGGAGAGTTTTTTTTTTTTAATTTATGTATTTTTTAACTGAAGGTTGCTTTACAGACTTTTATTGTTTTCTGTCAAACCTCAACATGAATTAGCCATAGGTATATACATATCCCCTCCCTTTTGAAGCTCCCTCCCGTCTCCCTCCCCATCCCACTCCTCTAGTTTGATACAGAGCCCCTGTTTGAGTTTCCTGAGCCATACTCATGGGAGAGTTTTAATATGTCAAAATAAATCCTGATAGCCTGAATTGCAAACTGTAGGAGGAATCTAACCACAGCTTAGTACCCTCATCACCTATACTCTAATCTACATCTACTGGAGATATTTTCTCCAAGTCTATTTCATTGCATTCACTTGTACCACATGTAATCCATCCTGGATATCACACCCAGGACGATCTTTTTAAAATGCACATCTGATCATATCTCCCTCTTGCCCAACTTTTCACTGGCTTCTCATCACACAGAATATAAGCTTTTGCAGGCCTGCAAGACCCCATGTGATCTGGTCTTGCCAATTCCAACCTTTGCTCCAACCATTTCTTGCTTGTCACATTGGCCTTGCAGTTCCTGGGCTAAGCCTGATTTGTTCTTGTTGCAGAGTCTTTGCCCATGTTGCTCACTCTGCTTGGAGTGTTATTACTTCAAATATCTGTCATCTCCTCCAAGTTCTCTTAAAAATTGTGCCCCACCCCCTCCCACTCCATCCTCTTTATTACCATGTCATGTCATTCTGTATTTCTTTGTTAACACTTCACTGCTTGACATTATATTATATATTCTCTGCATACTGTCATCTCTCCCACTAGAGTGAAACCTCCAGGAAGGCAGAAACTTTGACTATCTTATCTTACTTATCATGATATATTCAATGCCTAGAACAATACTTAGTATTGAGTAAATTCTCAATAAATATTTGTTGGATAAGTGAGGTCTAAATGTCCCATTTCCTTATAGCTATGTATTAACTCAACATGTGCTATGTATTTGGCTCTAAAGCAGGTAGTAGCATATGGAGATAAACAAAATATGGCCCAAAGCCTATATTATAAATTGTAATTACATAGATCTTTGATGAGAGATTCTGATAAGTTGTATGAGAGAGAAGTACTAAGGAGAAAATGATTAATAACCACTGGGAGATTCAAGGAAAGCTTCAAGATGGACAGAATAAATGAAAATGTCCAGCAATGTTAATTTCAACTTTATTTGAGCTTTGCAAAATAATCTCTTTGCTTTGTTGTAATCCTAGTAGCAAACATTCAAGGCTTTTGCTTAAAACATCCAGAAGATCTGTTGGTTCATTCCTGCTACCAAGAGTCAGTTGTTTCAATAGGCAACAGAAGGAAAGGAAAAGAGCTAATTTTTACAAAAAAAAAAAAAAAAAAGAAGAAGAAGAAGAAGAAGAAGGAAAGAATCCAAGAGAACTGACTATTCTGGGCCATTGCTATTGAGAAGATTTCTAGGAGTTTGGCCCTATGCACTTTGTCCAGGTGATTTTCACCTTGGAAACAAAAAAAATGACTAAATTTAACAAGGTTTGATCTGGAGTCAGGAGAATCCACAAGATTTAATCAATATTTTATAAGAGTCTTACAAAAAGCATCAGATTAGCATGCTATGAAAATTCCCATGAGCATAAAAAGAAATGAAAATTAAATGTAATACACTTTGCTCACTTCCACATTATTACTAGAATGAGAACCAAGGAAAGATTAACAAAGAGAGGCACTGAAATCAGAGGGAGAGAGGGATGGAGAGAGACAAAAAGGGAGAGAGTGAGATTGGAGAAAAGTGAAGAGAGAGAGAGAGTGAGCCAGCAAAGGTTATAACCTTTTTTGAGACTTCCTACTTTGTATGGATGTGAGAGTTGGACTGTGAAGAAAGCTGAGCACCGAAGACTTGATGCTTTTGAACTGTGGTGTTGGAGAAGACTCTTGAGAGTCCCTTGGACTGTAAGGAGATCCAACCAGTCCCTTCTAAAGATCAGTCCTAGGTGTTCTTTGGAAGGACTGATGCTAAAGCTGAAACTCCAATACTTTGGCCACCTCATGCGAAGAGCTGACTCATTGGAAAAGTCTCTGATGCTGGGAGGTATTGGGGGCAGGAGGAGAAGGGGACAACAGAGGATGAGATGGCTGGATGGCATCATTGACTCGATGGACATGAGTTTGGGTGAACTCTGGGAGTTGGTAATGGACAGGGAGGCCTGGCGTGCTGCAATTCATGGGGTCGCAGAGAGTTGGACACAACTGAGCAACTGAACTGAACTTTTGAAAAGAAGTTTTTGCAATAAATAGCCTTAAATATCACATTAAATATTAAATATCACATATATCCATGTCACCCTTAAATACTATATCATTGTTTGATGTCATTCATTCCAGAACAGATGTGAAGCAAGCCTAGTGATTAAATGGTATTCACATGGAGAACTTTTGGTGACTCCCTCTTTCCCCAGTTTGTACAGATTTTCCAGACTGCATCCAAATCTCCCCAAGTCAGTCACAACCTTGATCTTTATTCCCAAGTCCTGTTGAATAGGATGTTTTAAAACTAGTGACATCTCACCAGAACTCCTACACTACTCTCTCCATTATCAGTTGTATACAGTAGGGTCTGGTTCCTAGACTACAAGTCTTACCACATCAGAAATTAATTGTAACCAAACAGCTCTTCTGAGCAAAGACTAGATCATGTTTAAACACTGTGGCAGATTCATTTTGATATATGGCAAAACCAATACAATATTGTAAAGTTAAATAAAATAAAATTAAAAAAATAAATAAACACTAGGTGACTCATTCATGTCCTCTGTGAAATCTCAAATATTGCAATTTAAAAATTTTGCCCACCCTTGATTGATGGCCTAGTCAGGAAGATCCATAATTTCTCTCGATCCCTGTCCAAAGCATTGATTCATCCAGGGATCACAATGATGTCCTCAAGGACCCAGGTTACTGCCCCCTGTCTCCACTCTCCTGTCCACAAAGTTGGCTTCTTCCTAAGGCTTCCTAAGATAGCAATGCTATCATGCTGTTTTTTCACGTCCAGCAGGAGAGAGAGCCATTTCCAGAAGTGTTGTCTCAATATTCTTTCCCAGAAGCCTCTGGAAGATTCTTTATCAAGTCTCATTGCCCTGAATTGGCTTCAGACCTACCTAACTCTGAACTGATAACTGTGGAAAGGAGGAATGGGATCACCTTAGCTGAGGATCAACTCCCCAGCCCTCATGGTTGGAGCACAAGGAGGAAAGTGAAATGGGGGTGACAACCAGGGTATTCACAACAGTTCAGGACCATATAGGAATTACTTCTTAGTCCTGCTTATCTAACTGCAATTCTTTCTCCCATCCAAGTGCTAACCAGGCCCAAACCAGCTTAGCTTCCAAGATAAGGTGAGATTGGGTGTATTCAGGATGGTAAGGCCCTAGACTGTAATTCTCTCAAGTTTCAATTGATGAGCATCCGTACTGTGGACCTGTAACCCCAAGCTCATCTAATTGTTTTATTTGTAGATATTTGTCTCCTCCTCCTCCTAAGTCGCTTCAGTTGTGTCCGACTCTATGCAACCCCATGGACTGCAGCCTACCAGGCTCCTCCATCCATGGAATTTTCCAGGCAAGAGTACTGGAGTGGGGTGCCATTGCCTTCTCCCGTAGATATTTGTCTAGATTCACCATTTGTTTCCATCAAAACCTTATCTAAGAAGATATTCTTTGAGTCTGTCTCTGAAAAGAGAGGCCATGTCTTCTTTCAGCCCTAAGGCTATGTGAAAGAAGGCATTAATTAATACACTGAAGTTGGCCAGCGCCTGAAGTGACCCTGACAGGTGGGAGTGCTGATTTCTCACCCTGCTGACTGAGGCATCTTCCTTAAGCACAAAGCATCTGGAGGGGTTATGGCATGACTCCAAGTGTTTAATGTACTTTATTGCTTTGATGCTGAAGACTGCAGTCAGTTTCTCCTATCAGAGGCATGGTTAAAAACATGGCAATTCACAATTTGTGTTATTCAGTTTGTACAGACCTGCACCTCAGTGGATAATTTGCCACATGGATTTATTTAGTTCATCCAAACACTTTAAAGCCCCTGAGGATGCTAAGGGAGTACTGGATCCAAAAGCATCTCCTGTGAGGCCTGAGATGGCTTGAAGCATCCCAGGAGAAATCCTCTGATGAGCTGAGATTTTGTTTAGGAGTCTTCTATTCCAAGCACACTTGAACATTGGCTGGATGTACAGAGATGCTTCCAAAGAAATAAACAAATCCAACCCGATTCTCTATGGGCTTCAAGCCAAGATAAGACTTCCTCCATGGCTACTTGAACGTTCCACTTAGGCTTTACATCATTTTCTCCTTTTGTAAAAGGATGATCAGTTCTTTCTGATCAAAATCAACAATCCTCACTGCTATATGGACAGGGAATTTTATATAAGCTAGGTATTCTCCTGCTGCCCTTTTTCTAATGCTAGGGACAACTAGTTAAAAATTCAGTAAAAATTCTCTGTTAGCTTGCACATTATCAGCATCCTATTTTACCCAGTATAAGGGGGAAATTTTTACTTATATTCTTGGCCGTGGCTTCATCATGAAAAAAAAAAAATCTCTTTTTTATAGGCATTTTATTCTCACAGGTCTTCACAATACAGATTTTAGAGGACTTCTTTTTGGACATTTTTTGATCCAAATATTTGTTTGAGACACTGTGAAGGTCTCATGTGACCAAGCACCAGACTGTGTTATTAAATATCAACTGAATTGGTGATGTGAACATCTCTGTGAGAACTCATGGATAGTGACTGGAAGGTATAGATCCTGGGTGAGCCACGACGCAACCCCAGGGAAAATCCTAAATGACAGCTTTGCACTACACACAGACACAAACCGAAAGAAGTCAAGAAACCATGTCATCTAGACCTCCTTAAAAATTTAACAGGCCAAATTCCATCTAGTGCAGCTGCTTGCCTAGTTCAAGTTCAAGGCTCATTAATAAAAACAGAAATTAATAGGTCTTCTCAGGACCTACTCTGGGGCTGCTGACAATTTTTTAAATCCACCGCTACTATCCAAAATCATGGCAGTGTCTCAAGATCATTCTGTTTACTGGCAAATCAGTTAAGGATGAGATAACTGGAATTTCTGCATCAGCTGAAGTTACCACTTGCGAAACTGAGCCAAATGGAGGATTAAAAGACATATGCATAAAAGCAAGGGACATTTTCCAAGAAGAGACAGTAAATTCCAAAGTCAGAAGCATCACTCAGCATCATTGCACAGCATCAGTTTTATCTATTGGTGACAGATGTCTGAGCTGGCTTGAAATTGGACAAGTCAATATTTTTCCAAGCTTAGAAAATAGACCCAAAAAATGGATATATCTTGTTACTAAGCACAACCTATCTTCTACCATACTCTGTCAATCTGAAATATCCCTCAATGGTAAAAATTTCAAGATTTGAAGTTTGCCTCTAAGTTTGCCACTGGAGCCTACTCACCATTTTCTCATTCATTTAACGTCAAAAGAAAGAATCTCATTATGACCTTATTGTATCTGCGCCTCTGGCCTCAACACAGACTCTGAAGCCACGGAAGGATCCGGGCCCTGATGGTTTGGAGTGTAGGGGAGCAAAATTTGCCACCCTCAGAATGTCTCTTTGGCATGCATATGATTTTGAGCTGAAAACAATCAAGGCCCAAAAGACTCAGGAAGAAACTGACCTTCCCCCACAGCTGCCTAAATAAAGTAGAGGACCTGTTCCAGGAAGGGAGCCATCAGCATGGATGACTATGGTATGAACTAGGTTTGTGAATAGGGAGAAGCTGGAATAACAAGAAGTGTACTTGTTAAAATTTCTCTCTGTTCCCTCATCTCTTCACAGTGCAACAAATATTTATTTACCAAACATCTGCTTTTCTGTCTCTGTGTGAATTGCCTTCCTGCCTTTGAGGCTCCAAACCACCACAGCAACATCCTCTCTTGTCTTTAGCTGAAGATGGCATTTAAAGTGAGGGTTTCAGCCATTTGGGGGAGTTACTCAGCTCTCCTGGGTCTTTCCCATGTTTGGGTGTGTGTGCATGCTCAACTGCTCAGTCATGTCCAACTTTTTTGCAACTCCATGGACTGTTGCCTGCCAGGCTCCTCTGCCCATGAGATTTCCCTGGCAAAAATACTGAAAGCAGGTTGCTATTTCCTTCTCCGGGGGATCTTCCTGACCCAGGAATCAACTCATGTCTCACGCATTGGCAGGTGGATTCTTTATCACTGCACCACCTCCCATGTTTACATGTTATTACATTGTTGATTGATTTTCTCCTGTAACTCTGTTTCCTATCAATTTAATTCTCAGACCAGCCTAGAAGAGTAGAGGATGAAGAGGAAAATGACAATGATTTATTGCCGACATCTGCCTAATTTGATTGGAAAGGTCCTACCTGGAAGACTTTATTATTTTTCTTTTACAATTTCATCATTTTTATTCAATATTGTCTTGAAGCCAAACCAGTATAACAATAATTTATATATATATATGTATATGTATGTTAAAATGGTCTTTATTGACATTCAACAAGTTCTATTACATAGAAAGCTAATGGAATTTACAAAAATTTACTGGAATTTATGAATGAGTTTAGCAGGGCTTCAAAATGCTTTAGATCAATATAATAAAATCAACTGTATTTCAATATATTAAAAACCAGTAATTGGAAAGCAAAAATATTTTAATATCATCATTTATAATAGAATAAAAAGTGTGAGGTACTTTTTAGGAATAAATCTGTTAAACTATGTGAAGAACCTCTGTTCTGAAAATTATAAAACATTGCTGAGAGAAATTAAAGAATGTCTAAATAAATGTCAACTTTTTCTGTATTCCTGGGTTATAAAACTGAACACTGTTCTGATATCAACTCTCTCCAAACTGATTTTATTTTATTTATTTATTTAAATTGGAGTACAGTTGCTTTACAATGTTGTGTTAGTTTCTGTTGTTCTACAAGATGAATCAGCTGTAAGTACACATATATTCTCTCCTTCTTGAGCCTCTCTCCCCGCCATCTTCCCCCCTGCTACTGCTGCTAAGTTGCTTCAGTCGTGTCTGACTCTGTGTGACCCCAGAGATGGCAGCCCACCAGGCTCCCCCGTCCCTGGGATTCTCCAGGCAAGAACACTGGATTGGGTTGCCATTTCCTCCTCCAATGCATGAAAGTGAAAAGTGAAAGTGAAGTCGCTCAGTCGTGTCCGACCCTCAGCGACCCCATGGACTGCAGCCTTCCAGGCTCCTCCATCCATGGGATTTTCCAGGCAAGAGTAGTGGAGTGGGGTGCCATTGCCTTCTCCGATCTCACCCCCTAGGTCATCACAGAACACCAAGCTGGGCTCCCTGTGTTATACAGCAACTTCCCACTAGCTATTTTACACATTGTAATGAATGTATGTACGTTAATGTTACTCTCAGTTTGTCCCAGCCTCTCCTCCCCCCTCCCCCACTCCCCATGTGTACAGGTCCATTCTCTACATCTGTGCCTCTATTCCTGCCCTGCAAATAGGTTCATTTTTTACCTATCAAATCTATAGTACCATTTTTATAGATTCCCTATATATGTGTTAGTATACAATATTTGCTTTTCTCTTTTTAAGATTTTCTTTTTATTCCTTTAATTGAGCCTCTTTGGAACAGCTACCAGCAGTTTTGTGATGGATACAAAAGTAGAAGAAACCCACCTGGAATAAGGGCTATTGTTAATTTCCATTCTGAAGATCTGAGAGGAAAAAAAGGATACTTGCTTCCAAATAGAAATCTAAGAGAATTTCTGGGTATTCAGTCGCATCTTCCTCTGTAACCCAGGGAATTCTGTAACTTTGGGAGTGAAATCCACAGGCAGTTTACATACTGGTTAGAGACACAGCCTAAAGCCAGCTGTAAAGCCCAGGCAGGTTCTCCATTTAGTAGCTGTGGGAGCTGGACAAATGAGTTAACCTCTCTGTATCTCAAATTCCTCATCTGTGAAATAGGAATACTACTACAACCAACCTGAGTGCCATTGTGAGGATTAAATTAGTTTGCGTATGTAAAGTCTTCCCCATGGCTTAGAGGTAAAGAATCCACCTGAAATGCAGGAGCCACAGGAGATATGGATTCAGAAATGGCAACCCACTCCAATATTTTTGGCTGAAAAATTCCATGGACAGAGGACCCTGGCTGGTTACAGTCCAAAGGGTCTCAAAGAGTCAGACACAACTGAGTGACTGAGCACATAAAGTGCCTAGGATAATACTTGGCATTTAAAATCAACATATACAATAATATTAACAATAATAATATATTTGCAACAATTCGTATACATGAAATATGTTTCAAGACTATAAAAGTTAAATAAAATAAATTTATAGTAAACCATATATGATAAAAATACATATAAGAAGCTAAATAAAATTATCCTACTCTTAAAAATCACTTGAATAAATGAAGGTATGATTCAAGCCCTAGAAAATGAATAGAAAACTAACATACACATGAATTTTAAAAGGAATCCAAATGTAGAAAATGCATAAAACTTCATAAAAAGTCTTATCTAGAGCTGATATGTTAGTAACAGTAAATTTACAAAGGATGTGTGAGAAAAAATAGATTATGTGAATAAGAGGTTTTTAATGGTCCAAATCTATCCAACGTAGGGTGAGATGATACTTTTCCTTTAATTCATTTAGTATTGAGCAGAATTATTCAAATAACTTTATTAATCTTATAGTTTAATATAATAGGTATTCAATGGACATGAATTTGAGCAAACTCCAGGAGATGGTGACAGACAGGGAAGCCTGGCATGCTGCAGTCCATGGGGTCACAAAGAATCGGACACGACTTAGTGACTGAACAATAAACAACAAACATTTATCATTGTTAATAATTATCATAGTGTTAGATTTCTAGTCATCAAAATAATAAAATTTCATGACTAACCACTAACATTTGATCTTATCTTTACAAAGCACTTCCTTTGGATTATTTTGATAGAGCTCCACAGCTTCCCTATGAGATCAGTAAGTTTTCTTTTTCTTAGATGGAAAACCTAACTCAGGTTGATTGAATGACTAACTGGAGGTTACATAGTTTGTAAGTAGTAGAGATGACCCTTAAATTTAAATTCACTTTTTCCTACACTCTTGAGAGGGAGAATTTTTTCTATGCCCTATAGAACGTTCCCAGCCAACAAAAGTCAGATTGTTAGAATTGTTCAATAACCATTGGTGATGTTGATGAGGATGGAGCTGGGGCTTCCCCTTCAAAGACACTCACCAATACATGTTTTCTTTTCTTTTTATTCCTGCCTCTATGTTTCTTCAAAGTAACCAGTGCAGCTGTCTCAATAGCAGATCAAAGCCATGCTCATAGGAAGTAAACCTAAGTGGGCTAAGCCATTCTTTTTTACAGTTCTTTCTGGCAACTACTACCTTGTCTTGCCTGAGTCTGTGGTTATTTAAAGCAACAGCAACCAGCAATGGTTACGATTTTATTTACCGAACTTAATTCAAAATTACTTTGAACTATTTTTTTAAAATAAATTCACTTTCAAAGAGTAGAAATTTGCTACAAAGCAGGGATATTCAACACAGAAGGGAATTGTCGAAAAAAAATCCCAAAGCTTCCTTGATACCTCAATGGTGAATAATCCACTGGCCAGTGCAGGAGATTTGGATTTGATCCCTGATCCAGGAAGATCCCACATGCCACAACTAAACCCATGTGTCACAACTGTTAAGCCTGTGCTCCAGAACTCAGAAGCCACAACTACTGAACCTTTTTCATCAGTGTCAGGTGGGAATGAAATTGCAGCTTGCCCTCCCTCTCCTATTACTGACAATCCTTCAGCTCCACCATCTCCCACCTCCTCTTCCTCCTCCAGTCAGTAACTTCTGTTGCCTGTTCACTTGATGCCAGCCCCTGTATGCCAGTCGTTGTACTGTATGATTGTACTTTTCAAGATATTTAACTATAAATTTAAAAATGTTCTTTATTTTTTGTGTTTGTTTTTTATGTATTATTTGTGTGAAAAGTATTATAAACCTATTACAATACAGTACTATGTAGTCGACTGTGTTAGTTGTGTATCTAGGCTGATTTTGTTGGATTTTTGAATAAATTGGGCTTACAAATGTGTTCTCAGAATGGAACTCATTCGTATGCAGGGGACTTGCTGTACTGGAAACAGGGAAACCAGTTAGGAAGTTATTGCAGTAATCCAGGGAAGAGACAATGAAGGTGGCTTGAAACAAGACTGTAGTAGAGGCAGATGTAAGAAATTGGTAGGTTTTAGGCAAATTCTGAAGATATAACTTGTACTTCTTGATGACTTAGATGTAGGGTAGAAGCAGGGTGTCACAAATCTGCTTTGCCTCGGAAAATCCCACTTCTAACCCTGTTGTCTGAAGAAGGAAATGGCAACCCACTCCAGTATTTTTGCCTGGAGAATCTCATGCATAGAAGAGCCTGGTGGCCTACAATCCATGGGGTCACAAAGAGTCAGACACAACTGAGCCACTAATACACAACACACACAACCCTGTTGTCTGGGACAAATCAGTAATAGTGTTTCCTTCTATTCTGAAAGTACCCTGGTTTGCACAAAAAATTATATAGACTCTCCAAGTTTAAAAGACAGAGAAAAGTCAAGGAAGTGACCAAGTGTTTGGAAAGAGCAACTGAAAGCATGAAGTTCCCTTGGTGTGGGGAATCTTCAAGTGGTACAGGTTTGGGAAGTATGGTCAGAATCTCAGTTTAGGAAGCATTAAATTTAAGATGTCCATGAAACATCCAAGTGGAGATAAGTAGGCAATTTGCTGTCCAAGTCTGTAGTTTGGGAGGAAGAACTGGGTTGGAGATATAAATTTAGGAGTCATCAGCATATAGATGGTACTTAAAGCAATTAGGCTGAATGAGATCACCATGGGAGTGAATGCACATTGAGAAGAAAATAGGATCATAGGCTGAGCCTTGGACTACAGCAACTCAGCAAAGAAGACTGAAAAGCCTCAACCTCTAAGGTAGGGGGAAAAAATTGAGAAAGTCATGCCCTGAAAACCAAGTGAAGAAAGTCAAAGTCCAGTTTTAAAAATGTCATATTTCTAATTTTATAGTAGGTCATATTAACCTTGGGGTGTCCCAGGTAGCTCAGTGGTAAAGAATCTGCCTGCCAATGCAGGAGCCATAGGAGACATGGGTTCAATTCTTGGGTCAGTAAGACACCCTGGAATAGGAAATGGAAACCCACTCCAGTATTCTTGCTTGGATAATCCAGGACATAGGATAATGGATGCAGGAGGCTGGTGGGCTACAGTCTATGGGATTGCAAAGGGCTGGACATAACTGAGCAACTGAGCGTGCACACACACACACACACACACGCATATTGACCTTCCTCCAAATGAAGCTGTTAGTGAGCTTTAAAAAAATTTACAAGTATCTGAGAGAAGTGGCCACTTTATTTATGTAAGGTCAGAGATGCACTAAGAGACAACATGATATGTTTATAGGTAGAAGATTTGGGGTTTAATCCAAATTCTAATGTTAACTTGCTCTACAACGTTAAGTCAGCCATTGTCTAGTTATGTTTCAGTTCTCTCATCTGCTAAATTTTTTAGCTCTCCACTCATTCAGCAAGTATTCATTGCCTGCTATATGCAATGCCTAAGTGGGATCAATTCCACACTGCCTAATCATTAGAAGTGATAATGTAAGTGCTTTGGAAAGTTCACTCTGTAAATATGTCACATGCCACGTATGTTTCTGCAGACAGCTCTTTCCCAAAGACTCTTAAACTCTAAGATATGCTATAATCATGTCCCTTAGATGCTTTGCATGCAGTCCTGTTCAGAATTAGAAGAATGATCCAGGACTTCTTTCAACATTCACTCATTCTTTTTCCTGTGCTGAGTGTCCAGTAGATACTAAACACTACACTAGCTCTGGGAATACAAATATGAATAAAACACAATTCTTGCCTTCAATGGCTATAATCTGGTAGAAAGACATTCAAGTGAACAACTGTATACAATGCAATGGGCTTTCCTAAGACTTTTCTCAGTAATCTCTCTTATCTAAACAATGATCAGATTCAGTTAAAAAACCACAGATGGCAAATCTTTTATTTTTACTGACAATTTTCAGTTCAGTTCAATTATTCAGTCATGTCCGACTCTTTGCGACCCCATGGACTGCAGCACGCCAGGCGTTCCTGTCCATCACCAACTCCTGAAGTTTATTCAAACTCATGTCCATTGAGTCAGTGATACCATTCAACCATCTCATCCTCTGTTATCTGCTTCTCCTCCTGCCTTCAATCTTTCCCAGCAGCAGGGTCTTTTCAATGAGTCAGTTCTTTGCATCATGTGGCCAAAGTATTTTTTTAATCATTTTGATTTCTTTAACTATTTTCAACTGATGGAAAGTGAATTTGCATACTGTTCACTTCCCATCAGTTGAAAATAGTTAAAGACATCAAAATGATTTAAAAAAAACAAAAAAACAAAAAACCCTCCTGGAAACAAATTGATTCCCTGACAAAAACTATTATCTTAAATGTTTCTTGACTGAAGGGTGAATCACCACGTCTGGGCAAAATAATGCCCAGAAGAAAGTTAGCAATAAAGTGACAACAAAATTAAGGTATTAGAGTTCCAAAGATCAACATCCTAACCTCTATTTCCAGGAGCATTCACCCCTCTAAGATAGAGCCAAAAATACTACCTTAGAATTATCTTAGGGGTTATCAGAAATTCTTCAGACCAGCACTTTCTATAGCTTGGCCCTCCCTGATAACAAACCAAGTAGTTTGCTGATTTACAGTAAGATTTCATCAGAACTTTCAACATTAAGGTTGGGAAAGGAAGTGACTGAAATTACCCTGAGAGGGGAAAATTTTATCTTTCCATTGTCTTAACTCATAAACAACTACTTTTTTATTAAGAAAGCAAGATCCCATTAAAATTAGAAATGAACACATGTATACCTGTGGCGGATTCATTTTGATATTTGGCAAAACTAATACAATTATGTAAAGTTTAAAAATAAAATAAAATTTAAAAAAAATTAGAAACAAACAAATGTTTGCCTTTCCACAAGCAGGGCAGGAGGGGATGAAGTAAAATTGAGGAAGGGGAGAATTAAAAGTGAAAGTCCAAAACGTAAGGGGAAAATGACTTCAAAAAGTATTTAGCGGAATTTATAACCACAGCATTTTTATAAAAACCAAAGGACTTACATAGAGAGTTTTCCTTTATAGATAATGGCACTCATTTTCTTACAAAAGAACAAAATGGTTATTTCTTCAGAACACTACACAGTCTCAGTTTCCAACAACCATAGAAGGGTTAGTTATGTTTATGACTGTGGCCTTTAAGGCAAACTGCTTAATTGTCTTATTTAAATTATTAACTAAAAAATAAATGATGCAGGGAATTATAAATAAGAAAAGTATGTTTGGGGTCTTAAGAATTGCAACATGGAAGACATGGGTTTGGGTAACCCTGAAAAAGAGTTCCCAGGAAGAAAAAGAGTCAGGGGCTTATAAAAACCAAAAAAGCCACAAGGTTGGTAAAATTTGCCTGGTGAACACTGTGATTGACTCTGATGCAAGACAGCAAATATCCATCTTTAAGCAGTCACAAGTTGCTTTATCCAACAAGTAGATGGGTTGTCATAAGTTACTCTAGGATAAGGTTCCTATAAGTATCTTGAATTTCTGGAAGGTGTCCTGGATGTCTTCATCTGACCTCTCAAGGTCACATTCCATGCAGTCTGAGACTTGCATAAATCACCTTCCTTAATGGCCTCCCAGCTCCTCTGTAGTGAGCTCTCTTAGCAGTACTCACTCCATTCTGATTTTCCTTTCACAAAATAAATATCTCTTTAGAAAAAAATTCTTCTGCATCTACATTTCTCACCTCCATTCTTACCATTACAGCTTGTTAAATTGCTTGTTTGTTTTCACCCAGTTTCTGTCATCTGTCAGATGAAGGTCTTGACTTAATATGAGCTTAAGAAGATAGATTATATATTTCCTTTGAAAAATCCAATACATGACATACCCAATTGATTTATAAGGCTCACCTGTATAATTTTCAAATACATGAATAGACCTCAAGGAATTAGATGATTTTTGCCTGTTAGACATGATTGCAGATGAGGTCTCCATTAAGACCACTTTTACCCTTTAGAAAATTTTAAGTGACACCCTAATAATAGTTAGCTTCCAAACATAAAACATTAGTGCTGCTTTAGTCAAATAAAATGTATAGTTATTGAATCATAGGAAATGCTAACACCATATGCCTCCAAGGCCCCCTTTATTCAAACAATAAAAAGTTACAAAAAATTACAAAAGTAGGCGATGTTTATCTCCCATATCTAGCAGTATTTCTACAATAGGCAATGTGATGAGAGTGCATAAGAACCAAAGAAGATGCTGTATTTGACTTGATAGCACTTTTGCTAGGGTTTAGGACCCTGTGAGGTCATCCAGGAAATATACACCCATGCCAGTGTGCACGGCCAAGATGACAGGGAGGAGGATGAGCTTTCAGAAAAGCCAGAGTGTCCCTCTGCTGTGTCTCCTCATTAACCTCTCAAAAGACCCAAGTCTTCCCCACAGTAGCACTGTTTGAAAGTAAAATATGAATCCAGACAGGAATAAAATCCAGAGGTTATTAACACTGGCTAGTATGTGACTAGTGGTAAAGATGGCACTAGTGGTAAAGAATCCTCCTGCTGATGCAGGATACACAGGAGACACGGGTTCAATCCCTGGGTCAGGAATATCCCCTGGAGAACATGGCAACCCACTTCAGTATTCTTGCCTAGAAAATCCCGTGGACAGAGAAGCCTGGCAGGCTACAGTCCATAGGGTCGCAAAGAGTCAGACACAACTGAATGACTGAGCACACACAGTATGTGACTAGGTTTTAGTGTCTGTCTTTCTGGAAGGAAAAGAACATATATACCTCATACAGTTATTGTGAAGGTTAAAAGGGTCAACACACAAAAAAATATTTAGAACAGTGCTGGCAGATTCTACAAAATCAATAAATTATATACATAAATATCATGTAGTAATAGTTATGTGTTTTGAATAGAAAGTTCCTTTATGGTTTATGGAATATGAATAAAGAAGAAACTCATGGTACTATGAAGCTCTCTTTCCTCCACAGTGATATTAGGGAAAAGGTTTAAATGTGCTGGTAGGTCATGGATAGATTGTAAAAGAATAAGCCATAATCTCATATTCTAAGTTGACAATCATGGCCACAATTATACTTCTATCCCTCTGTCTTCTACAGCTGTTAACATTTGCAGGTGTCACCAGAAGCATTTGCATGCCAATTTCAGTAAAAATGTCTTATCTAAAAAGTGTCAAATCCATTAGAATAGTATTTCTTTTCATCATTCATTAAGGATACTCCAAGGAACAACCCCAACTACATCTGTACTCTCCAACATCCACTCCCAGGGACTGCGGTCACAAGCACCACGCAGACAGAAGGCACAATGTACAGAATCCATGTGCAATTAGAAAATCAAAGCCATCCAGGGTTTTCCCAGGTTAAAAATGACAGATCGGCATCTGGACCAAAAAAAAGGCATTTCAACTTTATTTTGCAAAAATTAAAATATTCTGAATGCATAAGTGGGTGGAATCTTTTATCTAGTGAGCCAGGGCTAAATCTTCTGGATGAATATTAAAAACATGTAAAAGAAAATACTTCACTGAATAATCAGTTCCAGACAGCTCTGTACAAAGAATATTTTTAATACAAGTCAAACACAAGACAAAATATTCAGTATTAATTTCTATCAGGAAACACTTTTGGGTGGCTATAAGACATGAAATCTGACTCTGGTGAAGTTTGGTATCCAAATATGAATTAGCTGAAGGCAAAAGAAAAGAAAAACGCATGCAAGATTTCATGACTTCATTTATGACTAATGTCAATTCATTATGGGTCTTCCCATGGAAGCTGGCTGAAAATGATATTTTGCCATCTTGGTGCAGCAGATAACAAGGATTTGAACCAGGCTGCATCTTTCTTTAAATTGATATATAGGTGATATATAACATTCCGTTAGTTTCAGGTGTACGACATAATGATTCGCTATTTGTATACACTGGGAGATAATCACCAACTGTAAGTCTAGTTAATATCCATCAGCATACATAGTTAAACTTTTTTTCTTGTGATGAGAACTTCTAAGATCTACTCTCTTAGCAACTTTCAAATATGCAGTACATACGGTAGCCATAGTTGCCATGCTGCATATTGCATCCTCCTGATTTATATATTTTATAAGTGGAAATTTCAATCTTTTTACCCTTTTCACCCACCCACCTCCCATCTCTGGTAACTACAAAACTATTCTCTGTTATCTATGAGACTGTTTTTTGAGGTTTTTCTTTTTTAGATTCTACATATAAGTATGATCATATGGTATCTGTGTTTTTCTGGCTGACTTATTTAGCATAATGACCTCAGGTTCATCCACACTGCTACAAATAGCAAGGTTTCATTGTTTTCATCCAGGTTGCATCTTGATTAAACTGCCATATTGAAAATCCAAGATAGGCCAAAGATTTGACAGCCCTTGAAATAATTCATCTCATCACATTCCCCAAAGCATTAGAAGACTATCTGATATTCTGCCTCTTACCAAGGAATCCTTTTTGGTTTGAAGATTGCCATAGCCTGACTCTTCATGATTTCCTAGCCCCTTTTCATCTACTAACATAAGATTTTGCAGTAAATGACCTTGCTTAACACCACTTCATTAAAAGAAGGACAAAAACAAGCTTAAGAAAGCATCCTTATTGATACAAATGACAAAACATCATTTTGAAAGTTGCCTGACAAAATTGTATGTTTTAATGTAACTATACTGATACCTTTTATAGATATATCCCACCCTCAAAACAGAAATTTCAGAGACCACTAAGAACATTACCATCTGAGCTAAAGCCACAAGAAGCCAAGCTTATGGACAGTAAGATCCTAATTGATAATTAACAAAAGTGAATTTACAGAGGTCCCTGAATGTACAACTTACCTTGCTCTGAACAGAGACATAGTTTTATGAGAAACTAGAACAGAGAATTACTGAAAGAAATTAAATGAGTCTGGTCAGTGTGTCAAGTCAAATTACATAAACAGTGATGTAAACTATTACATGCCTAGCTGCTTGTCTAATTACCTAAGAAGGATAAATGGGGAGGGCTGGGAGGGTAGAGTGCCCTTCCCATTTTCTTTTATTCAACTTTAAATCCAATTCCTAACTCTTGAACATATGCTGATAACAATGGATTCTGTTGCATTGTTTAATCTACTCTCTCAACCCCTCTCTCTGTGTCTCTATCTGTATGTTGTATCTCTGTCCTTCTCTCCTCTTCTGCTATCAATCTCTCTTTCACTCCTTTTTCAAATACGATCTGCAATAGTCAAAATTAACTTTCTAGTGATTCCTGGGCAGTCTATCAGATATGGGTTCCACTAAGGAAATCAACACACTGGTCATAGCAATCTCTTCCAACAACACAAGAGAAAACTCTACACATGGACATCACCAGATGGTCAACACCAAAATCAGATTGATTATATAATTTGCAAACAGAGATGGAGAAGTTCTACACAGTCAGCAAAAACAAGACCGGGAGCTGACTCAGATCATCGCTCAGACCATGAACTCCTTATTGCCAAATTCAGACTTAAATTGAAGAAAGTAGGAAAAAACACTAGGCAATTCAAGTATGACCTAAATCAAATCCCTTATGATTATACAATGGAAGTGAGAAATAGATTTAAGGGAATAGATCTGATAGACAGACTGCCTGATGAACTATGGACAGAGATTCATGACATTATACAGGAGACAGGAAGCAAGACCATCCTCCAAGCAAAAGAAATGCAAAAAAGCAAAATGGCTGTCTGAGGAGGCCTTACAAATAGCTGTGAAAAGAAGAGAAGTGAAAAGCAAAGGAGAAAAGGAAAGATATACCCAAATGAATGCAGAGTTCCAAAGAATAGCAAGGAGAGATAAGAAAGCCTTCCTAAGTGATCAATGAAAAGAAATAGAGGAAAATAATAGAATGGGAAAGACTAGAGATCTCTTCAAGAAAATTAGATATATCAAGGGAACATTTCATGCAAAAATGTGCTCAATAAAGGACAGAAATGGTACGGACCTGACAGAAGCAGAAGATATTAAGAAGAGGTGGCAAGAATACCCAGGAGAACTATACAAAAAAGATCTTCACAACCCAGATAATCACCATGGTGTGATCACTGACCTAGAGCCAGACATCCTGGAATATGAAGTCAAGTGGGCCTTCAGAAGCATCATTATGAACAAAGCTAGTGGAGGTGATGGAAATCCAGTCGAGCTATTTCAAATCCTGAAAGATGATGCTGTGAAAGTACTGCACTCAATATGCCACCAAATTTGGAAAACTCAGCAGTGACCACAGGACTGGAAACGGTCAGTTTTCATTCCAATCCCAAAGAAAGGCAATGCCAAAGAATGCTCAAACTACCACACAATTGCACTCATCTCACATGCTCACAAATTAATGCTCAAAATTCTCCAAGGCAGGCTTCAAAAGTACATGAACCGTGAACTTCCAGATGTTCAAGCTGGATTTAGAAAAGGCAGAGGAACCAGAGATCAAATTACCAACATCCATTGGATCATCGAAAAAGCAAGGGAGTTCCAGAAAAACATCTATTTCTGCTTTATTGACTACGCAAAGCCTTTGACTGTGTGGATCACAATAAACTGTGGAAAATTCTGAAAGAGATGGGAATACCAGACCACCTGACCTGCCTCTTGAGAAATCTGTATGCAGGGCAGGAAGCAACAGTTAGAACTGGACATCGAACAACAGACTGGTTTCAAATAGGAAAAGGAGTACGTAAAGGCTATATATTGTCACTCTGCTTACTTAACTTATATGCAGAGTACATCATGAGAAACACTGGGCTCGATGAAGCACAAGCTGGAATCAAGGTTGCTGGGAGAAATATCAGTAACCTCAGATCTGCAGATGACACCACCCTTATTGCAGACAGAGAAGAGAAATTAAAGAGTGTCTCAATGAAAGTGAAAGAAGAGAGCGAAAAAGTTGGCTTAAAGCTCAACATTCAGAAAACAAAGATCATGGAATCTGATCGCAACAGTTCATGGGAAATAGATGGGGAAACAGTGGAAACAGTGGCTGACTTTATTTTTCTGGGCTCTAAAATCACTGCAGATGGTGACTACAGCCATGATATTAAAAGACACTTACTCCTTGGAAGGAAAGTTATGGCCAACTTAGACAGCATATTAAAAAGTAAAGAGGTTATTTTGCCAAAAAAGGTCCATCTACTCAAGGCTATGGTTTTTCTAGTGGTCATGTATGGATGTGAGAGTTGGACTATAAAGAAAGCTGAGCACCAAAAAATTGATGCTTTGAACTATGATGTTGGAGAAGACTCTTGAGAGTCCCTTGGACTGCAAGGAGATCCAACCAGTTCATTCTGAAGCAGATCAGTCCTGAATATTCATTGGAAGGATGGATTTTGAAGCTGAAACTCCAGTACTTTGGCCACCTGATGTGAACAGCTGACTCATTTGAAAAGACCCTGATGCTGGGAAAGATTGAAGGTGGGAGGAGAAGGGGATGACAGACGATGAGATGGTTGGATGGCATCACTGACTCAATGGACATGAATTTGAGTAAACTCCGGGAATTGGTGATGGACAGGGAAGCCAAGCGTGCTGCAGTCTATGGGTTCCAAAGAGTTGAACACGACTGAGCAACTGAACTGAACTCAAGGAAATCAGCTATAAATCAGATTTGGAGAATGGGGGATTTAAAATGATCATGACTAATCTCCCCTGGTGGTCCAATGGTTAAGAATCCACCTGTCAATAAAAGGTACATAGGTTTGATCCCTGATTCAGGTAGATTCCGCATGCCGAGGGGCAACTAAGCTCATGCACCACAGCTACTGAGCCTGTGCTCTAGGGCCCACACACCACAACTGCTGAAACCCTTGAGCCTAGAGCCCATGCTTTGCAACAAAGCCACCACAATGAGAAGCCTGCACACCACAACGAAGAGAAGCCCCCACTTGCTGCAAATAGAGAAAGTCCACATGCAGCAACCACACCCAATGCAGCCAAAAATAAAATAAAAATTAAAAGATAAAATTTATTTTAAAATTTGGCAAAACTAATACAATTATGTAAAGTTTAAAAATAAAATAAAATTTAAAAAAAGAGAAAAAAATAAAACAAAAAAAACAAAAAAAAATAAAAAAAAATGAGCAAGACCATTAATTCTGAAGCAGTAGATATTTTCACTATCTTTCAAATATTCAGTGTAGTATATGAGTACATGAAGTGTGATCATAAAAATATCAGAATAAACTTTTTATCAAAAATATTAGTCTTGTGCATGCTCCAGAGTTTTTAGAGAGTGTCTCCTTCCAATCATATTGGGAGACTGCAGTTGTGCCACTGCACCAGATATTTCTGAAATTCCTTCACAATTCTCTTTTGTGATCGCAGCATATCAGTATATTTATTTTGTAGTGAATCTACAAACTTTGAGGGTATATATTATTTTTGAAATGTGTTCTAAGTCATTTAGAGTTAAACTCAGTGATTAAAATTGGGTAAATATTATTTGAGGTCAAACTGAACTATGACTATAAATTTCTAGCCAGAATATGTTATTCATCTTTTACTCCTTTCAGAGTCTAACACTAGCATAGTCTCAAGAAATGCTAGTCAGAATGGATAATAGATTTCATTGCATGGGTCATAAACTATTTCTGAAGAGCATTCTGAGAATTTTAGAATAATCACAGTCTCTTTTAGGTGTCTACTTTGAGTGAAATCGTTCTGATATTCTATGTGTAAATTCCAGTGGTTTTAAAATCTCCTTACTTTATTGCCACATTCCTAATATATATCAGTTGACTGGGTTTGGCCATTTGCAGCAAGTTGACTTATACAGCCACGTATGGATGTGAGAGTTGGACTATAAAGAAAGCTGAGCACCAAAGAATTGATGCTTTTGAACTGTGGTGTTGGAGAAGACTCTTGAGAGTCCCCTGGACTGCAAGGAAATTCAACCAGTCCATCCCAAAGGAAATCAGTCCTGAATATTCATTGGAAGGACTGATGCTGAAGCTGAAACTCCAATACTTTGGCCCCTGATGTGAAGAACTGACTCATTGGAAAAGACCCTGATACTGGGAAAGATTGAAGGTGGGAGGAGAAGGGGACGACAGAGGATGAGATGATTGGATGGCATCACTGACTTGATGGACATGAGTTTGAGTAAGCTCTGGGAGTTGGTGACGGACAGGGAAGCCTGGCGTACTACAGTCCATGAGGGTCGCAAAGAGTTGGACATGACTGAGTGACTGAATTGATTGACTTATACAGTCTGACTTCTCTTCAGATATCCTGGCACTTCTGTTAATGATAAGCTATGATTTCCATTTTGATCTAGAGAAGAGGTCCACAAACTTTTTTTGTAAAGGACTAGATAGCAAATATTTTAGACCTTGAGCACCAAGCAGCAAAATTAAGGATCTTACTTAGCATTGATGAAATTCAAAATATAATGATAATAATTGAATATAATTTTTTATAATATCAATCTACTAGGAACAAAGATGAAATTCTTTGTTGGAGGGTAATATTTCACTTAATTGGGGTCATAATCAATGCTTCCTATCATCAAATTGATAGCAAATGTTCACACATAAAAACAATTTTTACAAAACAGGCAGTGGGCCAGATTTGTCCAACAGCCAGTTTGCCAACTCTTGGTCTAGTGACTGCAGTGAATCACCACTAACTCTACAGGTTGGTTTATCTCTCCAAGGAGAATTGGAAAGAACCTGTTATGATCTGAATATTTTTGTCCTTCCAAATTCTTTATGTTGAAATCCTAACCACCACCACTCCCACCAAAATGGTATTAGTAGGTGGGACCCGTAGGGATGATTTGGTCATGCATATAGAGCCCTTAAGAATGAGATTAACGGAAACAACCTAAATGTCCATCAACAGAGAAATGTAAAGATGTGGTACATATATACGATTGAATATTACTTAGCCATAAAAAAGGAGGAAACTGCCATTTGCAGCAACATGGATGGACCTAGAGATTGTTATGCTGAGTGAAGTAAATCAGACAGAGAAGGAGAGATATCATATGACATCCCTTATATGGGAAATCTAAAAAGAAATGATACAAATGCACTTATTTATGGAAAAGAAATAGACTCACAGACTCAGAGGACATACTTACCAGGAGAAGAATGGTGGGAACAGATAGAGAACTTGGAATTCACATGTACACACTGTCATATTTAAAATGTATAACCAGTAAGGTCCTACTGTATACAACAGGGAACTCTGCTCAGTGTTATGTGGCAGCCTGAATGGGACGGGAGTTTGAGTAAGAATGGATACATGGATATATATGACTGAGTCCCTTTGCTGTCCACCTGAAATCATCACAATATTGTTAACCGGCTATACTCCAATATAAAATTAAAAGTTTTAAAAACGAATGAGATTAGTGTCTTTATAAAAGAGACCCTCTAGAGCTCCCTAGTCCCTTCAGCCATGTGAGGATTCAAGGAGAATGACCTGAAAAAGGAGCCTCACCCAACCACACTGGCATGTGATCTCAGACTTCTAGCCTCCAGAACCGCAAGAAATCAGTTTGTTGTTTATAAGCCACCCAGTCTTTGGTAGTCTGTTATAGCAGACCAAAGAAACTATGACAAATCAGCCTACATTTAATTTCATTAAAACCAAGAACCGTTTTCCTGGCAGCCTGGTACCATTCATTGTTTTCAAGCCCATTTCCTTGGTGCTGTAGGGTAGAGGAGGCTAAGACATCTATCAGGCAACTAGTTCTGAATACTGTTCTCAGATTTACTGTATTCCATTGGTTCAAAGACATGAAGTTTTTCACATTTTAATATTTCTAAAATTAGGTTGGGCCTTACTATCAATGATTTAATTGAATTGACAAGATTTATTTCTTTCTTAGTGCAAATAAAATGGCGAGGAGACTTATAACTGATGCTATCTTAGCTTCTATGAAATATGGTACTATTTTTCATTCAAAGCTGCAGTTCAGCTCCCTTTGGAGTCTCTTCACCTTCAAATAACTGCTTTTCTTATTAGAGCTTATGTTCTGCTTCCTCCTATTGCCACAGAAATGGGCCCTTTTGGAAATGTCATTCCCAGGGAAGGCCTTGGATGCACATCAAGAGGCTGTCAATTTTGGATTATTTGGCAGCTGGGTGTCATAGGACTCTATTTAGGAGTAAACTTTCTTATAAATTTAGACTTTATCTTCTGAAAAAATTAAAATTCCCTTCCTTTCCAAATGACAGGGGAGGGAGAATTCCTGATAGTTAGTGTATCCAGCATACAGCCACCTCTCCCTTCTGGACTAACTTTCCAGGAGGGGAAAAGCCAGCCCACCTCCTAAGTTGGCACAGGGTGGGTTCCCTTAACAACTGCCTCTCCAAATCTGATGTCAGGCACCACCTGGTGTCTGCATTAAGCAGGCACAACCAACTGTCTTACTGAAGGAAGTCTGAAGGATAGGCAAAAAGTTGGAATGCAATGAATAGAACCAGAAGTCAGGCTCAGACAACACGAGGCACTACAACCCAAGTATCTGCTTTACTGCATGGAATATGAAAGCCCTATATAAGTAAACATAGTGTAACATAACTAATTGGTTAAAAAACCAAAACAGCTACTGTGGAAAGGGCATGAGCTAGACATCAGATGTCCTTGGCATTAATTCTGGGTTTGCCATTAATCTGCAGATGGCCTGTTACATCAGTTCAGTTGCTCAGTCATGTCCAACTCTTTGAGATCCCCATGGACTGCAGCATGTGGGGCTTCCCTGTCCATCACTAACTTTTGGAGCTTGTTCAAACTCATGTTCTTTGAGTCAGTGATGCCATCCAACCATCTCATCCTCTGTTGTCCTCTTCTCCTCCTGCCTTCCACCTTTCCCAGCATCAGGGTCTTTTCAAAAGAATCAGCTCTTCACATCAGGTGATCAAAGTATTGGAGCTTCAGCTTCAGCATCAGTCCTTCCAATGAATATTCAGGACGGATTTCCTTTAGGATTGACTGGTTGGATCTCCTTGCAGTCCAAGGGACTCACAAGAGTCTTCTCCAACACCATAGTTCAAAAGCATTGATTCTTCAGTGCTTAGCTTTCTTTATAGTCCAACTCTCACATCCATACATGACTACTGGAAAAACCATAGCTTTGACTAGACTGACCTTTGTTGGTAAAGTAATGTCTCTGCTTTTTAATATGCTGTCTAGATTGGTCATAGCTTTTCTTCCAAGGAGCAAGTGTCTTTTTATTTCATGAAGTCACCATCTGCAGTGATTTTGGAGCCCTCCAAAATAAAGTCTCTCACTGTTTCCATTGTTTCCCTATCTATTTGCCATGAAGTGATGGGACCAGATGACAAGATCTTAGTTTTCTGAATATTGAGTTTTAAGCCAGCTTTTTCACTCTCCTCTTTCACTTTCATCTAGAGGCTCTTTAATTCCTCTTCTTTTTCTGCCATAAGGGTGGTGTCATCTGTATATCCAAGGTTGTTGATATTTCTCCCAGCAATCTTGATTCCAGCTTGTGCTTCATCCAGTCCGTCATTTCACATGATGTACTCTGCATATAAGTTAAACAAGCAGGATTAGAATATATAGCCTTGTTGTAGTCACTTCCCTTTTTGGAACCAGTCTGTTGTTCCATGTCCAGTTCTAACTGTTGCTTCCTGACCTGCATACAGATTTCTCAGGAGGCAGGTCAGGTGGTTTGGTACTCCCATCTCTTTCAGAATTTTCCACAGTTTGTTGTGATCCACACAGTCAAAGGCTTTGGCATAGTCAAAGCAGAAGTAGATGTTTGTCTGGAACTCTCTTGCTTTTTTGATGATCCAGTGGATGTTGGTAACTTGACCTCTGGTTCTTCTGCCTTTTCTAAATCCAGCTTGAACATCTGGAAGTTTACAGTTCACGTACTGTTGAAGTCTAGCTTGGAGAATTTTGAGCATTACTTTGCTAGTGTGTGAAATGAGTGCAATTGTGCAGTAGTTTGGACATCCTTTGGCATTGCCTTCCTTTGGGATTGGAATGAAAACTGATCTTTTCCAGTCTTGTGGCCACTGCTGTGTTTTCCAAATGTGCTGGCATATTGATGGAAGCAATCACCAGTTAATCATTGAACAACAGTTCAAGTAGTGTTCACACACTTGTGTATGAAAACCTTGTGTGCACCAGGACCCAGGAGAAAGGAGCAGTGACCCCACAAAAGACTGATCCAGACTTGCCTGTGAGTGTCCAGGAGTCTCTGACAGAGTCATGGGTTGGCGGTGGTCTGCTCCAGGGTCAGGGACACTGAGTGCGGCAGTGAATGCATAGGACCTTTTGAAGGAAGTTTCCATTACTTCCATTACCTCCACCATAGTTTGGTCTCAGGTCAAACAACAGAGAGGGAACACAGCCCCACCCATAAACAGAAAATTGGATTAAAGATTCACTGAGCATGGCCCCGCCAATCAGAGCAAGACCCGGTGTCCCCCACAGTCAGTCTCTCCCACCTGGAAGCTTCCATAAGTTTGTTATCCATATCCACCAGAGGGCTGACAGGATAAAAACCACAATCACAGAAAACCAATCAAACTGATCACATGGACCATAGCCTTGTCTAACTCAGTGAAACTATGAGCCATGCCATGTAGGGCCACCCAAGTAAAACACTGATTAAGATGGTGGAGTAGAAGGATGTGCACTCATCTTCCCCTGCAAGAACTCCAAAATTACAACTCGCTGCTAAACAACCATCGATAGGAGAAAGTTGGATCCCACCAAAAAAAAGATGCCCCATGTCCAAGGGCAAAGGAGAAGCCCAAGTAAGATGTTGGGAGGGGAAAAATCACATTTAGAATCAAACTCCATACCCATCAGAGACACTCGGCGTGTTCAAACAGAACCTTGTGCACAACAGGACCTAGCGACCCCACAGAGACTGAGCCAGATCTGTGTTTGAGTCTTCTATGGAGGTACACGTCAGGAGTGGCCTGCCACAGGGGCAGGGACTCTGGGTGCAGCTACCTGGTCACACAGCCTGTGGCATAAGCCCTCTTGGAAGAGGTCACCATTAACTCCACCAGAGAGCCACCAAGCAGATGACCCACAAACTGTAGAACAATCATACCAAAGAACTTTTCTCACTGTTAAGAAAGTTTTAGGACCCACAACAGATTTCCCAATCTGGGGATCTGGCAAAGGGACTGAGAACTCCTGGAGAATTTGACTTTGGAGGCCAGTGGGATTTGATTACAGAACTTATACAGGACTGGGGAAACAGACTCTTGGAGGACACAAACAAAACCTTGTGCTCACCAGGGCCTGTTACATGGCAGGCACTTTATTAGGTACTTGAGCCTAGCATTGTGCTGAATGCACTACATAGATTATTTCATTCATACTTTTGAGAAAGAACTTAGGAGGTTTAATACCATGAAAGACCTAATCCTCTTAATCAAGAGGTGTGAAAGCAGAGGACAAAGGAGCAGGAGAGAGCTTCATCATTGGCCTGACCAAGGGCTAAAATCCTCACTGTTACTAGTGAAAGTGTTTCCTCACACACAAGGCTATCTCCAAGTCATTATAAAAGTTTGCTACCAATTTTCTTTTTGTGATCCCTCAGCCACACCAAAAATCAGATGACTTCTCAGTAAAAGTCAGGGTTCCCAGAGCTATTTCCACTACTCCGTGGCTGTCTGAACTCTCCATCATTGTGCAAATGCCAAGAATTGCATCACATAACTGTAGCAACAGTCTCACCATTCCTGCAGCCCTCCCAGTCATCAATCTCCCCAGAACCACTCATAGATGGGGTTAGGGCCAGAGATGAATCACAAACATAAGGAAAGAAAATATATAAACATATGGAGGAAATAAAACTCTCCTGGAAAGTGGCAGAATTTATTTTCACTCTCCAGGAGCTGTCCTCCAGACTTGCAAACCTCCACCTTCTTAAAAAAGCATCTGGAAGTTCAGAATTACTTTCATCTGGCAAACTTGTGAACTGTGACTCCAATATTTTGTATCTGTTTTCTTGCTTAAGACTTTTGAGAGCACTACAGGAAGAGCACTTTCTCTCATCTCTTACTATCTTCACTCTTGAGAGGTTTAGGATTAGTTTAGGTAGGCTCATAAAAAAAATTGAATCTCAGGAAAGCTTTGAGGTAAATGAGATCATGCCTATGAAAATAATGTGTAACCTGAAAAGTTTGTGAATGTATCAGGGTTCGGTTCAAAAAGCAAAGTATTGTGAATATTATGGGATAAAGGATTTAGTTGAGCACTTAAACTTTGCACAGAATAGGGGAGAAGCTGCAGAAGTATAGATCTGTAAGAGGACATAAGACAATCAGAGAAAGAGTCAGTAACCAGACTTCCCTGGCAGTACAGTGGTTAAGAATTCGCCTGCCAATGCAAGGGATACAGGTTCGATCCCTGGTTCAGGAAGATCCCACATGCTGCGGGAGGGGGGAAACTAAGCTTGTGCACCGCAACTATTGAGCTTGTGCTCTATAGTCCAGGAACAACAACTACTGAAGCCTAAGCACTCTGGAGCCTGTGTTCCAAAATCAGAGAAGTCATTACAATGAGAAGGCTGCACACCATAACTAGAGAGTAGCCCCTGCTGGCCACACTAGAGAAAGCCCATGCACAGCAACAAAGACCCAGGATAGCCAAAAGTAAAATAATTAATAAAAAAAATTAAGTGTCATTAACCAATGCATCTAAAGCTCTGGCACAGATGGACAAATTATTCTACCTCTCCTCGCCTAGGTCTCCTCAGCTGTAATGGTAAGGAAGGGAGTCTCTAGAAGCTGACCACCTGTGTTCAAATCCTATATCTGCCACTTCTTAGCTGTGCAGGCTTGGGCAAGTTAATTTATCTCTTTGTATCTCATATCCTCATTTGTAAAATAGAGATAATAACAGCACCTATCTGATAGGGTTGTTGTGAGGATTAAACAAAATGACAATTAGAACAGTGCCTGGGATATGTAAACGTTCAGTAAATGTAGTCATCTTTACGATCAAAAAAGTACTGTGATTGTGATATCGCCCAGTCATGTCTGACTATTTGTGACCCTGTGGACCCCTGCAGGCTCCTCTCTGTCCATGGGTTTCCCCAGGCAAGAACACTGGTGTGGGTAGCCATTCCCTTCTCCAGGAGATCTTCCCGACCCAGGGATTCAACCTGGGTCTCCCACATTGCAGGCAGACTCTTTACCATCTGAGCCACCAGGGAAGTGATGATTAAATGAGATGTATATTGAGCAACTAGATCATTACCTGGAACATAATAAGGGCTAAAGAAAAACTAGCTCTGTGCTATGATTAATTAGGATTTTTTGTGAGAAACATTGTAAGGACAATATAGGAAAAGTTTGGAGATTGGAAATGCAGGATGTGTTAGGGACAAGAAGTATGGTTAAAGGATAGGTTCTGAGGAGGGCTGATGGGAAGCACGGCTAGAGACACATGTTAAGGCTGAAGCAGGAAGCATTTAACTGTTATATAAACAAGAGCCATAGTATGCCCTGGAGACTGACACAATGAGAGATGTGCTTTTTAAACATCATCTGGCACAGCTTATAGACTAGAATGAGAGAATAGGGGCAGGGAATCAAATCTACAGGGAGAAAGACTAATTAGAGAGTTCTTACAATAAAATAAGGCAAGAAGTAAGGAGGACCTGGATTGTGACAGGCTGGAAATGAAGAGATGGAGAAAAGGGATGTCACATGGCAGAATTTAACAGACCACTGAAACTATTGAATATTGGGTACAATGAAGAGGAGGGATCAAAGGTAATTTTTAGGTTAAGGGAATTAGAAAAACAAAAGTAAGCATTGGTGGGAGATGGTTTTTGAGCAAATACAAATGAACTATTCAGGTTACTATGTGTAGCCTGGAACTCAGAAGAAATGATCTGAGATGCATCTGGAGAGTGACATGAAAGTGGAGGACAAAATTGCCTCTTGCTAGTCTCACTTTGGAATATGAAAAGACTTAAGAAATAAAAAAGGAAAACATAAAACCCTAAATATAGTATTAGCAAATCTTAATTATAATGTATGTGTGCATGTAAAAAGGTAAACAGATACAAACAGATAGAACAAAATGATCAATTAAGATGTATTCAAGAAGTTGAAAGATGGCTTAACAATGGAAAGTCTACCATTTACTATATTATCAATTTAACTGAGAAAAAAACAAATGCAGAAAAAATTGATAGAACACAACACCCATTCATTATGCTTTTTAAATAACTTAGCAAACTAGGAAAAGACGTGTCTTAACATGATAATGAATATCTAGTGCAAACATACTAGTATATCATTAGGAACTTTGGTACTTATAATGGTATTGATGAACTTTTAAAATTATTTATATTTTGGATTTTATTTGATAGTTTTATGATCATAAATGACAAAAATCAACATAGTTTGGAAGTCGGTGGGGGCATCAATTAAATAAAAGTCATACTCATAAGCATGGAAGACTGGTCAAGAGGGTGACTGTCATAAGAAAGAAAAGAGGAGTCAATGGCTGACACAAGAGAAGACAGTGAAGAGACCCACTCGGACAATCAAGATCTTTACCATATGTTTCTTCACAGTGTTACAGTGTGTTCTGTGCCTTGTGTGGAAGCAGTTCTCCCAAAGGATGAGATGAGTTGACTGCAATTTTCCTAATTCAAACAAAATCCAGTGTTGTGGCTTTCCCCCCACTCCCAAAAGTCTAAGAAAGTCTTTATCCTGGTAGAAGGATGGTGATGGAGTTAGGGGAAAGCAGTGGGAATTGAGGGGCAGCTAGGCTCTGCCTTAGGCAAAGTCAGTTCTTTTTTTTTTTTGGCAGGTGGAGCAGGGGCCCAATTGTGGCAATTTTCCCCATTTGCCTTTCCTTTCCCTTTCTTTTTTTTTTTTTTTTTCATTTATTTATTTTAATGGAGGCTAATTATTTTACAATATTGTAGTGGATGTTGCCATACATTGACATGAATCAGCCATGGGTGTACATGTGTTCCCCATCCGGGACCCCCCTCCCACTTCCCTCCCCATCCCATCCCTCAGGGTCATCCCAGTGCACCAGCCCTGAGCTCCCTGTCTCATGCATCAAACCTGGACTGGCAATCTGTTCCACATATGATAATATACATATTTCAATGCTATTCTCTCCAATCATCCCACCTTCGCCTTCTCCCACAGAGTTCAAAAGACTGTTCTATACATCTGTGTCTCTTTTGCTGTTTAGCATACAGGGTTATCATTACCATCTTTCTAAATTCCATATATATGTGTTAGTATACTATATTGGTGTTTTTCTTTCTGACTTACTTCACTCATTCACCTCATTAGAACTGACTCAATGTATTCTTTTTAATGGCTGAGTAATTGCTTATTTAACTTATATGCAGAGTACATCATGAGAAACACTAGGCTGGAAGAAGCACAAGCTGGAATCAACATTGCCAGGAGAAACATCAATAACCTCAGATATGCAGATGACACCACCCTTATGGCAGAAAGTGAAGAGGAACTCAAAAGCCTCTTGATGAAAGTGAAAGTGGAGAGTGAAAAAGTTGGCTTAAAGCTCAACATTCAGAAAACGAAGATCATGGCATCCGGTCCCATCACTTCATGGGAAATAGATGGGGAAACAGTGGAAACAGTGTCAGACTTTATTTTTCTGGGCTCCAAAATCACTACAGATGGTGACTGCAGCCATGAAATTAAAAGACGCTTACTCCTTGGAAGGAAAGTTATGACCAACCTAGATAGCATATTCAAAAGCAGAGACGTTACTTTGCCAACAAAGGTTCATCTAGTCAAGGCTATGGTTTTTCCAGTGGTCATGTATGGATGTGAGTTGGACTGTGAAGAAAGCTGAGTGCCGAAGAATTGATGCTTTTGAACTGTGGTATTGGAGAAGACTCTTGAGATTCCCTTGGACTGCAAGGAGATCCAACCAGTCCATACTGAAGGAGATCAGCCCTGGGATTTCTTTGGAAGGAATGATGCTAAAGCTGAAACTCCAGTACTTTGGCCACCTCATGTGAAGAGTTGACTCATTGGAAAAGACTCTGATGCTTGGAGGGATTGGGGGCAGGAGGAGAAGGGGAAGGCAGAGGATGAGTTGGCTGGATGGCATCACTGACTCAATGGATGTGAGTTTGAGTGAACTCCAGGAGTTGGTGATGGACAGGGAGGCCTGGCATGCTGCGATTTATGGGGTCGCAAAGAGTCGGACATGACTGAGTGACTGAACTGAACTGAAAATTCCATTGTGTATATGTAATGGACAGCTTTCTTATCCATTCGTCTGCTGATGGACATCTAGTTTGCTTTCATGTCCTGGCTATAATAAACAGTGCTGCGATGAACATTGGGGTACACGTGTCTCTTTCAACTCTGGTTTCCTCAGTGTGTATGCCCAGCAGTGGGATTGCTGGGTCATATGGCAGTTTTATGTCCAGTTTTTTAAGGAATCTCCACACTGTTCTCCATAGTGGCTGTACTAGTTTGCATTCCCACCAACAGTGTGAGAGGGTTCCCTTTTCTCCACACCCTCTCCAGCATTGATTGCTTGTAGACTTTTGGATAGCAGCCATTCTGACCTGCATGAGATGGTACCTCATTGTGGTTTTGATTTGCATTTCTCTGATAATGAGTGATGTTGAGCATCTTTCCATGTGTTAGTTATCTGTATGTCTTCTTTGGAGAAATGTCTGTTTAGTTTGTTGGCCCATTTTTTGATTGGGTAGTTTATTTTTCTGGAATTGAGCTGCAGTAGTTACTTGTATATTTTTGATATTAATTCTTTGTCAGTTGCTTCATTTGCTATTATTTTCTCCCATTCTGAAGGCTGTCTTTTCACCTTGCTTACAGTTTTCTTCATTGTGCAAAAGCTTTTAAGTTTAATTATGTCCATTTTTGCTTTTATTTCCATTTCTCTGGGAGGTGGGTCATAGAGGATCCTGCTGTGATTTATGTTGGAGACTGTTTTGCCTATGTTTTCTTCTAGGAGTTTTATAGTTTCTGGTCTTACATTTAGATCTTTAATCCATTTGAGTTTATTTTTGTGTATGGTGTTAGAAAGTGTTCTAGCTTCATTCTTTTACAAGTGGTTGGCCAGTTTTCCCAGCACCACTTGTTAAAGAGATTTTCTTTTCTCCATTGTATATTCTTACCTCCTTTATCAAAGATAAGGTGTCCATAGGTACATGGATTTATCTCTGGGCTTTCTATTTTGTTCCATTGATCTATATTTCTGTCTTTGTGCCAGTACTATACTGTCTTGATGACGGCAGCTTTGTAGTAGAACCTGAAGTCAGGCAGGTTGATTCCTCTAGTTCCATTCTTCTTTCTCAAGATTTCTTTGGCTATTCGAGGTTTTTTGTATTTCCATACAAATTGTGAACTTATTTGTTCTAGTTCTGTGAAAAATACTGTTGGTAGCTTGATAGGGATTGCATTGAATCTATAGATTGCTTTGGGTAGTATACTCATTTTCACTATATCGATTCTTCCAATCCATGAACATCGTATCTTTCTCCATCTATTTGTGTCCTCTTTGATTTCTTTCATCAGTGTTTTATAGTTTTCTATATATAGGTCTTTTGTTTCTTTAGGTAGATTTATTCCTAAGTATTTTATTCTTTCTGTTTCAATGGTGAATTGAATTGTTTCCTTTATTTCTCTTTGTGTTTTCTCATTGTTCATATATAGGAATGCAAGGGATTTCTTCTGTGTGTTAATTTTATATCCTACAACTTTACTATATTCATTGATTAGCTCTAGTAATTTTCTGGTGGAGTCTTTAAGGTCTTCTATGTAGAGGATCATGTCATCTGAAAACAGCGAGAGTTTTACTTCTTCTTTTCCAATTTGGATTCTTTTTATTTCTTTTTCTGCTCTGATTGCTGTGGCCAAAAGTTCCAAAACTACGTTGAACAGTAGTGGTGAAAGTGGGTACCCTTGTCTTGTTCCTTACTTTAGAGGAAATGCTTTCAATTTTTCACTATTGAGGATAATGTTTGCTGTGGGTTTGTCATATATAACTTCTATTATGTTGAGGTATGTTCCTTCTATTCCTGCTTTCTAGAGGGTTTTTATCATAAGTGGATGTTGAATTTTGTCAAAGGCTTTCTCTGCATCTATTGAGATAATCATGTGGTTTTTATCTTTCAATTTGTTAATGTGGTGTATTACATTGATTGATTTGCAGATATTGAAGAATCCTTGCATCCCTGGGATAGAGCCCACTTAGTCATGATGTATGATCTTTTTAATATGTTGTTGAATTCTGATTGCTAGAATTTTGTTAAGGATTTTTGCATCTATGTTCATCAGTGATATTGGCCTGTAGTTTTCTTTTTTTGCGGCATCTTTGCCTGGTTTTGGTATTAGGGTGATGGTGGCCTCATAGAATGAGTTTGGATGTTTACCTTCCTCTGCAATTTTCTGGAAGAATTTGAGTACGATAGGTGTTAGCTCTTCTCTAAATTTTTGGTAGAATTCAGCTGTGAAGCCGTCTGGTCCTGGGCTTTTGTTTGCTGGAAGATTTCTGATCATAGTTTCAATTTCCATGCTTGTGATGGGTCTGTTAAGATTTTCTATGTCTTCCTGGTTCACTTTTGGAAAGTTATACTTTTCTAAGAATTTGCCCATTTCTTCTAAGTTGTCCATTTTATTGGCATATAGTTGCTGATAGTAGTCTCTTATGATCCTTTGTGATTCTGTGTTGTCTGTTGTGATTGCTCCATTTTCATTTCTAATTTTATTGATTTGATTTTTCTCCCTTTGTTTCTTGATGAGTCTGGCTAATGGTTTGTCAATTTTGTTTATCTTCTCAAAGAACCAGCTTTTAGCTTGGTTGATTTTTGCTATGGTCTCTTTTGTTTCTTTTGCATTTATTTCTGCCCAATTTTAAGATTTCTTTCCTTCTACTAACCCCAGGGTTCTTAATTTCTTCCTTTTCTAGTTGCTTTAGGTGTAGGGTTAGGTTATTTATTTGACTTTTTTCTTGTTTATTGAGGTAAGCCTGAATTGCTATGAACCTTCCCCTTAGCACTGCTTTTACAGTGTCCCATAGGTTTTGGGCTGTTGTGTTTTCATTTTCATTCATTTCTTGCATTTTTTGATTTCTTTTTTGATTTCTTCTGTGATTTGTTGGTTATTCAGCAGCGTGTTGTTAAGCCTCCATATGTTGGAATTTTTCATAGTTTTTCTCCTTTAATTGACATCCAATCTTACTGCATTGTGGTCAGAAAAGATGCTTGGAATGATTTCAATATTTTTTGATTTCCCAAGGCTAGATTTATGGCCCAGGATGTGATCTATCCTGGAGAAGGTTCCATGTGCACTTGAGAAAAAGGTGAAATTCATTGTTTTGGGGTGAATCGTCCTATGGATTATCAATTAGGTCTAATTGATCCATTGTATCATTTAAAGTTTGTGTTTCCTTGTTAATTTTCTGTTTAGTTGATTTATCCATGGGTGTGAGTGGGGTATTAAAGTCTCCCACTATTACTGTGTTATTGTTAATTTCCCCTTTCATACTTGTTAGCATTTGCCCTACATATTGCGGTGTTTCTATGTTGGGTGCTTACATATGTATAATTATATCTTATAATTAATATCTTCTAATAAGAATAATTAGAAGATATGTATATAATTAATATCTTCTAATACTAACTAATAATTTATATCTTCTTCTTGGATTGATCCTTTGATCATTATGTAGTGTCCTTTGTCTCTTTCATAGCCTTTATTTTAAAGTCTATTTTATCTGATATGAGTATTGCTATTCCTGCTTTCTTTTGGTCTCTATTTGCATGGAATATCTTTTTCCAGCCCTTTACTTTCAGTCTGTATGTGTCCCTTGTTTTGAGGTGGGTCTCTTGTAGACAACATATATAGGGGTCTTGTTTTTGTATCCATTCAGCCAGTCTTTGTCTTTTGGTTGGGGCATTCAACCCATTTACATTTAAGGTAATTACTGATAAGTATGATATTGTTATTATTGATAAGTATGGTCAGGGGTGGCGGCCAGGAGGAGCTACCCCACATCCAAGGTCAGAGGTGGCAGCCGGGAGGAGCTATCCCACGTCCAAGGTAAGGAGCAGCAGTTGCGCTTTGCTGGAGCAGAACCATGAAGAGATACCCCACATCCAAGGTAAAAGAAAACCAAGTAAGATGGTAGACACTGAGATAAGGCATCAGAGGGAAGACAGACTGAAACCACAATCACAGACAACTTGCCAATCTGATTACATGGACCACAGCCTTGTCTAACTCAATGAAACTAAGCCATGCCGTGTGGGGTCACCCAAAACGGACGGGTCATGGTGGAGAGGTCTGAAAGAATGTGGTCCACTGGAGAAGGGAATGGAAAACCACTTCAGTATTCCTGCCTGAGAACCCCATGAACAGTATGAAAGGCAAAAAGATAGAACACTGAACCATGAACTCCCCAGGTCAGTAGGTGCCCAATATGCTACTGGAGATCAGTGGAGAAATAACTCCATAAAGAATGAAGGGATGGAGCCAAAGAAAAAACCGCACCCAGTTGTGGATGGGACTAGTGATAGAAACAAGGTTCGATGCTGTAAAGAGCAATATTGCATAGGAAACTGGAATGTTAGGTCCATGAATCAAGGCAAGTTGGAACTGGTCAAACAGGAGATGACAAGAATGAACATCAACATTCTAGGAATCAGTGAACTAAGATGGACTGGAATGGGTGAATTTAACTCAGATGACCATTATATCTACTACTGTGGGCAAGAATCCCTTAGAAGAAATGGAGTAGCCCTCATAATCAACAAAAGAGTCCGAAATGCAGTACTTGGATGCAATTCAAAAACAACAGAAAGAGTTCTGTTCGTTTCCAAGGCAAACCATTCAATATCACAGAAATACAAGTCTATGCCCTGACCAGTAACGCTGAAGAAGCTGAAGTTGAATGGTTCTATGAAGACCTACAAGACCTTCTAGAACTAACACCCAAAAAAGATGTCCTTTTCATTATAGGGGACTGGAACACAAAAGTAGGAAATCAAGAAACACCTGGAGTAACAGGCAAATTTGGCCTTGGAGTACAGAATGAAGCAGGGCAAAGGCTAATAGAGTTTTGCCAAGAGAACACACTGGCCATAGCAAACACCCTCTTCCAACAACACGAGAGAAGACTCTACACATGGACATCACCAGATGGTTGACACCGAAATCAGATTGATTATATTCTCTGCAGCCAAAGATGGAGAAGCTCTGTACAGTCAGCAAAAACAAGACCAGGAGCTGACTGTGGCTCAAACCATGAACTCCTTATTGCCAAAAAGGAGCCTTGTCTCCAGGCTAGTTAACTGTAACTCCATTTTGTTTTCAAGATTTTGGATCATTTTTACTATCATTATTCTGAATTCTTTTTCAGGTAGACTCCCTATCTCCTCCTCTTTGGTTTGGTGGGCATTTATCATGTTCCTTTACCTGCTGAGTATTTCTCTGCTTTTTTATCTTGTTTAGATTGCTGTGTTTGGGGTGGCCTTTCTGTATTCTGGCAGTTTGCGGTTCCTCTTTATTGGGGAGGTTCCTCGCTGTGGGTAGGGTTGGACAGGTGGCTTGTCAAGGTTTACTGGTTAGGAAGTTTGCATCAGTGTTCTGGTGGGTGGAGCTGGATTTATTCTCTCTGGAGTGCAATAAAGTGTCCAGTAGTGAGTTTTAAGATGTCTATGGGTTTGATGTGACTTTGGGCAGACTGTATATTGAAGCTCAGCATATGTTCCTGCATTGCTGGAGAATTTGCATGGTATGTCTTGCTCTGGAGCTTGTCGGCTCTTGGGTGGTGCTTGGTTTCAGTGTAGATATGGGGGCTTTTGGATGAACTCTTATTGATTAATGTTCCCTGGAGTCAGGAGTTCTCTGGTGTTCTCAGGTTTTGGACTTAAGCCTCCTGCCTCTGGTTTTCAGTCTTATTCTTACAGTAGCCTCAAGACTTCTCCATCTATACAGCACCAATGATGAAAAGATTCTCCATAGTGAGGGACACCCAGAGAGGTTCACAGAGTTATATGGAGAAGAGAAGAGGGAGGAAGGATATAGAGGTGACCAGGAGGAGAAGAGGGGGAATCAAAAAAGGAGAGAGCAAGCTAGCCAGTAATCAATTCCCTATGTGCTCTCCACAGTCTGGGCCCCTCAGAGAGGTTCACGGAGGTACATAGAGAAGAGAAGAGGGAGGAAGGAGATAGAGGTGACCAGGAGGAGAAATCAGATCAGATCAGTCGCTCTGTCGTGTCCGACTCTTTGCAACCCCATGAATCACAGCACGCCAGGCCTCCCTGTCCATCACCAACTCCCAGAGTTCACTCAGACTCACATCCATCGAGTCAGTGATGCCATCCAGCCATCTCATCCTCTGTCGTCCCCTTCTCCTCTTGCCCCCAATCCCTCTCAGCATCAGAGTCTTTTCCAATGAGTCAGCTCTTCACATGAGGTAGCCAAAGTACTGGAGCTTCAGCTTTAGCATCATTCCTTCCAAAGAAATCCCAGGGCTGATCTCCTTCAGAATGGACTGGTTGGATCTCCTTGCAGTCCAAGGGACTCTCAAGAGTCTTTTCCAACACCATAGTTCAAAAGCATCAATTCTTCGGCGCTCAGTCTTCTTCACAGTCCAACTCTCACATCCATACATGACCATTGGAAAAACCATAGCCTTGACTAGACAAACCTTTGTTGGCAAAGTAATGTCTCTGCTTTTGAATATGCTATCTAGGTTGGTCATAACTTTCCTTCCAAGGAGTAAGCGTCTTTTAATTTCATGGCTGCAGTCACCATCTATAGTGATTTTTGAGCCCAGAAAAATAAAGTCTGACACTGTTTCCACTGTTTCCCCATCTATTTCCCATAAAGTGGTGGGACTGGATGCTATGGGGAATCAAAAAGAGAGAGACAGATCTAGCCAGTAATCAGTTCCCCGAGTGTTCTCCACAGCCCAGGACACACAAAGAGATTCACAGAGTTGGGTAGAGAAGAGAAGGGGGAGGGAGGAGACAGGTGACCTGGGGGAGAAAAAGGAGAGTCAAAAGGAGGAGAGAGTAATCAAGCCAGTAACCACACTCCTAAGTAAAAATGGGTACTAAAGATTGGATTCTTAAAGGTACAAAATTGATTAAAAAAAAAAAAAAGCAAAGATTAAAAACCCAGAGTAGAGGTTAGACTCTCAAAAATACAATCTTAAAAATACCATAGTCACAAAAATTATAAAATATATATATGAAGTTTGCTTTAAAAATAGGGCCTTTTTTTTGGCAAGGTAATAATAGGTTACAAAAATGAAAATTAAAGGAGTAATAGAGGACTTAAAAATTTAAAAAAAATTTTAATTAAAAAAATGATAATAGTAAAAATATACCTAGGAATTTCTCTGGAGCTGTTGCAGGCAGTGTCGGGTCAGTTCAGTTTCAGATAGTTCCTTGTTCCAGCTTATACTTCTCAAGATCTATAGGGCCCTTCCAATGTAGTCGCTGCTAACTACAGGGGTTTTAATCTGTTGCAGCTGTCACTTCCAAAGCGGTCCCCTCTGTTTATTTTAGCTTCTTCTGTTTGCTGGTCTCTTCAGTGTCTAATTTCTACCCTGACACAAGGGGGCAAAGGTGGTCACTTATTTAGGCTCACCTGTTCAGTCATGCTGTGGGGAGGGAGGAACACTGCAAACAAATATCACTGGAGTGTGTGGGGAGTACTCGCAGTGTCTTGGCTGCACTGGGTTTGCCCCTGCTCACAGCGTGTGTGCTTTCCCAGTCTACACTTCTGAGGCTCTAGGTTGCTCTGCGGGGGAACTGTCTGAGGCAGGCCCAGGGTTGCGTGCACTTCCCAGGTCTAAGCCGCTCAGGTTCAGGTTCTCGGGTACTCCACAAAGGCACAGACTCAGTTGGGCCTGCGTTTTTTGCCCTTCCCAGGTCCAAGCAGCTCAGGCGACCAGGTGCTTGGCGAGTGTAGTCTCTCCAGGTAGGGGGTGCATCTTATCACCTCCCTGGTCCCAGCTGCTTGGTTTCCTGGGTGTGCAGTGGGAGCACCGTCTCAGGTGTGCCGTGTGTCTCTTCTGGGGAGCTCATCTCTGGCTGCGACCCTCCGGGTGGATGTCAACCTTCCAGAATCCCAAGAAGTCTTGGTTAGCAACTGGGAGCCTGCTTGCAGTTTGGTAGAGGATGCCTTCTCGGTGGCCGAGATTGCCCCTTTCCGGCTCTGGCTGTCCCCAGCCTGCCTCCCTGCCTCCAGCGGGGGATGGACCAGTCCGCAGCCAGCTAGCTCTCCTCTGATAATTCGCTCAGTCCTTTGTTCTGTGAGCAGGCCCGACAGTGCCTTAGGTTAAGGGTTTTCGCGGGATAGTTCTCTCTCTCTCTCTTTTTTTCCCCTCTGTCTCTGGCTGATCAGGTGGTCTGGTATTCCCATCTCTTTCAGAATTTCCCACAGTTTATTGTGATCCACACAGTCAAAGGCTTTGGCATAGTCAGTAAAGCAAAATAGATGCTTTTCTGGAACTTTTGCTTTTTCCATGATCCAGCGGATGTTGGCAATTTGATCTTTGGTTCCTCTGCCTTTTCTAAAACCAGCCTGAACATCAGGAAGTTCACGGTTCACATATTGCTGAAGCCTGGCTTGGAGAATTTTGAGCATTACTTTACTAGGGTGTGAGATGAGTGCAATTGTGCGGTAGTTTGAGCATTCTTTGGCATTGCCTTTCTTTGGGATTGGAAAGAAAACTGACCTTTTCCAGTCCTGTGGCCACTGCTGAGTTTTCCAAATGTGCTGGCATATTGAGTGCAGCACTTTCACAGCATCATCTTTCAGGATTTGGAATAGCTCAACTGGAATTCCATCACCTCCTCTAGCTTTGTTCATAGTGATGCTTTCTAAGGCCCATTTGACTTTACATTCCAGGATGTCTGGCTCTAGGTTAGTGATCACACCATCGTGATTATCTGGGTCGTGAAGATATTTTTTGTACAGTTCTTCTGTGTATTCTTGCCATCTCTTCTTAATGTCTTCTGCTTCTGTTAGGTCCATACCATTTCTGTCCTTTATCAAGCCCATCTTTGCATGAAATGTTCCTTTGGTATCTCTGATTTTCTTGAAGAGATCCCTAGTCTTTCCCATTCTGTTGTTTTCCCCCTATTTCTTTGCATTGATCGCTGAAGAAGGCTTTCTTATCTCTTCTTGCTCTTCTTTGGAACTCTGCATTCAGATGTTTGTATCTTTCCTTTTCTCCTTTGCTTTTCCCTTCTCTTCTTTTCACAGCTATTTGTAAGGCCTCCCCAGATAGCCATTTTGCTTTTTTGCATTTCTTTTCCATGGGGATGGTCTTGATCCCTGTCTTCTGTACAATGTCACGAACCTCTTGAGAAATTTGTATGCAGGTCAGGAAGCAACAGTTAGAACTGAACATGGAACAACAGACTGGTTCCAAATAGGAAAAGGAGTTCATCAAGGCTGTATATTGTCACCCTTTTTATTTAACTTATATGCAGAGTACATCATGAGAAACGCTGGACTGGAAGAAACAGAAGCTGGAATCAAGATTGCCGGGAGAAATCTCAATAACCTCAGATATGCAGATGACACCACCCTTATGGCAGAAAGTGAAGAGGAACTAAAAAGCCTCTTGATGAAAGTGAAAGTGGAGAGTGAAAAAGTTGACTTAAAGCTCAACATTCAGAAAACTAAGATCATGGCATCTGGTCCCATCACTTCATGGGAAATAGATGGGGAAACAGTGGAAACAGCGTCAGACTTAATTTTTCTGGGCTCCAAAATCACTACAGATGGTGACTGCAGCCATGAAATTAAAAGACGCTTACTCCTTGGAAGGAAAGTTATGACCAACCTAGATAGCATATTCAAAAGCAGAGACGTTACTTTGCCAACAAAGGTTCATCTAGTCAAGGCTATGGTTTTTCCTGTGGTCATGTATGGATGTGAGAGTTGGACTGTGAAGAAAGCTGAGTGCCGAAGAATTGATGCTTTTGAACTGTGGTGTTGGAGAAGACTCTTGAGATTCCCTTGGACTGCAAGGAGATCCAACCAGTCCATTCTGAAGGAGACCAGCACTGGGATTTCTTTGGAAGGAATGATGCTAAAGCTGAAACTCCAGTACTTTGGCTACCTCATGCGAAGAGCTGACTCATTGGAAAAGACTCTGATGCTGGGAGGGATTGGGGGCAAGAGGAGAAGGGGACGACAGAGGATGAGATGGCTGGATGGCATCACTGACTCGATGGACGTGAGTCTGAGTGAACTCCGGGAGTTGGTGATGGACAGGGTGGCCTGACGTGCTGCGATTCATGGGGTCGCAAAGAATTGGACACGACAGAGCGACTGATCTAATCTGATTTGATCTGTCTCTGGCTATCACAGTTTGGGTTGCTATCTCATGTTAGTTCCCTCAGATTGCCCTCAGGGCATTCAGAACTGGTCCTTACCCTAAGCAATGCAGCCTGTGCCTCCCTGTTCAGCCCCGGCTTGCTGGTGGCAGATGCAAGCGTCTGGGCTACTTCTCTCCTGGGAGTTGCCATTAGGCACGTAATCTGTGGGTTTTATTTCTTTATTTATTTATTTTTCCTCCCGGTTATGTTGCCCTCTGGGATTCCAAAACTCCCCCACAGACCTGCCGGTGAGAGGGTTTCCTGGTGTTTGGAAACTTCTCCTCTTTTAAGACTCCCTTCCCAGGACTGGTCTCCATCCCTAACTCTTTTGTCTCTCTTTTCGTCTTTTATATTTTGTCTTACCTCCTTTTGAAAACAATGGGCTGCTTTCTGGGTGCCTGATTTCCTCTGTCAGCATTCAGAAGTTGTTCTGTGGAATTTGCTCAGCATTCAAATGTTCTTTCGATGAATTTGTGGGGGAGAAAGTGGTCTCCCTGACCTACCTATTCCTCCACCATCTTAGGAAGCCCCTGCCCCCACCGTACTGATGAACTTATTTTCAGGGCAGGAATAGAGACACAGGGTATAACAAATGGACTTGTGGACACAGTGCGGGAAGAAGGAGGAGAGAAAATTGAGAGTAGCATGATGTATATATACTACTGCTGCTGCTGCTGCTATGTCGCTTCAGTCGTGTCCGACTCTGTGCGACCCCACAGACGGCAGCCCACCAGGCTCCCCCGTCCCTGGGATTCTCCAGGCAAGAACACTGGAGTGGGTTGCCATTTCCTTCTCCAATGCATGAAACTGAAAAGTGAAAGTGAAGTCGCTCAGCCGTGTCCGACTCTTAGCGACCCCATGGACTGCAGCTTACCAGGCTCCTCCATCCACGGGATTCTCCAAGCAAGAGTACTGGAGTGGGGTGCCGTTACACTACCATGTGTTAAATAGATAGCTAGTGGGAGGCAGCTGTATAGCACAGAGAGCTCAGGTCGGTGCTCTGTCATCTCAAGGGGCGGGATGAGGAAGGGGTGGGAGGGAGGCTCAAGAGGGAGGAGATATATGTATACACATAGCTGATTCATATTGTTGTACAGCAGAAACTAACACAACATTGTAAAGCAATCAACCCTCCAATTTAAAACTAATAATAAAAATCAGTGGCAGTGAAAAAAAGAAACATACCTTATAAAATTAGAAACTAGACAAAAATAGCTTCTATTGACATTTCTCTTCAACATTTCCCTAGAGGTCTAATCCTGTGTATCAAGACAAGAAAGAGAAATAAAAGGATTATAAAGTAAGAATAAAACATATTATTCCCAAACAATGTGAAATATAGCAAAATTGTTTAAAATTCACAGATCACTAATGACTTACAATAAAAATTTCCACAAATTTGTAAAATAAAAGATAAATATATAAAGTGAATTACATTTCTAAACACTTTCAACATAAAAATGTATTTTAAAAGGTATAATTTATAATAGCACAAATATACATACATAATGTAGACATCTTACATATATATCTCATACCATGTATATGTATGTGATAATGAGGAATAAATCCAAACTAAAGGTACAGAGACCTTTAGAAAGAAAAAAATTTTAATATTAAAAATATTATAGATATCTCAAATAAATTGAGAGATACACAATGTTTGAAAATAAAAAGACTAATTATTAAGATGTCAATTTTCTTGGAATTAGTTAATCTAATGTTATGACAACTAAATCTTGATTTTAAAATGTATAGGGAAACAACCAAAGGTGAACATAAAAAGTTTGAAGAAGAAAAATAAGTTTAAGAGATTTGTCCTCCCTAACATCAATATTATCCATCTGTGGTAATTAAGACAATGCAATATTAGCCAGACATTTTTTTAAAAGTCCAATGGAAAAAAATAAAGACCCTGAAGCTGACTCATGAATATACAGAAGCCTTATCTAGAACATATGTAGCATCATTAGATAAAGGATAAATTTTTAAGCAAATCTTGCTAAAAGAACTGACTTTTCCATGTGCAGAAAAAAGGAAGTATACCTCTCTGTCACATTATAAACAAAACTAAATTCTAAATGATTAAAAAACAATTTAAAAAAAAACCAAACTTTCAAGAAAATTACAACATATTGACCACAGGCACTTGTGATTCTCACACAAAACATAAAAATTACAAACCCAAAATGAAAATACAGATTATACAAATGTATTTGCAATGCTTAGAATCACACAAGTGTGGTTTCCATAATACTCTAATAGTAAAAGACTCACAAAAATTGATAAAGGAGAGAGAGAAACAACTGAGATGAAAAATAAAGCAAGAATGTGAACAGGTAATTCTTAGAAAAGGAAACCCAGTGGACAATCCAATAACATATGAAGAGTAGCTCATGAATGTGTAGATATTGAGCAATTGAAGGGTAGATCCACCTCCAGGACCACTTGAAGAGCCATTACTTTTCCTAGTGGACTTGAAGGTGAGTTCATGTTTCACTTGGCAATTTCATTCCTAAGTGTGGACTTCAACGGGTCCAATATTGTTCCCTGGGGGGCATTTGGAAATTTGTCAGCTGTCACCTGACTCCAAATTATAAATCCTACCTCCAGTCATGAAGATCTGGAAAAATGAGCAATTAAATATTGAAAATATGAATGTAATGGGTTGTATCCACTTAGCTATATAAAATGCTGAGATTTCCTCTTGTCTTTGCAATCTCTTAGTGGAGTGCCTGTGATGTACATCACATTCTGGTTTAATACTTCTTCAATAACAAAATTGTCTTCTTTCTCTTAAAAACTCACTGGTAATCAGAGAAATGCAAACTGAAACCAAAAGATACCATTACATACCCATCAAAAAAATCCAACAATAGCAAACATAGTGACCTCATAGAGCACCTGTAACTTTCATACACAGTTGGTGGAGGTATAAATTGGTATCCACTTTGGAAAACAGTTTGGCATTGTCTAATAAGTTTGAAGAAGCCCATATCCTATGCTTCATCAATCCCCTCCTTAGTTATGTATACATACCCCAAAAAAACTCTTGCATATGTGTACCAGGATACACATATACAAATATTCATGGAAAGTGAAAGTGAAAGTCACTCAGTTGTGTCCAACTGTTTGCAACCCCATGGACTATACAGTCTATGGAATTCTGGAGTGGGTAGCCTTTCTCTTCTCCAAAGAATCTTCCCAACCCAGGGATTGAACCCACCTCCGCTGCATAGCAGGCAGATTCTTTACCAACTAAACCACAAATATTTATAGGAGCACTGTTTTTAACAGCTCAAACCTAGAAACTACCCAAATGTGTTTCAAGAGGAAAAGGGGCAAATTTCTGCTTCTTGGAACAATATCAATAAATCTCCCAAGCATAAATGAGTCATGAAGAATTAACTTTACTCAAAGACACCCCTGTCCTTTGCCCTTGGCTAGTGGAGTTGATCTCCAGGCTTTGGAATGCCATACCTGATTCAAATGCCTTTCTTTGCCTAGAAGTCTTGGCCACCAAACAATCTGACAGTATGATTTATGGACTTGCCTGGTGGTCCAGTGGTTAAGAATCTGCTTGCCAGTGCAGGGGACATGGGTTCAATCCTTGGTCTGGGAAGATCCCACATGCCTTGGGGCAATGCTAAGCCTGTGCACCACAGCTGCTGAGCCCACACTCTGCTGCCTGAGAGCTGCAACTACTGAAGCCCACCTGCCCTAGAGACTGTACTGTGCAACAAGAGAAGCCACTGCAATGAGAAGACCGTTGCACTGCAACTAGAGAGTAGCCCCTGCTCACCACAACTAAAGTCCATCACAAAAATGAAGATCCAGTACAGGCAAAAATTAATTAATTAATCAAAAATAAAAAACCAAAAAGTTGACTTAAAAAAAAAGTGGTATTTGTGGTGGGATTTGGGCCACTCAGTATCTACTTTACTTCTAGAGGGGCTGCAGACTAGAAACTTGCCACAGGGCAGTCAACCGTGAAGCCCCAATTAAAACTCTGGACATGAAGACTTGAGTGATGTTTTCAGGCTGCCAATACCACATGCATGTTGTCACACATTTTTGCTGGTAAAGTAACTCCATCCATGATACCATAGGGAGAAGAAGACTAGAAGATCTGGACCCTGCAGTCTTCCCTTGGCTGATTGTAACCTGTATGCTTTCCCTATCAGATCAGATCAGATCAGTCGCTCAGTCGTGTCCAACTCTTTGCGACCCCATGAATCGCAGCACGCCAGGCCTCTCTGTCCATCACCAACTCCCGGAGTTCACTCAGACTCACGTCCATCGAGTCAGTGATGCCATCCAACCATCTCATCCTCTGTCGTCCCCTTCTCCTCCTGCCCCCAATCCCTCCCAGCATCAGAGTCTTTTCCAATGAGTCAACTCTTCGCATGAGGTGGCCAGAGTACTGGAGTTTCAGCTTTAGCATCATTCCTTCCAAAGTAATCCCAGTGTTGATCTCCTTCAGAATGGACTGGTTGGATCTCCTTGCAGTCCAAGGGACTCTCAAGAGTCTTCTCCAACACCACAGTTCAAAAGCATCAATTCTTCGGCACTCAGCCTTCTTCACAGTCCAACTCTCACATCCATACATGACCACAGGAAAAATCATAGCCTTGACTAGCCTGACCTTTGTTGGCAAAGTAATGTCTCTGCTTTTGAATATGCTATCTGGGATTACAACAACTTTCAATGTGCTCAGTCAACCTTTCTGTGAATTATGAACTGTGAAGGTGGTTTGAGGATTCCTTGAATTTGCAGTTGGTATTAGAAATGAAGGTATACTTTCCTCCAATTTTGCAATGATGTTCAGGGAAAGTAGCAGGTTACATATAACACATTCAATACAATACTATTTATTACAAAAAAAAACTCTCAAATAGGCAAAACAATGAATACCCTGCATCTCCCTTTGTGCAGCCTGTCTACTGCAGTTTTAGGAAATACTGTCCCTACTTTAACTTTTGTAAACAGTGCCTCCTAGACTCATGCAAGCACACACTGCTCAAGTGGACAAGGAAGTATCATAGCAAACATTTTTAATAACAGTAAAAAGCATGCATGAGAAAGATAATCCCAGTCTAGGACAGTGGTTATCTTTTGATGGGGAAATAGGGGGAAATAATCAAGAAGGCATATACAGGGGACTTCAGCTACAGATGTAACATTTTATTTCTTTGGCTGGATGGTGGGTGCTGGGTGTTCTTTATATTTATTATTCCCTATCCATACGTATGACATATTTCATTTTTTAAAAACCTGTATTTAAGGGACAAAAAACCCAAAGAAGGAAAAAAGGTCAGAGATAAAGATAAAAGGGGAAAACCAGCAGAGCACAACAGCAGGGAAATCAAAAGAGGGAATTTAAAAAGGACAAATTAGGAAAACTGTGTCTTCAATGCTTCAAGGAGCTGAGGATGATAAGAAGTGATTTGTGGATTTGGCAATTAGGTCATTTTGATCTTTCAAAGAGCAGTTTCAACAGACTGGTGAGAGTGAAATCAGATTGCAAGAAGTTGAGGAGAGAGTAAGAAGTGATGAAGTGGAAACAGTGCATGTTGATGCCACTGTCTGGAAGTTCAGCAGCAAAAGATAGGAGATGGAATAAGAATCTATACTGCAAAGAATCACAAAGAGTCTGCTATAGACGCTAATGTCTGTGTCCCCAAAAACCACGTGTTGAAACCTAACCACAATGTGAGTTTTGGAAGGAAGACCTTTTGGAGGAGATCAGGTCATGAGGGTGAGACTTCATGAATGACATTAGTGCCCCTATTAAAGGAACCCTAGAGAGCCCCCTCTCCCCCTTCCACCATATGGGGATACACAACCAGAAGACTCCATCTATGAACCAGGAAGCAGTCTCACCAGACACCAAACCCGCCAGCTCTTTGGTCTTGCACATCCCAACCTCTAGAACTGTAAGAAATAAATTTATGTCATTTATAAGCTACCTTGTCTATGGTATTCTGTTATAACAGCCAGAATGGGCTATGACAGAGCCTTTTTTGTTTTGTTTTGTTCTTAAGGAAAGAGGAAACTGGTAAACTGATGGAAGAGAGGGAGAAATTAAAGATTGGAAAGAAAAAACATTCCATTGTCATCCTTTGGGAATACTTTCTCTTCTCACATACATTCTAGAAGACTAGGTGTCATTGTTGCATTCAATATAAGTAGTTTTCTTACCAAGGTCTTAAATTACCAAAAACTAAGTCATTTGTAAGTTTGGAAACTTGAGAGCATTTTTCTGACACATATTACAAAGGATGACTGGTTTCCATGCAAATTTTTAAAACCCAGAGTAAGCAATAGGCCAAAATCTGTGAATCTACCTTATTCCATGAAGATATCACTTTATTCTGCTCAGCTGACAAAATAAGACATCAGATCATATCAGATCAGTCGCTCAGTCGTGTCCGACTCTTTGCAACCCCATGAATAGAAGCATGCCAGGCCTCCCTGTCCATCACCAACTCCCGGAGTTCACTCAGACTCACGTCCATCGAGTCAGTGACGTAAATTAGGAAAAATAAGACATAAATTAGGAAAGATTTTAAAATCTTTCTCTGGAACTATGGTGCTTGAGTGAAAACACAGATACAGTGGTGGGAACTAGATGGATACTTTTTGTCAAGAATCTTTTGAAGGGGCCTTAAGTTGGCACCCCACTCCAGTACTCTTGCCTGGCAAATCCCATGGACAGAGGAGCCTGGTAGGCTGCAGTCCATGGGGTTGCTAAGAGTCAGACACGACTAAGTGACTTCGCTTTCACTTTTCACTTCCATGCATTGGAGAAGGAAATGACAACCCACTCCAGTGGTCTTGCCTGGAGAATCCCAGGGACGGGGGAGCCTGGTGGGCTGCCATCTATGGGGTCACACAGAGTCGGACACGACTGAAGCGACTTAGCAACAGGAGCAGCGAGTTGCTCTTCAAGTCTGTTAAGTATGATGGCCACTGGCCCTTTTCTTTAAGGCCAGGGCTTAGAAAAGAACTAGATATGTCAGGAAATCCTCCAAGTTTATGTTTGTACCCATCGTATTTCATAGAGGCTGCGCATCTTCAGGGAAAAACACTTGAACTCTGTTTACCTATAGAGGGTAGCAAGCACTAGGCATGCACACAGCTGGGGTTAGAGGCGAGGAGGAGAGCAAAAGAACTAAGACCCTCTGGGGCCTTCCTGGGGGCAGGAGTCTGGCTTGGCCTGCCATGAAGCAATTGGACGTATGAGTGCAGTGTGGTTCCTGGCAGCCCCACCATCCAGGTGGGGAGATGGCTGGTGTGTAAGCTCTTTCATGAAACCTGGTAATTTTCCTAGATCCAAATGACTCTGTTTTGTGAGGCCCCAACACACACACACACACACACACACACACACACACACAGTTGTGTCACAGAGGACAGGAGCTGCAGCCCGCTTTCCTAAATTAAGACTGAGCATTGTTGGGTGGATCTGCCCTCTGTGTCAGCACTGGCGTTGCTCCCAGAGACACAGTGGTTCACAAAGATATCCCAGGAACCTGGAAGTGGCTCAGTCAGTGAGGCCATTGAACAGCCAGCAGCTGCCAGGGCTGATAGTAGTCCTGGTCCCATGGAAGACTTGGGGGCTCCTATATATACTGGGGGGAATGGGCAAGTGGGTGGGGCAGGACTTTGCACACTGGACACCAGGCATGAAACCAAAGAGATACGGGAATTTGTACTAATACAAGCTCATTGATACACATAGGCAGCTAAGCTTGGAATCATTTGAGATATACCTCTACACTTGGTGCAATCATAGCTTCTTTTTTCTTTATTCCTGTGAATCAGGAGTTGTTCTTATTTACTCTCATTAAGGTCATTTTTAGCTGACAAGTAGAACTACTTTTAGTTCTGGAACTACTTTTGCTCAGAAGGCCACAAAATTTCTTTAAAATAGAAGTTCTAACCTGTGGCGGATTCATGTTGATGTGTGGCAAAACCAATACAATATTGTAAAGTAATTAACATCCAATTAAAATAAATAAATTTATATTAAAAAATAAAAATAAAATAGAAGTTCTCATTCTGTACAGAGTCTTGCTTTCTCTCTTAACTTCACAGTTATGCCCAGTTTTTCTCAAGTTGTTTTTATCTTGTTTTTGTTGATTCTTATACAAACAAGAATGTTGGCTCAGTGGAATGGAGTCATCCTTCAAATGCCCACAGCCTCTCTCTGGCCTCATGGCTTCTACACTTGGCAGGGCACTGTGACTGGTGACCCAGGCTTCTGGGCCATACTTTCCCTGAGAATAGTGAGTCTAACTGGCTCAAAACATAACTAATTTGGATTTAGCCTAATCTTACAAAACTCCAGCACCAGGTCCCCAGTACTCAGGTGGGATGAGGAGACCACAGAAAAGATGGAGTTCCTTATCCCCAAAGAGTGGTGAGGAGAGGACTCCAGTGTCTGCCCCTCCAACTCCTCAGAGACTTAAAGAGCTGCCTTTTCCATCCAAGGAATACAACAGAGAGAGGGAGTCACAGGATAGCAGGGAATCTTCAAGTCCAGAAAATAAACAAAAACTAGCCAGCCAGCCAGTCAAAGGTATGGGCCGCAAAGAAAGGAAAAGTGAAAGGGGAGGATTCCCCTTGGCAGTGCTGAGAAAGAGAGAAAGTGAACGCTAGCAGCAGAAGAAAGTAGGGAGGGGAGTTGGTGAGAGAAGAGCAAGAGGGAAAAGAAGACTGAAAACAAGGAGGGGAGAGAGAGCTCAGCAGTGAGACCATATTTATACAAAAGGGCATTCAGAAAACTGACATGAAGGACAAAACTACCTGTAAGAGCTTTGTCATGGAACCAAAATAGGGAACCACTTCTGTACAGAGTCATCTTGTATCAATGGCAGACTTGTGTAAAAAGCAGAACTATCCAACTTCATGAATTTCACAGGTTCCCACCTAATGTGTGACTTAAAACTCCTATGTTCATGGAAGGCACAGAGTCGTACAGAAAGAAAATAGGGCAGCAAACATCCTATAGAATCTAATGGGATTTGTGTTGAAAATGGGTTGATGTGATGCATTCTCCTACTCATAGCTGTTCTAGAATGGTTATCCAATCACATATATGACCTATTTAAAAAAAAATTAAAGTATCCCTGTGTTTATACTAGTTACATGTATAACAGTTTGCTTTGGTCATTAAAAGTCAGCAAATTAGTTTTCTGAACTGGGAAGGAACAAAATACTATCTGGAACAAATATGCTTGTTTTCAAATGGTTTTTGTTTGCCATTTTGTTTGCTTTTGTTTGCCATTGCTGTATAACTCCCTTGTGGGGTTGGAAGCTAAATCCATGTTCTCTTAAAAACCATGAGTAGGGACTTACTTCCCTGGTGGTCCAGTGGACAAGACTCCAAGCTCCCAATCCAGGGGGCCTGGATTTGATCCCTGGGGAACCAAGATCCCACATACAGCAACCAAGCCTGCGTATCACCTCTAGAGACAACCATGCCACTGCAAAGATCCAGCATAGCCAAAATAAATAATAAATTTTTTTAAACCCATGGGCAGAGTCTGCCATAGAAGGGCAACAAGACTGATGTTTGGGAGCCCCTGACCATCAGGGGCAAGCAGTATCTTCTGAGTTCTACTCTCTCTTGTTCTTGGTTCCTAGAACCCAGATTCAACTCATCTCCTGATGAGTTTTCAAAAGCTGCCCATCCCCCTCCTGCTTCTGACCATGGGTCTCCACTGCTGACCGTCACTAGAGGGTGACTCTATGTCACCCTTTCCAAAGCCATCTTCCTTTAGCAGCTGCCACTTGGTTGTCTTCTTCCTTCATGTGCACAACACCTATAGGTCCCCATGACCAGAGCTGTGCTCTACACTAGCTGATCAATAAAAGTTACACCCAAAATTATAATACCTATCTTGGCCCCCAAACTAATACTGACCATTCTCCTTCAAGCCCTTTATGAATTCCAAGAGGTGCCTTGAAATTATACAAATCACGTATCAAACTCTTATGCCTAGAAGATCTAGTAGGAACCATAAATAATTGAAGAAAATGAATAGAGAGACATTAGGACATGGTGAGGACTGAGGTAAACTAGAGAGCACATGCCCCTGTTCAAGGAGGAATAGTCAAAACTCAGCTGGACTTGGCAACCAATTGTTGCCATGTGGGAACAAACAAGGACACATTCATTCCAAATTCTTTGACTTGTTAAAAAATCTCCCATTTTTTTTTTATGCTGGAAAGTAATTTAACATCATATTCAGTTCAGTTCAGTTCAGTCACTCAGTCGTGTCCGACTCTTTGAGATCCCATGGACTGCAACACACCAGGCCTCCCTGTCCATCACCAACACCCAGAGCTTGCTCAAATTCATATCCATTGAGTCAGTGATGCCATCCAACCATCTCATTCTCTGTCGTCCCCTTCTCCTCCTGCTTTCAATCTTTCCCAGCATCAGGGTCTTTCGTAAGGAGTCAGTTCTTTGCATCAGGTGACCAAATTATTGGAGTTTTAGCTTCAGCATCAGTCCTTCCAATGAATATTCGGGACTGATTTCCTTTAGGATGGACTGGTTGGATCTCCTTGCAGTCCAAGGGACTCTCAAACACCAGTCTTCTCCAACACCACAGTTCAAAAGCATCAATTCTTCGGTGCTCAGCTTTTTTTATAGTCCAACTCTCACATCTATACATGACTACTGGAAAAACCATAGCCTTGACTAGATGGACCTTTGATGGCAAAAGTAATGTCTCTGCTTTTTAATATGCTGTCTAGGTTGGTCATAACTTTCCTTCCAAGGAGTAAGCGTCTTTTAATTTCATGGCTGCAGTCACCATCTGCAGTGATTTTGGAGCCCCCAAAAATAAAATCTCTCACTGTTTCCATTGTTTCGCCATCTATTTGCCATGAAGTGATGGGACCAGAAGCCATGATCTTCGTTTTCTGAATGTTGAGTTTTAAGCCAGTTTTTCACTCTCCTCCTTCACTTGCATCAAGAAGCTCTTCAGTTCTTCTCCTCCTTCTACCATAAGGGTGGTGTCATCTGCATATCTGAGGTTATTGATATTTCTCCCGGCTATCTTGATTCCAGCTTGTGCTTCATCCAGCCTGGCATTTCACATGATGTACTCTGCATATAAGTTAAATAAGCAGGGTGACAATATGCAGCCTTGATGTACTCCTTTTCCTATTTGGAACCAGTCTGTTGTTCCATGTCCAGTTCTAACTGTTGTTTCTTGACCTGCATACAGATTTCTCAAGAGGCAGGTCAGGTGGTCTGGTATTCCCATCTCTTTCAAAATTTTCCACAGTTTGTTGTGATCCACACAGTCAAAAGTTTTGGCATAGTCAATAAAGCAGAAATACATGTTTTTCTGGAACTCTCTTGCTATTTTGATGATCCAGAGGATGTTGGCAATTTGATCTCTGGTTCCTCTGCCTTTTCTAAATCCAGTTTGAACATCTGGAAGTACTCAGTTCGTATACAGCTGAAGCCTCGTTTGGAGAATTTTGAGCATTACTTTGCTAGCATGTGAGATTAGTGCAATTGTGTAGTAGTTTGAACATTCTTTAGCATTGCCTTTCTTCGGGATTGGAATGAAAACTGACCTTTTCCAGTCCTGTGGCCACTGCTAAGTTTTCCAAATTTGCTGGCATTTTGAGTGCAGCACTTTCACAGCATCATCTTTTAGGACTTGAAATAGCTCAGCTGGAATTCCATCACCTCCACTAGCTTGTTCACAGCAATGTTTCCTAAGGCCCACGTGACTTTGCTCTCTAGCATGTCTGGCAAGTAGGTGAGTGATTACACCATCATGGTTATCTGGGTCATTAGGATCTTTTTTTGTACAGTTCTTCTGTGTATTCTTGCCACCTCTTCTTAATATCTTCTGCTTCTGTTAGGGCCATACAGTTTCTGTCCTTTATTGAGCCCATCTTTGCACGAAATGTTCCCTTGGTATCTCTACTTTCCCATTGTATTGTTTTCCTCTATTTCTTTGTACTGTTCACTGAGGAAGGCTTTCTTATCTCTTCTTGCTATTCTTTGCAACTTTGCATTCAGATGGGTGTATACATATATATATGTATATAATCATGTTTTATACATATATGATAAATATATATACACTATATGAACTAACACTACAAAGGACAAAAGAAACACATCTGAACCCCAGTTTGTGATGTGTGACGTGTTGGTTAAGAACATAAGTGTGAACAGGGCACTGATATGTGAATCTGTGGTGTGCAGCAGCTGTCAGATAATGACCATGGTTCACATTACGACCCTCTGGCTTCCATCATATTATAATTAGCAGCACAGAGAAATGATTCCTAAATGGAAGCTACACAAGATTACTTGCTTCTCTCTTGCTGGCTAGTAGAAAAGGAAAGAGAAGAAGAATCAATAATGTATATTAGGGGCACCTCAAACAGGCTATGGGCTTCCCTGGAGGCTCAGACAGTAAACAATCTGCCTGCAATGCAGAGACCTGTGTTCCATCCCTGGGTCAGGAAGATTCCCTGGAAAAGGGAAGGGCTACCCACTCCAGTATTCTTGCTTGCAGAATTCCATGGACAGAGGAGCTATATAACCATGAGGTGTTCCATTCCCAAAGTAACAGGCAGCCCCAGAGAAACTAAATTCATATCTCTGGACCCGGGCAGATTCCATGGGTTTCAAAACCCTTTGGGAGAGGCAGGGTTCAAAATGAAGGCACTATGAGCTCAAGCCTAGTTTTTGGTTTTCTAACAATTAATGTACTCAAAGAGTGAGACATACAAATGTGACAGGAAGAAGTATGCTTTACTTCTTATGTGGACCAGTGATCATGTGACTTTTCTACCAGCTTTGAACCCGCCAAAACCTTCCCTTACAATTTTAATTCAGCACCTCCCAAGCAGTGTGCTTAGGCTCAGGTTTATTAATAAGCTTGCTAAAACCCTAATTCCCTGAGCCTCAGGCTGTCAGGTGAGCGTATGGCAGCTGGAGTCCCTGAGCCTGTCACCTCTGGCCACAAGCAGCCAAATCTATTTATCCCAATGCAATATAAAAATAGTATTTTTGATTCTGCAATGAAGAAAAGATTAGAATGCACAGCTAACTCATCTGTTTGCAGGTTTCTTTATGGATGGGGTCTGTCTTGGAGGTGGCCTGAGTTTGTCGTGGACATCCTGCTCAGATCTCCCCTCCAGGACAGAAAAACTTGTCTCTAGAACTGCTGGGGGTGTTGACAGCTGACAGCTCTTAGCTGCATCCCTCAATGGGGCTCTTGCCCTCTGCTAAACAGAACCACCTGACTCAAGGTCACTGCTCTCCCCAAGGACATCCTGCAAGCAGTGACTGTTCAATGATGGGGAATGGGAATGAAGTCCTGCCTCCCTCTTCCCTAGTCAAGTCTGAAGGGCCACCCCCAGATCCAGAGCTTCTCTAAGTTCAACTGAAACCTCTGTTTCAAGGCACCACAGTTTAGTTTTCCTCTCTGCCCAATCCTGCTATCTTTTCTTCCTTCAGGTACCCATCCTGGGAGTACACACAGCAAGCCTCATGAATACAAATTTCCATCTCGGAGTCAGCCTCCCAGAACCAGAAATGACCTGTGACCACCTCTGATTCCATTTCTTTCTCACGTAAAACTCATCCAGTCTGGAAACATATAGAAACATAATTAAGCATGACCTTGCCATCTCAGATGAATCTCATTTCAATTGCCATTTCCCACACAGGTTATTATAATCTTAATTCTTTCTAAGTTCTTTTTCTTACATAGCTCTTGAGGTCTGTCTGTTTTCACTATACTGGACTTATTCAGTGGGGTTAGGAAAACAAGTTTTACACAGTGGGGAAGAGAAGTAAATTCACAAGAAGTGAGACTCCTCATTCTGACACCCTCACTCCATCTCAGGCCAACCACAAGCATCAGATGTTGCTGTCCAGGGGTAGATGAAGGGTTGGATTGTCCCTGCTATTATCCATACTTAGATAATAATTACAATAATAATAATAACTATCACTACCATCAGTCATACACTTGCTATGTCATAAGTTCCACACTAAAATTTTTTCTTGATATATTATCTTTAACTTTTTCAACAAATTCAATGAGGAAAATATTATTAACCGTTTCTGTAGACCACTAATGTGAGGTGAGTCAAGCTGCCCGAGGCCACACAATTGTTGTTGTTCAGTCATTAAGTCATGTTCAATTCTTTGTGACCCCATGGACTGCAGCATGCCAGGCTCCTCTGTCCTCCACTATCTCCCAGAGTTTGCTCAGATTCATGTCCACTGAGTTGGCGATGTTATCTAACCCTCTCATTTTCTGCTGCCCCCTTCTCCTTTTGCCTTCAATATTTCCCAGCATCAGGTTCTTTTCCAGTGAGTCAGCTCTTTGCACCAGGTGACCAGCTTTAGCATCAGTTCTTTCAGTGAATATTCAGGGTTGATTTTCTTTAGGATTGACTGGCTTGATCTCCTTGCGTCCAAGGACTCTTAGGAGTCTTCTCCAGCACCACAATTCAAAAGCATCGTTTGAAAAAAAAAAAAAAGCATCATTTATTCAGTGCTCAGCTTTCTTTATGGTCCAACTCTCACATTTGTACATGATTACTGAAAAACCATAGATTTGACTATACACATCTTTGTCAGCAAAGTGACGTCTCTGCTTTTTAATACTTTGTCTAGGTTTGTCACAGCTTCACACCATTCTGGAGCTGGGACTAAATGCTGGATATTTTCCCCTTCAAAGGTACATCATGTTTCTCTGCACCAAATTTCCCTCACCTATATTCTTCCCAACTCCCTAGTTCATAATTCACTTTGGAGGGAATGCTCTGTGAGGGCAGGGAATTTTTTCTCCATTGTGACTCACCGCCTACAGCAGAGGCTGCCATGTGACAAATGCCCAATTAACTGTTTGCTTGTTTGAATGAATAAGTGGATGAGATCCAGTGGCACAATCCTTGAGTAAGAGTGGACTCAAGCATCAAAGAGTACCGAGGAATATGTCTGAACTCATTTGTTTCTGAGCAAGCAGCAGCTGCTGCCAATACAGTGTGTCCAAATTTGAAAAGTATACCCTTTTTAAATAGCTATATACACCTATCAGAAAATTGTCCTCCTACGTGTAGAATAAGATACTTTACTGCCATCTGCCCCAAAATAACAACTGCACCAATCTACCATATCTTGATGTGGACAATGTCCTCTGTGATGTGATGCTTGGTGCGCTAGACAACCTGCACAGCCATGTGAGGCCCCACTGCCTGGACTGGCCCGGTGTAGTTTATACTTTTGTCTAACTAGATACCAGGCTTATATTTGTCTTATTTTCTGACAGATGGACTCTAACCCAGATTTGTTTTGAATTCTACACTCAAGCTACCTTTTGTCAACTTTGAGATAATGACCAAAATCTCAGAAAGTTTGCTGGATGATAGTCTTGGTATTACCGAGGCTCTCCACTCTATAAGGTTTGTGCTTTCAGAGCACTCTCTTATCACCCCTTGATGGAGAGCTATTTTCAAGAGCTATACAATTTCCTGACATTCTTTTTTGCTTGTTGAAGACAGATTCTCTTGAAAGAGTACAATACCTTAAGTACTTTAAAAACACTGTGAATGTCATCACCTCCCTTCTGAATCAGGCTTTCTTTCTCATCAGTAATCTTCCTCTCTGACCTCCTTTTACACCCTTTTTTACTTCCTTTGTCCCAGACAGATAAAACAACTGGTCTGGAAAAGGTCAAATTCAGCATGTCAAAATGATATATATTTTTATATTTCTAATGAAAGAAAGGCAGACTGAAAGATAACATTAACCAGTCCATCTCTGGGGTTCTTGAGAGAGACACTAAAAATGTGAAATCATGAACAGTCTTTGATCAGAGAAGCCCAGATGCCAATATAAAAACCAACCGAGTATTTTATATTATATACAGTTCTTTACACAGAGCCAGGAGAGAAAACAAAGCAAAAGGAATAACAGGCCACCCTACTGTTATAAAAGGTAATAAAACAAAGGCAAATCTGACAGGAACCAAAAATCTGGTTGGCTTAATTCCCAAGATGCTGAAGCGAACATGATTTGGGTGTATAAGTAGGTCACAGTAAACAAATAACAACTTTACTTTGATGATCAGTTCAGCCCACTCACCATGGCAACTAAACTAGATCTTAACGCCCCAGGCAGATCTAAGTTGTTCCCACATTTGAGAACCCATTGCATTTTGTTTGTTCTTCTAGGGGAGTATATAATATGTTGTATGGAATTTTCAGCTCACCCAACCCAGTGGGGATTACTTGAGGCAACAACTGCATCTTATGCACTCAGTAATGAGTATAATGCCTGGCACCACATGGGCGTCCACAATGCTTTGTGGGAATCGTTTGGCTGTAGCTATGGACTGAATGCATGCCCCCCAAATCCACATTGTGAAGCCTCAGTCCCCAGTATGTTTACAGGTGAGGTCTTTAGGAGGAAATTAGGTTTACATGAAGTTAAGAAAACAAAACCCCTATGATGAGACTGGCCCTTATAAGAGAACACAGAGATTAGAACTCTCTTTCTCTAACTTGTGAGGATATGGCAGGAAGGCGGCCATCTGCAAACCAGGAAGAGGACCCTCATCCAATCATTCTGGCACCCTCTCAATGGACTTCCAGCCTCCAGAACTGTGAGAAATAAATATTTGTTGCTTAAATCACATCTCTGGTATTTTTCTATAGCTGCTGCTGCTACTGCTGCTAAGTCGCTTCAGTTGTGCCCGACTCTGTGTGACCCCAGAGACGGCAGCCCACCAGGCTCCACCATCCCTGGGATTCTCCAGGCAAGAATACTGGAGTGGGCTGCCATTTCCCTCTCCAATGCATAAAAGTGAAAAGAGAAAGTGAAGTTGCTCAGTCGTGTCCGACTCTTAGCGACCCCATGGACTGCAGCCCACTAGGCTCCTCCATCCAGGGATTTTCCAGGCAAGAGTACTGGAGTAGGGTGCCATTGCCTTCAGTCTGAGTTAAAACAGATGTTTTTCCATTGGTGCAAAGGAATTAAACACCATTCTTTATTATGAAATCTTCCTTCTGGATATTAAAGGAAGAGGTGTCATTAGCAGTATTCAGAAGGCTCAAAGGGCAATGTCCACAAGACAGAGCTTTTCCCCTCACAATGATATTAATACATTGCTTTCATTACTCCTGATTTACTGAAATTCACCCATTTTTTCAGAAATCTTTGTGTGTTGTCCTACTGTGTACAATGACTCAAGCAATGAAATGCAGGTGCCTAGAAGGAATCTGTGACCTTCATGATGCAGGGCATGAAGCAAATGGACAGAATTTCCCTAACTAGTACACTGCTACTGCTGCTGCTAAGTCGCTTCAGTCGTGTCTGACTCTGTGCGACCCCATAGATGGCAGCCCACCAGGCTCCCCTACTACACTAGGAAGATGTTTAATGATGATGCACAGCAAGTGCCACGTGCTACACAGGGCTCTCAGAAAGACTCTGCTCACCAAAGGACTTCTATAATCTTTCTCTGTCATTCTGCCATATTCAAGGATATTCCAGCAGAGGGATTATAGTCCCCATTGCAGAGAATCCATATTCTTCAAAAAAGAATGCAGTTTCCAGAACATTTCCAGTACAGAACATTGTGGCTCCAAAGATAGCAAGCATCACAGCTAACACTGGAGAGCAGTTACTATATGCCAAGCATTTGGCTAGGGACTTGACAAGCATTCACCCTTGGAGTCACCCAGGGAAGAAGGTGCTCTTAGAATCTCCAATTTATAGATAAGAAAATTGAGGATTATTAAACAGGTTAGTATTACCTAAGATCTCATGAAAAGTAAAGCCAGCCTTGAACCCAGTTTGGAACCTGGTACTTTGAACGAGTACATAAACAGAAATGAAGTGTGATAAACACTACCAAAGGCTTCCCTGGTGGCTCAGATGGTAAAGAATCCACCTGCAATGTGGGAGACCTGGGTCCAATCCCTGGGTTGAGAAGATCCCCTGGAGGAGGGCATGGCAACCCACTCCAGTATTCTTGCCTGGAGAATCCCCATGGACAGAGGAGCCTGGCAGGCTGCAATCCATGGGGTTGCAAAGAGTCGGACATGACTGGGCAACTGAGCACAGCACAGCACAAACACTACCAAAGTTTACCAGCGCATTTGGGTTCTTCTTTCCTTCCAAACACACGGTTGGATTACATGACCCTACCCATTTAAGTTAGTCTTGATCTACTTAAGCCAATGAAATGACATAATATACTTCATAGCAGAAGCATTTAAGATTCAAAGTGCAACTCTCTACTTTTGCCATAGCAAAGCTTGACACCCTATGCTGAGATGGAAGCATCACCCAAATGCCAACTTCAGGTATGAGACCAAAGATGATAATAGAGAAGGAAGGACCTCATGGAAGGCCAAGCAATGGAGATTGACAGGCTTGGAGGCTTTCCTAGGGTTCAGAAAGGAGCCCCACCTAGGAATATTCTCCTCTCCCAAGGAAGGGAACTATCACATGCCAGTAAGTTTATAGAACTGCTGCATTTCCCATGCTTATTCTTACAGAACATGAACATTTATTGAAGCTATCCTGCCCCCATTGTAGGGAGAGCAAGAGGGAGGGACAGAGGATTTGGTTTTTTACTTCACAGTGTTTCATGAGGTTTTGGGGCTCACTGTTTTGCAGGATGCTATGGTATGAATGTTTGTGTCCCCGCAAAGGGAATGGCAACTCACTCCCATATTCTTGCCTGGAGAATCCCATGGATAGAGAAGCCTGGTGGGCTACAGTCCATGAGGTCACAGAGAGCTGGACATGACTGAAAGACTAACAAAACAATAATAAAGTTCATATACTGAAATCCTAACCCCTGAGGTGACGATATTAGGGGGTGGGGTCTTTGGAAATGATTAGTTGAAAAGGGCAGAACCCTCATGAATGAGATTAGTGCCCTTATACAAGAGACTCAAGAAAGCTCCCTTTTTTATCATGTGAGAACACAGCAAAAATATGTCATACATGAACCAGAAAATGGGCTCTCAGCAGACACCAAATCTGCCAGCATCTTGATCTTGGATTTTCCAAACTTCAGAACAATGAATAATAAGTATCTGTTGTTTTATATACTACTCAATCTCTGGTATTTTATTTCAGCAGTCCAAATGGACTGAGATACAGGGGGTAGGGACCATATTCTGTGTTTAGGGAAAAAAAAATTGACCTAAAATTTTGTTACCAGATTATAGTAGACATTATAAGTTACTCCCAAATATTTCTCTACCTCTCTTTTTCTTGGGATACTAGAATTTTGTATTTCCCTGTCTCTTGAAGTCAGGCATAGCCAATGGGTTGCATTGGTCAATGGAATATGAACAAAACTGACATGTCACTTCTGGGCAGACACATTTAAGAGCCAGTACATGATCATCCATGCTTATTTCCTCAGTCACAGCGAACCCTGAAAACTTATGTTAAAATAGCAATGCTGTAAGATGATAAATTGATGCTTTTGAACTGTGGTGTTGGATAAGACTCTTGAGAGTCCCTTGGACTGCAAAGAGATCCAACCAGTCCATCCTAAAGGAGATCAGTCCTGAGTGTTCATTGGAAGAACTGATGTTGAAGCTGAAACTCCAATACTTTGGCCACCTGATGCGAAGAGCTGACTCATTTGAAAAGACCCTGATGCTGGGAAACATTGAAGGCAGGAGGAGAAGGGGATGACAGAGGATGAGATCATTGGATGGCATCACTGACTCAATGGACATGAGTTTGGGTGAACTCCAGGCATTGGTGATGGACAGGGAGGCCTGGCATGCTGCAGTTCATGGGGTCACAAAGAGTCAGACATGACTGAGCAACTGAACTGAAATGAAATGAAGATGATAAAGCTTCTATCGGTCTGAGGCACTGAATGACCATTGTTGAGCACCGTCCCCTACTAATACAAGTTAGATGTGTAGTATTAGAAAAAATAAACCTTTGTCATTTTAAACAGAGAGAGTTTGACAGTTTGTTACAATAGCATAACCTAGCCTATCCTGATCATACCCTAAAACTCTGCATTATGAGAGCCCTGACATTCGAAGCTCACCTGGACTTTAAGGGTTAGAAGGACAATGGGAAACATCTTAAAAAGAACTTGAACCTGAACTCATCATTAGCCAAACTGATCAGAACCTACTCCTTAATGAAGAAGAAATAAAATAGACACAATAGAGTTTATTATAAATGCACATATATAGTAAAAGATATATAGCTTATGGAGTCACTCATTTGTCAAAAAAAATACTTTATTCATCTTCAAAAAACTGAGTTAACGATTCCCTTAGGGATCCTCAGAATCCTTAGGTTATCCTCAGATAACCAGATGAGGAACACCTGGAATAGCAGTATTTCTCATAATGTGGTTTGTGAACACATTACATCAGAATCACTAGTAGCCTCATTAAAAACCCAAATCCTGAGGCCATAGCACTGAAACTCATGGCTTTAGCAAAATTCTGTCTAAAGGAGCCTTATTTGTGTCTGGGTGTGCTACATCATATGGTTCGACTTCTCCTAGAGTTACATAACTCCCAACACCGTAATCCCACAATCTCCTAAACTCAATAAATGTTTAAGACCATTAACAATTCCTTAGGAGTTAATGCCTGGACTAATACTAAAAAGTGAATTGTAATCATCTGGGCTTTAAGCAGGCATCCTTGGTGGACTTGGAATAAGGAAGAATGCATAATGATCAAAGAAATCAGTATTTGAAATATCCTTTGCTGTTAATGTCAAGAATATGAAACACTCACAATGTTCTAATTTTAGCCATTATTCCAGGTGTTAGGTATACAAAGATGATGGTTCCATGTCCCAAGGAATTCCTTGAGGAAGGAACAATATAGTCATTTCTCACAATTCACCATTGTTCAGTTCAGTTCAGTTGCTCAGTCGTGTCCGACTCTTTGTGACCCCATGAATCGCAGCACGCCAGGCCTCCCTGTCCATCACCATCTCCCGGAGTTCACTCAAACTCACGTCCATCGAGTCTGTGATGCCATCCAGCCATCTCATCCTCTGTCATCCCCTTTTCCTCCTGCCCTCAATCCCTCCCAGCATCAGAGTCTTTTGCAATGAGTCAATGCTTCCCATGAGGTGGCCAAAGTACTGGAGCTTCAGCTTTAGTATCATTCCCTTCAAAGAACACCCAGGGCTGATCTCCTTCAGAATGGAATGGTTAGATCTCCTTCAGAATGGACTGGTTAGATCTCCTTGCAGTCCAAGGGACTCTCAAGTGTCTTCTCCAACACCACAGTTCAAAAGCATCAATTCTTCAGCATTCAGCTTTCTTCACAGTCCAACTCTCACATCCATACATGACCACGGGAAAAACCATAGCCTTGACTAGATGGACCTTTGTTTGCAAAGTAATGTCTCTGCTTTTCAATATGCTATCTAGGTTGGTCATAACTTTTCTTCCAAGGAGTAAGTGTCTTTTAATTTCATGGTTGAAATCACCATCTGTAGTGATTTTGGAGCCCCCCAAAATAAAGTCTGACACTGTTTCCACTGTTTCCCCATCTATTTCCCATGAAGTGATGGGACCAGATACTATGATCTTCGTTTTCTGAATGTTGAACTTTAAGCCAACTTTTTCACTCTCCACTTTCACTTTCATCAAGAGGCTTTTGAGTTCCTCTTCACTTTCTGCCATAAGGGTGGTGTCATCTGCATATCTGAGGTTATTGGTAATTCTCCCAGCAGTCTTGATTCCAGCTTGTGCTTCCTCCAGCCCAGCATTTCTCATGATGTACTCTGCATAGAAGTTAAATAAGCAGGGTGACAATATACAGCCTTGACGTACTCCTTTTCCTATTTGGAACCAGTCTGTTGTTCCATGTCCAGTTCTAACTGTTGCTTCCTGACCTGCATACAGGTTTCTCAAGAGGCAGGTCAGGTGGTCCGGTATTCCCATCTCTTTCAGAATTTTCCACAGTTTATTGTGATCCACACAGTCAAAGGCTTTGGCATAGTCAATAAAGCAGAAATAGATGTTTTTCTGGAACTCTCTTGCTTTTTTGATGATCCAGCAGATGTTGGCAATTTGGTCTCTGGTTCCTCTGCTTTTCCTAAAACCAGCTTGAACATCTGGAAGTTCACAGTTCACATACTGCTGAAGCCTTGCTTGGAGAATTTTGAGCATTATTTTACTAGCGTGTGAGATGAGTGCAATTGTGCGGTAGTTTGAGCATTCTTTGGCCTTGCCTTTCTTTGGGATTGGAATGAAAACTGACCTTTTCCAGTCCTGTGGCTACTGCTGAGTTTTCCAAATTTGCTGGCATATTGAGTGCAGCACTTTCACAGCATCATCTTTCAGGATTTGAAATAGCTCCACTGGAATTCCATCACCTCCACTAGCTTTGTTCATAGTGATGCTTTCTAAGGCCCACTTGACTTCACATTCCAGGATGTCTGGCTCTAGGTTAGTGATCATATCATCATGATTATCTGGGTCATGAAGATCCTTTTTGTTCAGTTCTTCTGTGTATTCTTGCAACCTCTTCTTAATATCTTCTGCTTCTGTTGGGTCCATACCATTCCTGTCCTTTATCGAGCCCATCTTTGCATGAAATGTTCCCTTGGTATCTCTAGTTTTCTTGAAGAGATCTCTAGTCTTTCCCATTTTGTTGTTTTCCTCTATTTCTTTGCACTGATCACTGAGGAAGGCTTTCTTATCTCTTCTTGCTATTCTTTGGAACTCTGCATTCAGATGTTTATATCTTTCCTTTTCTCCTTTGCTTTTTGCTTCTCTTCTTTTCACAGCTATTTGTAAGGCCTCCCCAGACAGCCATTTTGCTTTTTTGCATTTCTTTTCCATGGGGATGGTCTTGATTCCTGTCTCTTGTACAATGTCACAAACCTCCATCCATAGTTCCTCAGGCACTCTATCTATCAGATCTAGTCTCTTAAATATTTTTCTCACTTCCACTGTATAATCATAAGGGATTTGTTATGTTCTATTAAATCACGACAAGCGCTGAATTAGCAAACACTGAACCACTCTCTAGAAAATATAGGGTTAGGTTCCTGCAAGCCTCCAGTCATAACATTTTTGTCATCCAATAAATATGTAACCCTATTTTATGTCTGTTTCTGTTCAAACCTATCTATTTACTATGCTGCTGCTATTGCTGCTAAGTCACTTCAGTCATGTCCAAGTCTGTGCAACCCCATAGACGGCAGACCTGCAAGCTCCCCTGTCCCTGGGATTCTCCAGGCAAGAACACTGGAGTGGGTTGCCATTTCCTTCTCCAATGCATGAAAGTGAAAAGTGAAAGTGAAGTCGCTCAGTCCTGTCTGACTGTTCACAACCCCATGGACTGCAGCCTACCAGGCTCCTCCATCCATGGGATTTTTCCAGGGAAGAGTACTGGAGTGGGTTGCCATTGCCTTCTCCGCTATTTACTATATTGCTGATTAATTAAGATCTAACTCACAGCCCACAGTGCTGTGACTCATGTCTGAATAAAGCTGATGTAATACATGTATTTTCTCTGTAAGGCCCATCACAGCCTTCTTGCACTTAGGAACACTATATGGCACTTCAGCACTACCTTAGGGATCTCACACAGCAAAATCACCATCAAAAAGAACAAAAATGTGAAAACCGTAGCCTGAAACAGGCCACAAAAAGGACATCTGTTCACAGTGTGAGAGCTAAAACAAGAAGGCTGCCTGTTTGACCTCAGCTGGGAACATGCATGACAGGTGGCCCAAATCTTTTTTTGTGTTGTATCCGCAAGTGATCATGAAAATGCCACAAGTGTTGACTGGAGGATCACAGATACAGCTTAGCAAGTAGAGAAATGTACAAATATGGAATTGTGAATTACAAAGATCAACTGTGTATACATGGATAATGAGCAAATGTTGTAATGGAATCACAGAGTCCAAAGAAAGGATAGAGGAAGGAAATAAGAATTTTATGGGCAATGTTGGTGGGAATGTAAACTGGTGCAGCTACCATGGAGAAGAGTATAGAGTTTCCTTAAAAAAACTAAAAATAGAATTACCATATGATCTAGCAATCCCATTCCTGGACATATATCTGGAGAAAACCGTAATTCAAAAAGTTACATGCACCTCAGAGTTCATTGCAGCACTATTTGCAATAGCTAGGACATGGAAGCAACCTAAATGCCCATCCACAGATGAATGGATAAAAAAGATGTGGCACATAAGCACAGCGGGGTATTACTCAGCCACAGAAAACAAAGGAATAACGCCATTGCAGCAACATGGATGGATCTAGACAATATCACACTAAAGAAGCACGTCAGACAGAGAGAGAGAAATACCATATGACTTCTTGTATATGGGGACTCTAAAAAGCAATGATACAAATAAACAGAAAGAGACTCACAGACTCAGATAACTTACTTGTAGTTGCTGAGGGGGAGAGATTGGGGTTCCGGATTGACATGTACCCAGTGCTTTATTTAAGTAAACAAGGTCCTACGGTATAGCACAGGGAACTCTGTTCAATGTTATGTGGCAGCCTGGATGGGAGAGGAGTTTGGGGGAGAATGCTGCTTCTGCTGCTGCTAAGTCACTTCAGGAGAATGGATACATGTATATGTATGGCTGAGTCTCTTTGCTGTCCCCCTGAAACTATCACAACATTGTTAATTGGCTATACTCCAATATATCATATCATTTATTTATGGAATCTAAAAAATAATACAAATGAACTTATTTACAAAACAAATAGTCTCCTAGTTATAGAAAACAAACAAGGTTACCAAAGTGGGGGGGGAGGGATAAATTAGGAGTTTGGGATTAAAATATACAAACTATTATATATATAATAGATAACCAACAAGCACCTACTGTATAGCACAGAGGAATATACTCAATATCTTCTAACAATCTATAATGGAAGTGAATGTAAAAAATATATATACATCTATATACATACTTATGTATAACTGAATCACTTTACACCTGATACTAACACAACATTGTAAATCAATTATATTTCAATAACAACTAAAAAATAAATGATCACATACAAAAGTTTCTAGGCAAGAGTTTGGTGAAAAAGGATGGAGGGAGGCAAAAAAGCAGTCAAAGAGGAAGTGATGCCTAAGCAGAGACATAAAGGGAACAGGAATTTGACCCATAGGTAAAGAAGAGAACATTCCAGGAAGAGGGAAATGTGTGTGAGAAGAAAAGGAGACTGAACAGACTGGCAGGAGATGATCCTGAAAGGCCATGCATACCATGCTGAGGAGGTTAGACTTCATCCAGTATAAATATCAACGAATGATATCCTGGTGAAATGAACAGACTCTCAATTTTAATTTCCCTTCTATTTGCTACATTGCTATCTCACATCAAATACCAGGAGGGCATAAATGATTATCTTAGAATAACAATCTTTTGCCCTATCCCTTTTGTAATTTCTCCTACTTAAATTTCATTTCCTAAGTATGGCTTACCTGAAAGTTTCACATTATGATTTATTCACTGAGTAATTTCACTTTAGGAGACAATGTTTTGGCAATGTTTTTATTAGATAAGAATCCAAGACATGGAACATGACATAAATCAACATCTGTCTAATCCCCAGATAACTACAAGTCAATCAAATAAAACTAGTCAGAGTAGCTCAATCAAGTGAAACTAGTCAATAGTACCGATATGTCCACCACATATCAGTAAAATACTTTTGACCAAGCAGAGGAAAATACCATGAAGAAGTGAGCCTGTATTTGGAGGAGGTAAAGCAGTTCAAAGACTGGACCAATTAACCAGCCTATGAACTGGTTACATGGAGCCCTATGATAGTTATTGTCATTGTTTATATGTGCTGGAGTCCTTTTATTGCTTTACTAGCCTTAGACAGCCCTCAGGCAGGCCTGCCTTTCATTTAACAAATGGGATTGCCACAGTCACCCATGTGACCAGATGTGGTCACCAGGCAACAGTTCAGATCACTATCATCCATTACCTTTTATATTACTATCATTCCTTATCGGCCCTTTTTTTTTTATTTTATTTTTTAACTTTACAATATTGTATTGGTTTTGCCATATATCAACATGAATCCACCACAGGTATACACTGTGTTCCCCATCCTGAACCCTCCTCCCTCCTCCCTCCCCATACCATCCCTCTGGGTCGTCCCAGTGCACCAGCCCCAAGCATCCAGTATCGTGCATCAAACCTGGACTGGCGACTCGTTTCATATATGATATTATACATGTTTCAATGCCATTCTCCCTTCTTTATAATCCCTTAATTATTCTTCCTTATTTTAGTTTCACTTTTTCCTCCCATCAGCTCTCCACACTTCTTCAAGGGTAACCTTTTTAAAGTGGTAAAGCCAATACATCGCTTTCCAGCTTGGAAATCTTCAGTCTCCTTAATATGGGTTCAAGACCCAGCTTGCTTAGGTTTCCCTTAACTCTTTCATGATCCTCATGTTTACATTCAGTGTTTGAGCTGCTGCTGCTGCTCAGTCGCTTCAATAGTGTCCGACTCTGTGCGAACCCATAGACAGCAGCCCACCAGGCTCCTCCATCCCTGGGATTCTCCAAGCAAAAACACTGGAGTGGGTTGCCATTTCCTTCTCCAATGCATGAAAGTGAAAAGTGAAAGTGAAGTCACTCAGTCATGTCCAACTTTTAGCAACCCCATGGACTGCAGCCTACGCCACTATTTAACACTCTTCTTCCAAACCACGATTTATCCTGTCTCATGACCTTTGCACATGCTGCTCTTCCAGTCAAAAACATTGTTCCCTTGTCCCCACCCACGAATTTCTATTTATTTATTCAGTCTCATCTTAGACAGCTTCCCTGATAGCTCAGTTGGTAAAGAATCCACTTGCAATGCAGGAGACTCTGGTTTGATTACTGGGTCAGGAAGATCCACTGGAGAAGGGATAGGCTACCCACTCCAGTATTTTTGGGCTTCCCTTGTGGCTCAGCTGGTAAAGAATCCACCTGCAATGTGGGAGACCTGGGTTTGATCCCTGGGCTGGGAAGATCCCCTGGAGAAGGGAACAGCTACCCACTCCAGTATTCTGGCCTAGAGAATTCTACAGACTGTATAGTCCATGGGGATGCAAAGAGTCAGACATAACTGAGCAACTATTACTTCATTTCCAGAAAGCTTTCCCTAACCACCCCGTCATTCTCCCTGTCCTAATGGGATTCCCATCATTCCCTACATTTTCCCTAACAAAGTACAGGTCATCCTGTATCATTCCTTCCTGTTTGCTTACCTATCTTACCCCATTAGACCGTAGGCTTCATCAGAGCAGAGACTGTGTTCTATTTTCCCCTGCATTCAAGAGCCAACACACTGCCAACACTGTGTCCATAAATGTCTGTAGAACGTGTGCATAAATGAACAACAAGTGACTCAATACCAGACCCTTCGTCCGAGGAGACAAGACAGCATTTAGAATCTGAAAAAAGGACAGGTGTGATTCCAGTTCTGCCAGTTACTGCTATGTATTGTGGGTGAGTCACTTATTCATTCTGAGACCCAACTCTTACCTTCAAAATAAAGAAGACAGTCACACCTATTTCACAGAATTGTAGTGATGGTTGTTTAAAATGTACACAAATAGGTCCTATAAACTGCAATTTGTTAAATGTATATTAGCTGTTACATACATAGAAAATACACATTTTATTGTTCAGGGGGTTAATGTTTTCAATCACTAATTTCATCTGAAAAGAGTTTAATTTGGTGCTGTGGGTGCAATTTTATCCTATAAATGAAAATCATTGTACTGTGAATAGATTAGGATATTAGGACTCTCATGAAATGCAGCAGGAAATTGGAAACGTTCTAAAAGAAGAGGCTAGTAGAAGGAGGCTGCTGTAATTCTAAGCTTCCAGCATTTATTGAAAAAAGAAAATGAAATACACCATGCAAAGAATTTTTAAAATTCTCTATCCAATATAAAAGAATTATGGCCCATGATAACTTTATTTGCTGACACTAAAACAATAATTTATAGCCAACCCATTTTCTGTGTGGTCAAGTGGAAAACTGGACATTGCAGATTATATTGGGACATGGAGATGATGGCAATTCTACTCTTCAGTTCATTCAGCCATACAGAACTTTCAGCTTGCTTCTCTATAGACCCTGTAGGGAAAGCTTCATGGGCAATAGCTTAGTTCACTAAATGACCAGGGGAGCTAATGGACAGTCATGCTGATCTCTTCATGCAGCAAAAAGAGTATTTTTCATTGTTGGCTTTGAGACCACTTCCAAATCTACCTCTTTGTCAAGATCAGCTATCATTGCTTCTATTTCCAGATCAGCAATCATTTTTAAAGTTTTGGAAACTGGCTGGTTTATCTGCATATGTCCTACCAATGAACTCCAATATGGAATAGCCAACTTGTTCAAATAAAACAAGAGCCTAGTCAGATCAATTCCTGGCCCCAGACCTCAGCTGTAAGTGAAAGTCATGTCAGCAGGTAGATTTTTCAGTTGCTGTTTTTTCTAAATGCAAAGATATAGTTTAACAGTCTAGAAAATATTTCCCCAATTATTTCCCCTGAGTTCAGATAATAAGGTAGGCAGGCCCTCAACTCCCCTGTCTTTTAGTTTATCTCTGCATATCCACACTTCTTCATCTCTATTTCCCACTGTTCTCTTAGGGGAGAAAATATCCATCTTATTTGGGAGTTTACTCTTTCCTATCTATGAGCTCTGTACCTCTTTGTTTTCTCTCTCTATATACTAGACAGGAAAAGGGAGTCAATAAACTTACTGATTAATTGACCTTGAATCCACACTAATACCTCCCTCCACATTACATCTTCAATAACTACACTGACCCTATTTGACACCTTGAAACACGCCCCAAGTTTTCCCTCCCTCCCTTCAAACAAACAAAAAGTGTCACTCAGCCAATTCATTCCAACAAACACTTACCTAGTATTTAAATATGTTCAAAGAGCTATGATGGCACTGTCAGGGACAAGAGAAATAAGATCATCTCTTCCGCAAAGGACCTTCCAGTCTGGCCCAAGAAATGAGACACACAGTGAGATGCTGGTTTGAAGAGCCTGGCTCTTCTGCAGGCCTGGTGAGTTGCTCATCCCCTCTAAACCTCAGTAAAACAGAAGTTCGTCTGTAAAACAGAGTGATAATGGGGCAAACCTTAGTGAACTACTGTGAGGCTGAATGCATTAATTTATAAATGTGAAGTACTCAACACAATGTGGCCAAAGTCAGTGAAAGATAAGTGTTTTTTTTTTTAATAAATTGAATATATATAATATGGTAGAAAATCTATCCCCACAATTTCTGAATGACTTGCCAAGTTAAGTAAATGTTCTGTGATACTTTCATAAAATATACTAAAGGAGGAGCCATGAGGCTTATCATGAGGAGCCACTGAAGAGTTTTTAAGCAGGAATCTAACATGATGAAATTTATATTAAAAATAAAAGATTAAAAAATAAATAAATAAATAAAAATAAAATATTACAAGTTGAGTAGTAAAAACATAAATAAAATCTAATTATCCATCTATCTATTATTTCTGCTTGTATCATTTATGCTTTATGTTACTAGAAGTTGGGCAGGGAAAAAGACAAACGAGGCTGATAACAGATTATTCAGCGGGTGTGGGTAAGAGGAAATGAACAGATTTGTCTTTACGCACATCTGCACAGTATTGTTTCATGTGACAAAATTAACTCTTTTAACCTGAAAAATAGCAAATGGAAACAATTAATTTTAAAAAGATCACTTAGTCTACATTTGGAGAAGAGAATGCCAGGTGCTGAGGGTGGGAACTGGAAGGCCAGGTAGGGAATTTTGGTAACAAAGCAAGAGTTGATGTGGCCTAGACATGGAAGTAGAGCTAATGTACTGAATGGCAAGGGGTGAGGGAATCATGAAAGCAAGAGTGGAATCAAAAATGACTCCTAGGTCTTTGGTTTGAACAGCTGGGCAGGTGATGGTATCATTTGTGAAAGGTAAGAGTGGGGAAGGGACAGGTTTGGAGAGGGGGTGCCAATATATAAAAGTGTTCTCTTTTATAAACGTTAAGTTTGAAACACCTTTTGACATCCATATGGAAGTGGATTTCCCACTGGACTGTGTTATTTAGGATGTGAATCGGGAGCATTATATGAACATTAGCATTACAAAGGAACAGCGTGGGAGGGAAGGCATTCTTCCTGCTACTTTTAAGATACTGCTTTCCTACAGACCAAGAGTTGCTCTTGCCCAAAGAAACAGCACAGAGGTGGCTAGTTCTCTATTCCAAGATCTGTCCTCTCCTTCTTCTTATGTAATTGAACCTTTGATTTTTAACTGGGCACAGGGCCAATTGCAGCTGAACTCATACCAGTGAGCAACAAAAACCACTGTCTGCCAATTTCAGAAAAACCATATTAAAATATAGTTGATGAGACTTCCCTGGTGATCCAGTAATGAAGAATCTGCCTTCCCATGCAGGCGACGTGGTTTCAATCTCTGGTTGGGGAGCAAAGACCCCACATGCCATGGGGCAACTAAGCCTGCACTCCACAAGGAGAGAGCCCTCACACTCTAAGCCTGTGCTCTGCAACAAGGGAAGCCAGGACATTGCAGCTGGAGAAGCCTGAGCACCAAAACAAAGAACCTGGCACACTGCAACAAAGACCTATTTCAGCCCAAAAAAAAGTTATGAAATATACTTGACTTGTTCCTTGCTGCTATTGCTGCTAAGTCGCTTCAGTTGTGTCCGACTCTGTGCAACCCCATAGACGGCAGCTCACCAGGCTTCCCCGTCCCGGGGATTCTCCAGGCAAGAACACTGGAGTGGGTTGCCATTGCCTTCTCCAACGCATGAAAGTGAAAAGTGAAAGTGAAGTCATTCAGTCGTGTCCAACTCTTAGTGACCCCATGGACTGCAGCCCACCAGGCTCCTCCGTCCATGGGATTTTCCAGGCAAGAGTACTGGAGTGGGGTGCCCATTGGCTTGTTCCTTATGTATCTTCTTTCTATATCTCTTTCTCTATCCTGTCATTAGAGACAGATATGAGTGCTGGAGCTTCAGCAGCTTTACTATGAAGATGAGGTCCATACCGAAGGATTATGGAAAAGAAAACTGAAAGAAGCTCAAGGCCCTGATGACTCAAAGGAATCACCATACCAACCCCAGCCAACCTTCTTGTTGACTTCTTTTATAAAAAGAAAAGGTAAAATTTTATCATGTTTAAGCCACTTTCGTTTTGACTATTCTGTCACATACCATCATCGAATCTATCCTGTCTGACAAAGAACAGAAAGAAGGTACTGTTCATTATAGGATCAGATACCCTAAGTTCCTTGTCCTCTTTCTGACCCTCCAATCAACAACCTCTATATTCATTATTGGAATTTGCTATAATTTTCTCCTTTTGCTATTTTTTTCAGGTTTGAAACCTTTTCTGAACACATAAAATGAACTGGGTTTATAAAATAAATCTGGAAACTTTTTTTTTCTTTGTCCAGGATCATTTAAGAACACTGAAATTGTCTGTTCTTTAAAAGTTAGACAAGATTCAGCTGAGAAACTTACTGATTCTGCTGTCCTTTTTAAATAGTTGATCTTTGGTTATATTCCAACGTATGCTATAGGCATTGGTCTATTCAGGTTTTATACTTCTTCCTATGCCAACTTAGATCATTTATACTTTACTAGGAAAACATCTCTCCTCTAGATTTTCAAATTTATCACCAAACTGTTACATTCTGTTTTACCTAGACTCTTTTTGTATCATCGTAAACTTCCTTCCCTATTTCTAAACACTTTTATCTCTTCTTCACCTTTCCTTATATTGAAGTCTCTGTCCCAGTTCCTTTGCTCGTTTTGTGCCCTTTCTTATGTATTTTCTTTAGGTGGGGCATAACCTCAAATATCTCTCTTTAACCCTGACCCATGAAGTCACCGGGTCGCTAGGAGTCAGACACGACTGAGTGACTTCACTTTCACTTTTCACTTTCATGCATTGGAGAAGGAAATGGCAACCCACTCCAATGTTCTTGCCTGGAGAATCCCAGGAACGGGGGAGCCTGGTGGGCTGCCGTCTCTGGGGTCGCACAGAGTCGGACACGACTGAAGCGACTTAGCAGCAGCAGCACCAGCATGAATTTATGTATATTGGCTCTGCTTGGACCCTTAGATTTTAGTCCTTTTCTCTAAGTAATTTACCATTTCACATACTGCTGAAATTCAAAGCCAGTCTGATTGCTTTGCCCTTGTAACCACCTTTCTCTTTCCATCTGAAATTATGAGATTTCTATCTTGCAATTCAGCAATTTTACCAGGATATGCCCAGATAAGTCTTTTCAGTTTTTCCTAGGACACTTTCAAACTACAGTCAGAATCTTTCTTCAGCATTCTCATCCCTCTTTTTTTTTTTTTTCCTTTAGCTGGAAATTTTCTGTAATTCTCAGGTTTTTCATAGATCTTTCGTCCAAGTCTGTTCTCTTTTCCATCATGAGTTCCATCTCTTTGAAAGTTTGCTCTGTGTCTTAATAAATTTTATCTTTCAGACCAGCACACAGCTCTTGACTAGGAAGGACAATGTTCTTCTCCCTCCATCTACTGAATGTTTCCATTTATAAATCACATTTTAATTTCAGATAGTCTGTTTCACGCTCTCTTTATATCCTTAATTGCTCTTGTCACTGTTTTATTTATATTACTTTTTATCTTCTCCAGCAACTATATTTCAATAGGAGTTCATTTCAAGAGTCATACTCAGCCTCCTGTCTCTACCTGGCCCATTGGTGGACCTTATCGTTTTCCTTTGCCGAAATATTGAAGCTCAGATACAGCTGCTGGATACCTTAAATGGACAAAGATTGAAAATTAAGACATACTGTTCTCTGTTCTTTGGGGCAGGGCTACAGCAACAGGCAGGCTGTCATCCTATCAGCTCTGCACCCAATTTCCTCCCATATGCTCATTCTCTTGAGTAGAGAGGATTCAGCTACTCCTCAGTCGCTCAGGGTCCAGGAAAGCTGTATTCTGAGAGCAGCTCTCTGCTGGAACTGCCTAGAATGCAGCTCTCTCTTCACCAGTAATATCCAACAACCGCCAGCCCACCCTCAGAGCCTTCTGCAAAGTCGGAACTACTCTGTTCTGAAATGGACAGATGAGAGTTGGGAATAGAGAGGAATAAAAGCATATTGAAGCCACCATCTTCCCAGAACGACTTCTGTGTGTGGGAGTAAGGATGTGTTTTATATTTTGTGTTTGTGTGTATGGGTGGTAAAATGGGTGATTGTGTTTTGTGTGTGTGTGTGTATATGTGCATGTGTGTGTTAGACACTCAGTCATGTCTGATTCTTTGCAATACCATGGACTGTAGCCTTCCAGGCTTTCCTGTCTATGGGATTTTCTAGGCAAGAATATTGGAGTGGGTGTCCATTCCCTTCACCAGGAGATCTTCCCAACCCAGGGATCAAACCTGAGTCTCCTGCACTGCAGGCAGATTCTTCACCATCTGAGCCATCAAGGAAGCCCCCAGTGTGTTTTAACTAACACTTACTGCATGCTTACTAAGTATTCTGGGCTGAAGAGTGTTCTTCCAAAATTAATATTCACCTGGAACCTATGAACATGACCTTATAGGGGCTTTGCATATGTAATTAGTTAAAATTAGATGAGGTCATATTGGATGAAGGTTGGCCTTAAATCCAATTAATAGTATCTTTATAGAAGGCCATGTAAAGACAAAGAGAGACAGATAAGGAGAATAATGTGTAATGAGAGAGACAGAAATTGGAGTGATATGTCTATAAGCCAAGGATCACCAGAGATTACCAGCAACAATCAGATGCTGAGGCAAAATAGTGTTCTTCTCTAGAGCCTTCAGAGGGAGAAGGACCTTGACGACATCTTAATTTCTGATTTATAATCTCCAGAACTGTAAAAAAATTAATTTGTATCATTCTAAGCCACCCAGCTTGTAGTAATTTGTTACAGTTTAAGCCTAGGAAACTAATATATAAGGTTTCAGATGCAGTGTAAAGAACTTTAATTTTATTATTTCATCAATTTTCACATCAATTCTATAAGATAAAGCTATTCCCATTGTATGGACCAGGAAACTGAGGCATGAACAATTGAAGCCTCTTTCCCGTTGTCAAACCATACCATTAGTAAGTGATGGAGCCTGGACAAAAACATCAACAGGCTGGTTCTTAACCACTGCTTTCCAATAATCTCTCAATGACTTAGGAATTTCAACACCTTTCATATGGTTGCTATTACAGACCAACACACTCCAAATACAGAAGCTGACTTGCTAGCATGAAAGAATCTTCTGTAAGCACCTTTCCAAACCAGGAGGAGGGAAGCCAGGATGCATGTAACCAGGAAAGTGATCCAGCAGCCACTTCATCACTGAGCCTGAGACACTGAAGGGGAAAGTGGACGGCATCTAACAGTGCTCATGGTCTGCCTACTGCCCTTTGTAAGAACCATTGCTTCTGATGGGCGTTTTCATTGTTTCTATTAGACTAAAATGTTTTCTTCTATGACTGCGATGCAGTGGTTACTAGGCAGTTAGAGAAAGTAAGTTGCGTGGCAAGACTCCTGAAGGAATGCGGGTTCTAAGGGCTGCCCAGGTGACAACAGTGCACCCTCACACAGGGTCCCTTCCTTTTTCTGTCCCCTCACATCCTGTGACTGTTGCTGCTCTTGCAGCCTCTTCATTATATTATACCTTTCTCCCAGTGTCCGTTACAGGAAGGCAAGTTCCTCATGGGTCAGGATCGTGTTTTACTCATGAGTCTTTTAGCAGCCCAAACACAAATGGCTATTGGTTGTACATTTCCTCGTATGCTTTCAGTTGCCTCTTTGGAAGATAATTTCTTCCTTTCAATTATTTACACCTTGAATGGAGGAAAATTTTGAATAAGCTGGGCTCATTTAAAGTAAGGAACATAGATTGCCTGAGAGGGGAGTGGAAGGCATTCTAAGCGGAGACAACAGCATTGATACACTGCACAGAAACAGGATAAAGGGCTTCACTGGTGGCTCAGCGGTAAAAACACAGATTCAGTCCTTGATCCGGGAAGATCCCACATGCCGTGGAGCAATTAAGCCTGTGCGCCACAGCTACTGAGCCTGTGCTCTAGAGCCCAGGAACTACAGCCTCTGAGCCCAAGTGCCACAACTACAGAAACACATGTTAACCTAGAGCCTGTGCTCCACAGCAAGAGAAGACCGTGCAAGGGATACCCGCGCCCTGCAACTAGAGAAATGCCCGTGCAGCGAAGAAGGCCATGACAGCTGAAATAAATAAACAATAACGAGAGAAATAGGGCGGAGAAAGCGCTGGGATGAATCAGGTGAAGGTGATTAGCACTGTGATTAGCATGGCTGGAATTAGGCCCATATGACCTAGAAAACTGCCATCCAAAATTAGGGTTAGGGTTAGGGTTAGAAAATGAGAAAAAGGCAACACTGCTCTTAATGTCTAAGAAAGCAGGGAGAGCCTCTTTTCCACGTATTCTGATTTTACCAACTCCAGCAAGGGCCCTCTGATTGTAGTAAATGCCTCCTCAATCCCACAGATACCTAAAATTAAAGCTGGTTAAATTATAAAGAAGATTAGTCAAAAGAACACAAAAATTTATATAAATCATTGTATCTTAATGGCTATGCATTTACCACATCCTTTGCTGAGCACACAAAATGTGGAAACAAAAGAACATGAGGATTTTGGATGGAAGATAGGAAACAATGACAGAAGAGGAAGAATAAAAATATACATACAACTAATTTCACAATTCTGCCTGGAGTCTTGCTCTATAAATGAGGCTGGGTATTCTGTGGGACAGTCTTTAAAGACTATTTATTCCCTAGAAGGATGTAGTTTATTTGCACATTGGAAAATCTAGCATATTAATTCATTAGAGCTCCCTTTACCAACACCCTTCCACCCTAGGAAAAGGAGACAAATATACCAGCGCCTGAACCATTGAAAGTAAGTATTTTATTCCTATCACATAGAATAGAGTAAGAAAGCATACTTAAGTGATTTCTTTTTCCCAATTGTTTTTGATCCTGCATTAGATTTGCAAGGAGGCCTTCTAAAAGTCACTTCAAAGACAAGTTCAAATCAGATTATTGTTTCTTTTGACAATACTTATTAAGAACTGGAAAGACAGTTCAGTTCAGTCACTCTGTTGTGTCTGACTCTTTGCGACCCCATGGACCACAGTACGCCAGGCCTCCCTGTCCATCACCAGCTCCCAGAGTTTACTTAAATTCATGATCATTGAGTTGGGGATGCCATCCAACCATCTCATCCTCTGTCTTCCCCTTCTCCTCCTGCCTTCAATCTTTCCCAGCATCAGGGTCTTTTCAAATGAGTCAGTTCTTCGCATCAGGTAGCCAAAGGATTGCAGTTTCAGCTTCAGTATCAGTCCTTCCAATGAATATTCAGGACTGATTTCCTTTAGGATGGACTGGTTGGATCTCCTTGCAGTCCAAGGGACTCTCAAACACCACAGTCTTCTCCAACACCACAGTTCAAAAGCATCAATTCTTCGGCACTCAGCTTTCTTTATAGTCCAACTCTCACATCTATACATGACTACTGGAAAAACCATAGCCTTGACTAGACGGACCTTTGTTGGCAAAAGTAATGTCTCTGGTTTTTAATATGCTGTCTAGGTTGGTCATAGCTTTTCTTCCAAGGAGTAAGCATCTTTTAATTTCATGGCTGCAGTCACCATCTGCAGTGATTTTGGAGCCCAAAAAAATAAAGTCAGAGATGCTGACTTTCATCATTTTAGTCTTTCATAGGAAAGACAGAGATGCTGTCAATTTCTCACTTTGGTTGACCTTGCTATTTTCTAATGACATCAGCAGAAATAAGTTACATCTCTCCCAAGGGAAATATGATTTTTCTAAGAGGATTTGTTGAGAAATCAACTATTTAGCAACTTAACACTTTTTTATCTTTATATCACAAAACCAAAGAGAAGAATGGAAAATAATATTAGTTAAATTTCCCTAATTTAAAGTCCATTCTGGTGGATTTCCCTGGTGGTCCAGTGGTTAAGAATCAGCCTGCCAATGCAAGCGACACAGGTTTGATCCCTGCTCCAGGAAGAGCCTACATGCTGCAGAGCAACTAAGCTCATGTGCCACAACTACTGAGCCAGCATACCCAAGAGCCTGTGCTCTGCAACAAGAGAAGCTACCACAGTGAGAAGCCCATGTCCTACAGCTAGAGAGTAGCCCCTGCTCACCCAAACTAGAGAAAGCCCAGTGCAGCCAAAAAATAAACAAACAAAAGTCACCTTATTAACATAAAAAAAGACACCTTTGTCTCTTCTTTAAAAAAGAGTCCATTCTGGCATTCTCACTGCCAAGTATTCTAGGAGGACAAACACTCATGTTAACAAGTTAATACTAATCCTCTTAATGCTAGTACCACTACTAATACTAATAATGTTAGTACATGTAATAAGTTTATATGCCAGTGATATGTGCTTTTATATTCATTTTTTAAAAATATAATTCTCACGAAAACCCCAGGCCTATCTATCTGCATTCCAACACTTGTTAAACACTGGGTCAGACCCGGGTGAAGCAATTATTTACCAGCTGCATGTGACAAGACAGTTATATCACTTCTCTCTTTTGCCTCACCTAAACAAACAGGATAGTCATAGAACCTACTACACTTAGATGGGTGTCAACCTGACTGCGCCACAAGGTGCTCAGATATTTGGTCAAACATGAGCCTGCCTAGGTGTTTCTGTGAGGATGTTTTTGGATGATATTAACATTTAAATCAGTAGACTGAGTAAAGCAGATTGCCCTCCCTAAGGTAGGTGGACTTCATCCAACCAGTCGAAGGCCTGAATAGAACAAAAGCTGACTCTCCCCAAAGTGAGAGGGAATTCCTCCTGCCTGACTGCCTTTGGACATAGGCTTCTTTCCTGCCTTCAGACTCAAAGTAAAATATCTGCTCTCCTGTGTCTCAAGCCTCTGCCAAATATCTTTTCAGATCTTGGGACCTGCCAGCCTTCATAATCCTATGAGCTAATTCCTTACAATAAATCTCTCTGTGGGTATATATCTTACTGGTTCTGTTTCTCTGGAGAGCTCTGATTAATACAATAGAGTAGTAATATCTAATTAGTACAATGAAATAAAGTATTTACTGAGTACAGTGCTCAGTATAGGGTAGCACAAACCACTGTGCAACTATCTCTCTAATAATTGTCATAACAATTTTTTTAGCCCATTTATGAAGTGAACACATCCCAGGGTTGTTCTCTTGGACTCAAAACCCAGAATAAACACAACAATATTGATTATCCTTGCTTATCATTCATTTTATATACCTTTGTTGGTTGAATTATTTGTTTTAAAGAAACCACAGACTGGCTGATTTTAAGATCTATTTTGGGTTAGTTATTAAATCAATGCTATCAAAGTTGGCTTATTATAGCATCAGGAATTTAGAGGCCACCTACTTCGTTTTCTTTGATTTTCTTCCTATATGAACATTTTAGGTCCTTCATCTTTTAAAGTGTATTTTTTCTGAAAGAAAGAGAATCTTTGAGAAAAATAGCAGTTCAATAAATAAATGACTCAATCAATACAATAATATGAACCTATATTATAAGAGTGACAGGATAATTACTGTCTATAAAATATTCTTGTGAAAGGCAATCAGAGCATACAGAGAGAACATGATGGAAGGTGTTTTAAATGACCTGTTCCCAAAATAAATCTTCCAAGTAAAATAGAAGAGTAGATATAGGGGTCTTCACAAGAGCAATGAACAGTGTGGTAAATTGCCTTCAGAACCTCAATTCCGTTTACTATGTATTCCACACTTATGTTGAGCCAGGTACTATAGACCTGCTCTCTGCCCTCAAAGAGATCACAGTCTAGGTTCCATTCAATGCAGAGGATAAAAGGAAAAAGTATTCAGCTCAAGGTAGAAGATAAGGATAGCGTGAACAACAACATGGTCACGGTGATGGACAGAAAGGAGAAAGGGAAAGAGGAGTCTTGGCGAGAGTGAGAACATATTGAAGAAGACACCGAAGCACAGAAACAGCACAATGTGTAGGGAACAGATAGAAACTTCTTATGACTCAAATAGGGGATGAGGGGAGGGAGGAGCACAGAAGTGGTAGGTAGTGCTCTGGTTATGGAGGGTCTTCAGTGTAATACACAGGAATTTAGACAGGTAACAAAGCATTTATATTAATCCAACTTGATGATGCAAAGTGCTTTGATACCACCTCATTGCTTAGAACAAAAGACACACCTTCACCTTTCAAGTGCACTCGTCTATTACTGTGGACTCTTCACCATGTGATTTGCTGTATTGTGGTCTTCTAACAGAATCTATTTGATAAACAGTCCTTCCTTTATCATCTGAATAGAGAGCTAGAAATGGGGAGAGGGGGAAAAGAGAGTTGGGAAAGAAATCAATTTGATATTTGGTCTTTCTCCATTTTACCACTGTTCCAGTGGTAGAGGGGATTGTGGAAAAGTGAAAATGACCCACCTGCCTCCCTGCTCACTATGGGAAAAACTGGAAGCCCCAGGAGAACTATCTGTTAGGGTTTGAGGATCACTGTTCCTTGTCTGGAGTTGCTGCTGAGCACTGACTCATTATAGAGCTGATGGAAAGCATACAGAGTATGCTGTGGCTATGAGAAGGAAAAATAGAGGGGTTTCCATGCTACTGGATGCTGAGGATTTGGAGATGAGTTAAGAGAGATATCAAGCTACCTTGAGACACCTGCCCACCTAACAAGAAACCACAACCTGAAAAGGTATGTGGTACTCTCTCCTGAAGGGAGGTTGAAGTGAAGGGGCAGCATCCTCCTCTGGGGGCTTCCCCGGCCTGAAGCTGAGTCAGAGGAGCCCAGCTGAGAGTACACATCACCCATACAGATGATGGAGAGCCTACTTCCCACTGCATCCAGGTGGAGATATGATCTGCAGATATAAGCAACTCTATATGTCACCAGCATCTGACAGAGAAGCAAAATTACCCAATAAAAAAAGTAATTCCACCTCCTTATCCTTAAGGTGTGGGCAGCAACCCAAGTGGACTGCTCTCTCTCCCTATCCCATCCCTTGGAGGGACATAAGCACAAGAGACAGGGAGGAGAAAGATGGAGGGGCAGGTGGCCACATCCTCTTGTGCCCTTTATTGACCCTACTCAGAGGGTAAGGATAGAAAATTTACTTGAGATGAAAGTAAGATCTTAAAGCAATATTAGACTCCCAATCACTGGATCAGGACTGGATTCCGGTATAATTAACTAGCAACTCTGTTTTCTTTCCCTTTTCTTATTCCACCAGTGACTTGGGTTCTGAATTGCAAGCAAGAGTCATGATTAGTATGGAAATAAGTAACTGGTGTTAAAAATGACATATCCTAACCTGTGGGACTGGGGCTTCCCAGGTGGCACAGTGGTAAAGAACCTGCCTGACAATGCAGGAGATGTAAGAGACACAGGTTTGATCCCTGGGTTGGGAAGATCCCCTGGAGGAGAGCATGGCAACCCACTCCAGTATTCTTGCCTAGAGAATCTCATGGACAGAAGAGCTTGGTGGGCTATGGTCCATGGGCTCAACTGAAGTGACTAAACATGCTCATATATGCGTGATGTGTGGGACTGGCTCAGTCAAGGAGAGGGGTGGGCAATGAGTTTCCCCTTGACCTCAGCTGGGAAGCTGGCATTCTGTGTAATGCAGTAGGAAAGTCGCTGATTAACCCTGCTGGTTAAACTGTCACTATATCTTACGATCTCAAACTTGAGGCTCGTCTTGATCACTGCCACTGGTTAGTGAACATCTGGGGTTAGGCTTCTCCTGTGGGTCAGTGCAAATGCCCCCTCAAAACTGGCCCTATGCAACAAAATAATAATTGGTTGTGAGAAGAGATTTTTTAAATTTAATATGAAGGCAATAAATATGGAGAATTTTTGTGCTGTGTAACTGTGTTTGGGGCTAGGTTTTTACATGGTGCTCATTTTAACAACCCTGTTTCATTTGAGACGGCAGGAGTGAATGAAGAATTTCACTGAGGAATGAAATTTCAGCCTAGTGCACATGGTGGCAATGGGATAAACTGCATCTCCAGGCTTTATCCATCTTGGAAACTTCTAGGAGCAACTTTAAGAGACATTACAACATTCATAAAGAAACTTGGGGCTAACCACCCTTATATTAGATCTCAATTGTTGCAGCAGTAAAGACTGCTTTCAAAGTCCCACAAAAGGAATAAATAGCAGATGTAATGTGTTGTTAATCTTTCCCCCAAGAGAGCCACAATCACACTCTAGATTTGCTGTTAGTATGCTTTTAAATCAATTAGATTAACAGGATAAAATTTTTAAAAAAAATTGAGAAATGCTAATCTTATGCCCCTAGGTTGCTACACTTTGAAAGGGGAAATGATCTGGTCAGTTTTGAAGGCAATCAACTGACCATTGCATTTTTGGGTAGAGTCACTTTGCTAATTAAACATCACAAGGTAAATATGTGCAGCCATTCCTTCTATTTCTTTCACAAGTCTGGAGTAATAAGGATACTATAGGTGGGAGAGAGGCTCAAAAGGGAGGGATATATGTGTACTTATAGCTGATTCCCATGAAGGAGGGCATGGGAATATAAATAAATAAATATCTCACTCCTATATTCTTGATTGGAGAATCCCATGGACAGACGAGCCTCGCAAGCTACAGTCCATTGGGTCACAAGTGTCAGACACAACTGAAGTGATTTAGCGCACAGGCACACATAGCTGATTCACACTGTTGTACATGCATATGTGTATGCAGTCAATCATGTCTGACTCTCTGCAACCCCTGCCAGGGGTAGCCTGCCAGGCTCCTCTGTCCATGGGATTATCCCAGCAAGAATACTGGATTGGGTTACCCTTTCTTCTTCCAGGGGATCGTTCCAACCCAGGGATTGAACCCACGGCTTCTGCATTGGCAGGCGGGTTCCTTACCACTGAGCCTCCTGGGAAGCCTTCATGTTGTACAGGAGAAACTAACACAACATTGTAAAGCAGTTATCCACCTATTAAAGTTTAAAAAATAATATTACAGCTGCCCTAATAAGCTTCCATAATTTCTCCTTCCATTTTTCCAGATTTTTTTTCCAAAACACAAAAAACTCTGGAGCTACTACCATGTTTAGAACAACCTGATGCAAGCAACTCTAAGCACTAAAGGAAATCTGCCTTGTCTTTCTGCTCTTCCTGCTTTTCTCTTTCTTCTCTCATAGATGCTCCTTCCACTTTTCTCTCACTGGAGTGGCAGCATACCTAAGAGTCTTCTGGCCTACTTTTGTATTATGTCATTCAGATCCATCCAACTTCAGCTAAAAAATTCTCCACAGACCTGGGGTTATATATTGAGGTTTGGGGTCAAACTCCAGCTTTGCCTTGTATATTCATTTGTGTGTGTGAGGAGCGGGGTGGGGGGGCGGGGGATGATGAGTGTGTGTGTGTGTGTGTATACTTTCCCTTGGAGATCCTTTGGGAGGAGTTATTGGTCAAGAGAAGGATTCTGATTGTGGTGGTTTCAAAGTATATCTACAAATTATTTTGACACTCTCCCTTCAAAAGGTGGAGCCCAATTCTCTTCCCTTTGAATTTGTATCAAACAGAGTGACTTGATTCTAATGAATAGAATGTGGCAGAAATGATGGTTTGTGATTTCCAATCCTGAGTCTTAAAAGGCATTTTCACTTCCACCTTGTTTTCTTGAATTGCTTGTTCTGGAGGAGGTCAGCCATCATGTCAGGAGGACACTCAAGCAACTTATGGACAGGCTCACGTTGGAAGCACATGAAGCCTCATACCAACAACCAGTCTCAACTCGCAAATGGATTCCCCAACCCCAGTCAAGCCTTCACATGGATGTAACTTTGGCCAGCATCTTGACTGCAACTTCATAAGAGACCCTGAGACAGAATTACCTACTCCTGAATTCCTGACCCACAGAAAGTGTGAAAATAATAAATAAATGCTTACTCTTGTTTTAAGTTACTTCACATTGGGATATTGTTATACTGCAGTAGATAACTAATGGTGATTTTAGTACTGGAAATGGTATGATGCTATAATATCAACCTAAAATATGGGAGAGGCTTTAGAACCGAGAAGTGAGAGGAAGTTGAAAGGACTTCAAGGAAAGTGTTAGCAGAATCATGACTGCTTTTGAGGAGGCTACTGGTGTGATCTCAAAGGAAAGTAAGAAAGATGTTACTGGAAACTGGAGGACAGAAAATCCCTGTTATGTAGTGGCAGAAAGCTTAGTGCCACTGTTATCTGCAGCTACATGGAAAGTTGAAAATGTACTAATGAATTGGTTTATCTAGTTAAGGTAATTTCCAGGAATTCTGCTGATGGTGTCACCTGTTTTCTTCAGACTGATTATAATCAAATGAGAGGAGATAAATAAGCTAAAGATAGGACTTTTTTACATAAAAGAGTCAGAACTTGTTGGTTTGGAAAATTCCCATCCCCTCCAGATGTCAAACTATGCTAAAATTAAATGTCCCAAGGTAGAGACCCAAGTAAATCCAGAACACTATCAGAAAAAATGTATAAAGATGAAGCTGATGTGTGCTCAGTTGCTCAGTCTTGTCTAACTCTTGCAGCCCCGTGGATTGTAGCCCACCAGGCTCCTCTGTCCATGAGGTTCTCCAGGCAAGAATACTGGAGTGGGTTGCCATTCCCTTCTCCAGGTGATCTTCTCAACCCTGGGATTGAATGTCTCTTGCATTGGCAGGAGGATTCTTTACCACTGAAGGAGTAGCTATAAAGTCCTTTGATTAGATCTCAGAAAGATGAAGGAAGGTATCTCAGAAAGCTTTTAGTTAGAAAATAAGACTTCCAAAAAGTTTATGGTTTCTTCTCTCAGCAGTCTCAGCAGAAGCCTGAGTAGGGAAGGGTAGACCTCAAAAATATTCATGGGTGTGGCTTAATGACATGAACTCTCAATAAGAGTCAGGAGACCCACAAGTTTTAAAAAGAACTTCATGGTAGGAACACAACCAAGTTGGACTGAAAGGAATAATATAATACAAAATGAAGAGAGATCTTTGGGCTTCCAAACTTCTACAGGCAGTAAGCAGGCTTACAAGATTACTCAACTATAAGCCTTGGCTACCTTTCATGAAAAATGAAGGATAACTCAGAAGGTGCAACCAAGAGACCAGGGTGCAGAGTTGAGAGGTATAGAGACTTATTCCCAAGCATTGAGTCCCAATCAAGGCACTGCCAACTAATGCTCTGCTATACTAATTTCTATAGACTAAGGCTCTTGGATGCCTCCTGTTTTTACCTTTTTTGAATGGGAGTGCCTTTGGCACTTATGTTATGCCTATCCCACCATTGCATATTGTGGAGAGTATTTGTGGGTTAGATGACTTGCCTCTTTGGTTCATACGTCTTCAGGTCAAGAGCAACTACATTTGAAGAACTGTATGTGAGGAACTACACCAGAGGAGCCTCACCTACATCTGAGGAGCCTCACCTACACCTGAATCTAATGTAGATGATGTGATGCTAGAGTTTAAGCCAATGATGTAAAGGATGAGACTGTGGGGAGATTCTTGGGAGCGACTAAGTATATTTTGCATGTGAGAAGAAAGTAAATAATTTTTGGCTGGAGAGCAGATTATGGTGGTTTTAAAACAGGTCTATAAATTCTTTCATACTCCTATCTTCAAAACTTACAGCTGGGTCACTTTGCTGTGTACCTGAAACAATCACAATATTGTTAATTAGCTAACAGTTCAGTTCAGTCGCTTAGTCATGTCCAACTCTTTGCAACTCAGTGGACTGAAGCACACCAGGCTTCCCTGTCCATCACCAACTCCCAGAGCTTACTCAAACTCATGTCCATCAAGTCGGTAATGCCATCAAACCATCTCATCCTCTGTCGTCTCCTTCTTCTCCTGCCATCAATCTTTCCTAGCATCAAGGTCTTTTCCAATGAGTCAGTTCTTCACATCAGGTGGCCAATGTATTGGAGTTTCAGCTTCAGCATCAGTAGTTCCAATGAATATTCACGACTGATTTCCTTTAGGATTATATAATTGGCTATACTCCAATATAAAACAAAATTTTAATTAAAAAAAGAAACATAGAGCCCAATTCCCCTCCCTTTGTCTGTGGGTTGGACTTAGCCACTCCCTTCTAATCAATAGAACGTAGCATAAGAGATAAAGCGTGACATCTACTACATATTGAGGTAATTTGTTACACAGAAATAGATGACAAATCTCTATCTCAAGTAGTACCACAGAACTGTTTCTAATTCTCTCTGAATAAAAGTCAGGTTCTGCTGTAACTGAAAGTACCACACAGTACAATAAATAGTCTCCCTTCATTTGAGACAACATCATAAATAACCCCTTCTCTGTGAATTCTTCATCTCTCCTCTCCATACCCACAATTTTATTGCTGAGGTTGTTTTTCTGTGTGTCTCCCAGAATAATATGAAGACATCTTGAGCATAGGAGTCATTAATATATGACTGTAAAATACCTTGAATATAGTAGCTAATTATACAGTAGATAAAAGTGTTTATTATCCAAAAGAATGAAAATCAGGAGAGGTATTATACATTTAAATCTTTAAGTTACTAACAGAAATATCTTTTCCATAGCAGGTATGCCATAAATACTGGTGCATGAATGACTGATCAATTGAGCTTAACAGCAAAAATGTCAAAAAGAAAAAAGAATGTAAGGATAGAAAGGTTTGTTCAAGCAGGTAAAGCTATCCTTGAAGCCAGGATCAATGTAAAAACAAATTAGCAAGATATTACTGAACATTTCCAAAATGACATGACACCATATTATAGAGAGAATGGACATAACAGAGAAAACAATTGAAATATATGGCTAGAAAGGAATCCAAAGAAAATACTTTTCCTCTTCCTTTCCAATCTTAATGCTTTTAAAAATACATCTTTCTTTCCTAGTAAAACAAAAAGAAAAATATTACACAATTTTGAGACAGAAAGTCTCAAAAGTCTTCTGTCTTTTTCCCTACAAGAGGGTATTCATATCTTAATAAGTTGAAAAATATAAATAATAATCCATTACAATTGGATGCTGCTTCAGAAGTCACCAGGAATTTTTTCACATATCTAATTTATCTTTTGCAACAACCCTATGAAGTAGGCATACTAGGATTTTTGTTCATTTGCAGGTAAGATAATTAAAGTTCAAAGGAGTAAAAAGGTTTGTTCAAAATCACACAGGAAGTAGGAGAACCAATACTTAAACTCAGGTTTTTTGACTCCAAATCTAGCTACATCTCACTACATCGCAATGAAACACTGAGTTAAGTACATGGGAAAGTCAATTCAGTTTATCAGTGAATGAATGATAGCAAGCAAGGCAGTGTTTCCTAGTAAGCCATAAAAACTCCATCTGGAACAAACTGCCCAATTTCAGAAATATAGGCCACATAAAAATCATACCTTACCTGAAATTAGACGGGAAAACTCAACAACACTGTTGAATGATAGCCCAGTTTCACATGGTAGCTTCCTTGACTTTATAATGAGCAGTATTTTCAATCACCATTATTATGCTGACTCATTTTCTCATCTAATAGATGATGGCTGTAGGCATAAAAAGAAAAATGTTATTCTTTAAACAAGTTTACTACATGATATAAACTTTTTTCAACTTTTTTAATGACTCTAACTTTAAATCAACATAATATCTGTACTGGAAAACTATTACTTTCAGTTGAAAAAAATTGTACTGAACATTTCTAAAGTATACACATAAATTTAATATGTGATCACTAAGAAAGGCTGAATAAGAGAATGATTATAGTGACATGGGGTAAACCATAAAGCGTGATAAACACAAGCTGGGGGCAAATCATAAAGAAGATTCCAGAGTAAGGCAATAGGATACTGAAGGAAAGGATGAGAACGACAGAACCATATACAGAAGAAAAACCAAATGAATTAGGTTGGAGCAGAAGGGAGGTTGCTGGGAGACGGCAAAATAAAAGGTGTTTGGGGACCATCAGGCTAAGGACTTTAGATACTATAATGAAACTGGGAGTACTTGATCCAAGGAGATATTGAAAGTGACTAGAACATCTATTTGACAACTATGGATAGGGTGCATGTACATTTAGGAAATCCAACAGTATAGTAATAAAAAGTCCTAGTAAAGACATTGAAAGTCAAAGAAATATAAAATTTAAGAGCTAGAGCAGGAAAAAATGGAGTGATCTTATAATACCATCATAATCGAGGATCAAACTTTGCATCAATAATGGTGGGACAATCTGATAATAAGGTTCCTTCTGTTATGATGCAAAACATACTTTAGTATCACTTAAGAAAAAATCTTGTCAAAAATGGTTATATGAATATAAGGAAGTTAGATTATAGAAAATATTAAAAAATAAGAAAGTTAAATCTCGGTAGGAGCAATTACACAAACCCAGAATGCAGGATAGTCTATAATTATCATGGAAATAACATGAAAGAAGGGAGTTTGGGAACTGCTCCAAAGTTAAAAAAAAAAAACAAAAACAAAAAATTAAATGCAAGGTATAAATTTCTGATGGACTCATATTTTAGAAAAAGCTCTGAGAACATAGTTTACAACTTGGACTTGGGGAAATCTGTATGTGGACTAGGCATCAGATGATTTGGAGACAAGCTTGAGAAGAACCTAGAAATTATGTGGATAACATTCATTTTACAGATATCATGCTTATTATATGAGAAAACAAAAAATAACTAACCCTACAGGGAGTAAGGAAAGGCTGTTTCTTGGATATCTTTTACCAACGAAGTTTATTAATTTGCTGGATGTGTGAGGACTGACTAGTTCTTCCCTCAGTGGGAAGCATCTCCAGCCCCAATCTTTTCATCCAAGTATTACTCATTGTCTTTTCAATCTTTTAGAATTAAATTAAAAGCCTTCTTTTCCCCTACCAATGTAACAATTAAAAGCACAACTGAAAAACCACAGTAGAAAGCACAAAGGATTCTATTTTGTCTCTCCTAAATATAAAAATGTATGCTGCCTCCCAGAGAAATACAAATATGATGAAATGCTGGAACAAGAACAAAGATGGACAATAATCCACAGCCTAAAACTCCTGTGGTTTAGGTCCATTATTTTCTCTTTATCTCCCTTCACAGTTGATATTCTCTTCAATACTGAGAGAATGGTCACTTGTACGTGAACACATACACACAGCACACCAGACATACTCAAACATAGAGAGAGGGGGAAAAAAGGTCACTACAATTAACAAAATTCTAATTCTTCCCTCATTTTATTAGGGGGCTGACTAGAACTCTAGATATGCTTGTTTACTAAGTACTGACTTGTATTTTTATTTTCTCAGTTGCTTGTTCTGAAAGAGAAAGAAAGCTCTACTTGTTTATAATTCTTAGAAATATATATGATCAATTCTCATTTATATGCTGAAATGACAAGAATTGACAAAATGCAGTGATATTCCACAACAAAAACTTTTCATTTCATTATACTTTTTGACCAAATATTTTATTTTTAAAACAAAATTAGCTTTAAGAAAGAATACAAAAATATTGATTTTAGTTTATGTTCTCTGCTAGATAGTCAATGAATTTCTAAAGATACCCTGGAGAAACAGAAAAATAGAAAACAAGAAGTCTAAATAATATATAGGTTTTATAACCAATTCTCAGAGTATTAGTCATAGATCTGCAAATAGTTAAATTTCTCATTTATCTCATAAAGCTGTCTTTTGATTTAGCCTCTCATATCATGACTGAATCCCAGGTATTTGATATGATTGATATGCCATATCACTCATATGCCATATGCCATTGATATGCCATATCTAATTGATATACCATATCAAATCATAGTTGTTCTCATTTTTGTTAGTTAGATGAAAATATCAATTATCAAGTCCACTAAGAAAGAACACTGGGCTGCGTAATAGAACTAAAATATGGGAAAGTCTCATTATTTTTGGAATAAGAGAGCATTTAGGTATAAAGTTTAAAGTTAGCTAGAAGTAACTGACTTGCCCCAAACCAATTTTTCATGAAGTAACAATGAAGACAGTGATGCTTTATGGTCTACTGAAACCCAGGAAGAATTTCCATAAATCAAAATGTGGATGGGTTCCTGGCAGAACAAATGAATGAGCAGAAGAACTGTAAAATAATCAGACCCAATTCTATTTTCATGTTTCCAAAGGACATGGCATCTTTAAGATGCAAAAGAACTATTTCTGTGCATCTCTACACTTCCCCTCCCCAGAGTGATCCAGGAAAGAGGCATCATATCTATTTTACTCATTCTATTTTTAAAGCCTAGTACATTGAGGAATAGTTGGCACTCAATAAGTATTGATTTCAACAAAAAATGAAGTGAAGGGCACACTTAAGAAGATTCTTACAATCTAGAAAAAAAGGAAAATTGTAGGGGGAAAAGTGAGATATATGATAAAGACTTCATTAAGAGACCACAAACACATTCACAGAGAAGTAATAACAGAAGCATGTTTTTAATTGATGTGTTCCTTCAGATCTAAACAGCTTACCAGATATCAGGAAAAATAGAGAAAAAAAAAAAGAACCATCTAGACATAATTCGGAGAAGGCAATGGCACCCCACTCCAGTACTCTTGCCTGGAAAATCCCATGGACTGAGGAGCCTAGTGGGCTGAAGTCCG